>NC_133326.1:580620339-580968672 GCF_042186555.1 Aquarana catesbeiana | reverse complement strand
TATGCTCCTAGAACACCTGATGGCGCTCCCTGCATGTTGGGCCTCTGTATGTGGCCAGGCAGTGAAAAAATCCCACACATGTGGTATCGTTATACTCAGGAGGAGTAGCAGAATGTATTTTGGGGTGTCATTTGTGGTATGCACATGCCATGTGAGAGAAATAAGCTATTACAATGACAATTTTGTGAAAAAATAAAAATCTTAATATTGCAAAGAATTGTGGGAAAAAATTACAACTTAAAATAACTCACCATGCCTCTTACTAAATACCTTGAAATATCTACTTTCCAAAAAGGGGTCATTTGGGGGGCATTTGTACTTTCCCGGCTTTTTAGGGTCTCAAGAAATGAGATAGGACACCAGTACATCAGATGTGATACATTTTTTATGATTTGCGCCATAGCTTGTAGACTCTAAAACTTTCACACAGACCAAATAATTTCCAATAATTTTGGGTTATTTTTACCAAAGATATGTAGCAGTATAACATTTATGAAGAAAAATTAACAATTTGCAAAATTTTATCACAGAAATTAAGAAAAATTCGTTTTTTTTCAAAATTTTTGGTCTTTTTTTATTTATAGCGCAAAAAATAAAAAACCAGAGGTGATCAAATACCACCAAAAGAAAGCTCTATTTTTATGGAAAAAAGGACAAAAGAATCATTTGAGTAGAGTGTTGCATGACTGAGTAATTGTCATTCAAAGTGTGAGAGCACTGAAAGCTGAAAATTGGTCTGGACAGGAGGGGGGTTTAAGTGCCCAGTAAGCAAGTGATTAAACAATTTCCTTATACATTGCTAGTACCTCCTGCTTCCTGCTGGCGCCGTCGCTTAGCGACAGACTCCAGCCCCTCTATAAAAAGGATGCCTACTCCATTAGCCTATTAGATCTGAAGAAAATGTGCATGCATTGAAACGCGTCATCTGACACGTCCATACGACATTTCCGCTGCCCTGTTTCCAGTGTAAGGTGCGCTTCATGCTGGTTCCTGCTTCCTGCTTCCGGTCCTGGCTTCCGGTGCCTGACTAGATCCCGGCTCACCTTGCGGACACCTGGGTCTTACTGTCTTCCCCACAGCCAAGCACTCACCAGCGGTGATTCACACACTGCGGACAGCCTCTCCACCCTCTCCCCAGTGCTTTGTTAACATCGTTTGAATCCTGCACTGTGAGCAGCTGAGGTGACGTCCCTGGGCTATCTACATGTTTTTATGTGCCTTATTTTTACCTTATCCTTGTGAGTAGCCACTTGGCCATTCGTTTTTTATATTTATATTAAAGTTACGTCCTGATACTGCACTTAGATTGGCGCATCTTGTCTTTTATCTCCACATTATCCTAGATGAGGGCCTGATATAGATGTTAATTGGGGATACCCCCACCCAAACATTTTTTTAAACTACATTGCCTTATAGCAGACCCACTGGGGTTGATAAAAGCTGGAGAGTGCAAAGTCTGGTGCAGCTGTGCATGGTAGCCAATCAGCTTCTAACGTCAGCTTGTTCAATTGAGCTTTGACAAAAAAAACTGACAGCTGGTTTCTATGCAGAGCTGCACCAAATGTTGCACTCTCCAGTTTTAGTAAATGAACCCCTTTGGGTCTGGTATGAATTTTAGGGGTGACTCAACACAAAAATAAATGGTGTTAGGCTCTCCCCTAAAATCTATGCTAGACCCTTTAGGCCAAGTATAGATTTTAAGGGGAACCCTACACAGAAATTGGGATGTCCCCTCCCCATGAATCCATGCCAAGCATGTGGCCTGGCAAGAAATGGAGAAATGGGGAGACAGGCATGCAATACCCCAAACCATTTATGTGTTTAGTGTTAGGGAGTGTAAAGTGTTAACTGTTAAATGCTCAATGCCAGCTAAAACCTTATTTTTTTTTTTTTTAGCTGGTATGGAACCAGGTTTAAAGTGGTTCTAAAAGATTTTAAAAGTGAAGTAAAAAAGAAGTTATACTTACCTGCTCTGTACAGTAGTATTGCAGAGTGTTCTCTTACCTCATCTTCTGGAGTCCCCTGCCGGGGCTCTCCTCTGCTCTTCTTCTCCAATTGCCCGTGTGCTAGCCATGTGCTAAGGGGGCACTCGCACAGGCGCACTCCCAATCCATGCTGTGTGTGTCAGCCACACACCCCCACTCCTTCCTCTCAGGATTTGATTGACAGCAGCAGGAGTCAACAGCTCCCACTGCTGCCTGTATGTCCTGTGAGAAGAGGAATGCCCCGTACACACGGTCGGATTTTCCGATGGAAAATGTCCGATCGGAGCGTGTTGTCGGAAATTCCGACCGTGTGTGGGCTCCATCGGACATTTTCCATCGGATTTTCCGACACACAAAGTTGGAGAGCAGGAGATAAAATTTTCCGACAACAAAATCCATTGTCGGAAATTCCGATCGTGTGTACACAAATCCGACGGACAAAGTGCCACGCATGCTCAGAATAAATAAAGAGATGAAAGCTATTGGCCACTGCCCCGTTTATAGTCCCGACGTACATGTTTTACGTCACCGCGTTTAAAACGATCGGATTTTCCGACAACTTTGTGTGACCGTGTGTATGCAAGACAAGTTTGAGCCAACATCCGTCGGAAAAAATCCTAGGATTTTGTTGTCGGAATGTCCGAACAAAGTCTGACCGTGTGTACGGGGCATAAGAGAGAGCAGCACTGCTGGAGATGCTACTGCACTGGATCGAGAGAGGTCTCAGGTAAGAGTTTGGGGGGGGGGGACAAGCAGTGGAACCTTTTTTTACCTTAATGCAGGGAATACATTAAGGAAAACATTTCTTGACTTTGGAACCACTATAAATGCTTTTTTTCATATTTCCTACATTCCTTACTAAATGTCAACCTATTCGGAAGCCCTCTCACATTTTTGAACAGACATGCAGGGCAATGCCCACTTTCCCTACACCCTCTCTCACTCCTACAAATTTCACTTTCATTTCACTCATCTATAAGTAGCCAATACCAGGAGTCTGGATATAAATTAATCTCTTGTTGGTATCATATCCTTAAATAACTACATTCAATATATCTCTCTGTTCTGTGACACCCCAAAAGCAGACCTCTTACATATCTTCTGGTCTTGTCCCTGATTTTTTGACTCAAGTCAATGGTAAAACTCTAATGTTCCCCAACCATTTTATCCCCAAGGACCTCTGGCTTCTTCTTCGTTCATCACAATGACATTCCTCTTAACCCCTTGCCAACCCACCACAGTACATACACTGCAGCAGGTCAGCTCGTACAGGCACAGCAACAACCCCTTGATTGCCCTGGATGTTAATCCCTTCCCAATCCCACTCAAACCAATCAATATACACTCATTGGAATTTTTTTTTTACCAAAGACATGTAGCAAAATACATACTGGCCTAAATTTATGAATAAATATGATTTAAAATTTTTTTTATTGGCTATGTTTTATAGCAGACAGTAAAAAATGTATTTTTTTTTCAAAATGTGTTGGTTTTTTTTTCCGCATATATCGCAAAAAATAAAAATAAAAACTCAGTGATGATCAAATACCACCAAAGGAAAGATTTAAAAATGATAAAAATTTAATTTGGGTACAGCATTGCATTAACGAGCAATTACCAGTAAAAGTAGCACAGTGCTGAATAGCAAAAAATGGCCTGATCATGAAGGGGGTAAAAACCTTCTGGAGCTCAAGTGGTTAAAATACACAAAAAATCAGTACTTATTCATTTAGTAAATATGGCCCAATCATGCATCTCGGCTTTATGAAGTCCTCTTCACCACCCACCATCCGACAGTGGTTCCGTACAATTCAGGATATCGAACACATGGAAGATCTTACCAGTTCTCTCAAAGGGACTACCACAAAATTTCACGACACATGGTTTCATTGCAAGGTTTTCTCCAACTCAGATGCTTACAAAAAGATGTTTGCTGGATCACCTCTCTCTCCTCTGGGAAGCCCATAATTGTCACTACTTTCATAACACTCAACACCCTCTGGAATTAACTCCCTACAAAGAGTGTTTTTGATCCTTTCAAACCTAGATACCCTCCCATCTGATGCAGCTCTTTCCCCTTCCGTTGCAGCCCCCCCTTCCCATCTCTACCTTCTTCCCTTCTTTTTGCTTAAAACTTTCCCTGAAGTTTTCAAATAATGTACATTATTAGCATCTTTCCTAATTTATCCCCTACTTGATTATACAAGAAACTATTATATTGTCCACAAAATGATTATTTTTTATGTGTAATCTGTTTTTATTACGTTTAAAAAAATTGTCACATGAAAATAAAAAATAAAAAGAATGATAAACTGCAAACATACACATGCTACCATCATCATAGCAAAAGACATACAAAGGTAATAATGGTATAGATAGCAAAAAAGAACCCCCTTGAAGGAGTAAAGAGAGTACGATCTCAGCCACCCACGTGGGTAGATGTTAATGATTCTTTACATTGTCTAGATATATAAAATTTGTTATGCACATTTTTATACTGTATATACTTGTTTTGATTATTGGACTTTACTTTATATAGCATCCTCTAGTGTGCTAGAATAAGTTAATTGTTATGCCCTGTACACACGGTCGGATTTTTCCAACAGAAAATGTGCGATCAGAGCTTGTTGTCGGAAATTCCGACCGTGTGTGGGCTCCATCAGACTTTTTCCATCGGATTTTCCGACACACAAAGTTTGAGAGCAGGTTATAAAATTTTCCGACAACAAAATCCGATCGCGTCAATTTCGACCGTGTGTGGCCAATTCCGACCCACAAAGTGGGTCGCATGCTCAGAATAAATTCCGAGACGGAACTGCTCAGTCTGGTAAAATTAGCGTTCGGAACTTTCGTCACGCTGCAATGTTTTAAATTGTTTACTGCAGCGCACTCTCTTGTTCTTTATAATGCTAGAAGAATGAAGTAGTTTTGCTGCTCATATTCATACAGAGTTCTCACAAACTTCTTTCTTTATTATTTCTCGTGATTTCATCAATATAATATTTTTATTTGTCACATCTCCCGAAAAAATATTATTTTTTGGATGTTTTTATATTAAATATGTTTTTTTTTTATTTTTTTAAAGCCTGATCTTGTGTTTTATTTTTCATTTTTTTTTTTTTTACTCCAGAATTGTTTTGTGTGTGTTTTGTGTGTCAAGTTACCACAACACCATTATTATCTCGTATTATTGAATCTCAATGAGGTTGTTTGGTGTTGGTGTCTCTTGTTAATTTTACATTGTATTTTTGAAATGTACCTGCCTCCTCACAAACAAACTGTTCTTTTTGAAGGAAAACACACATAGGCAAGTATGACTGAAAAAAATTCCCTTATTAAGGGCTTATAACCAAACAAAGAGGAAGGCAACACTAGATAAACAGCAGAAATTGGCGAAGCCTTTGGCCCCCAGGGCACACATCAATTATTTTACTGCAAAATTGGTGGCCTGAGGAGTCCATACATAAGGGAGTACAATCTGGTCCAGAAGTCCAAGAGATCATGAACAGCTGCAGATGACATGTATGTCCCCAGGTTGTGGTCATACAAGAGCCTGCATCTTTTGCCAGACCAGACTGAACCCAGGCAATCACTCTCCGGTCTTCCTTACAAGCTTCCTTCCCAGCTGTGGCTCTGGTGTTGGAGGTGTGGCAGGAGGAGGAGTAGGACCTGGAGGAGGAGGAGGAGGAGGACCTGGAGGAGGAGGAGGAGGACCATGGGTGAGCTCACAAATGTGGCTTTGGCATGTGAGTTGGCCCCTCAACCCCTTATTTAGTGCTTCTAAAATGAGAAACTCACATAAGAGGCGTTGGCCCTCCTCCATTTGCAGCATTTGGCATGATGTTAGGTCAGCAAAATCCTATTCAACACTGTGGGGTGTTCTGAGGGCCTCAGTTGCCAATTGCTGCCTCCTCCAGGTCACTCCTCTTCCTGCCACTTTTTCTTTGAAGGCGGAGGTGAGGGACCTGGGTTACGGGCAGCCTACTTGGCCCGGCCACCTCCTGACTGAGACTTTCCTGTGTATGAAAAAGGGACATCGTTTTAGTTTTTGGTTCATCAATCACAATCAGAAATTAGTAATCCAAACTAACATATATTTAACATAATTAATTTGACAACCAGAAATATTTAGAAGAATGCTATACCTGACTCAAGCTGGGCTCCTCCACATGTTGCTGCCTGGAAGGCCTAGGTTGGACGTCAGAAGCCTCAGCTGAAGGGGGAGGAAGCATGGAAGGAAGAGTGGAGAGTGCTGCCCTGGGGTCAGTATGGCCTGCCACAAAATGCAGTCTATCATAGTACCACAGCCTGGGGACATAAATGTCATCTGCTGCTCCTTATCTCAGGGAATCCTGGACCTTCTTGCGCTCCCTTAGATAAGTGCTCCTCATGCCAGCAATTAGGGCCTTCAAATAGATGATGTCTGCCATGGGGATCACCGGCTTCACAATTTCCACCAATTGATCCAGCGCTGCCTTCCTCTTTGTTTGATTCTTATAATGTGGATGATTTACCTGCCAAAGACAGGGCAGCTCCCTGAACATATCAATGAATCTGGTGATAAAGTCCTGATCCTTCAATATATCCATTTTCTCTGCAAGACACAACAAAAGACAAACCTTAATGTCAGGCTAAACTCTCTTAATCTTGTCCCAATATAGGCCTCAATCTATAAGCTGTATAGGCCCAAGTTTAAATGTTACCTTCGTTATCTTGATCGGCGCTTCCGATACTCCTTCCTCCGCTCACAGATAGTACGTACTACGCACGCGTGTCACGCTTTATATACACTGCGCATGCGTGAAATGTCGCCCGCCCCTGATGTTCTTTCTAGTATATTCCCCCCCCTTCTCGTTCGGCACAGTGGGGAAGAGCACATGGCAGAGACACAACAGATGCATTTTAATTATAACAAAGAGGAGGAGGAGGAGGAAATATGTCCTTTGTGGAGATGTTGGAGTTGGTCGACATACTGAAGAGGGCCGACTATGACGGGAAGTATGGACCTTACCCCAACCCCAATGTCAGAAAGGCCAAGATCATGGCGAAAGTTGTGAAATTTTGGGGTACGCCGATCCAAGGATCAACTGAGGAAGCGGTGGCCAGACCTCAAATTAAGGGAGCACGATCAGTATAGAAAAGTCAGGAGAGTGCTGCAAAAAAGTAAGTAGTTGTCCTGTGTTCCTATTCTTTCTTTTTATTACATTCATGCTGCTCCATGTGTTTTTCTTTATACTGTTGTACAGTTTAAAATGGCAACTTTCATGTTCAGGGACACATTATTCGTTAGTAGGAAACATTGTTCGTTCGGCCTATAAAATATCATGTTTTGTCCAGATGCAGTTCTATACATTTTTTCTGGCCTACTTCTCTTAAAATAATTTTGGTGTCCAGATGAGTTAGTAACTAGAATGAAATGCGAACTAGGTTCTGTGTAACACTCAGCAGCTGTTTACACATGTGGACACTGTAGCACTAGTGTAGGACACCAGAACACCCTTTTTATTAGGGGGCCCACACAGGTGCTCCGGTGTATACTATAGGGGTGACTCCATCTGTGAAGCTTGTATAAAATAGGTATGTATTCAAGCTTGACAAAGGAAAAAAATT
This sequence comes from Aquarana catesbeiana, assembly GCF_042186555.1. Taxonomy (NCBI): domain Eukaryota; kingdom Metazoa; phylum Chordata; class Amphibia; order Anura; family Ranidae; genus Aquarana; species Aquarana catesbeiana. The sequence goes on along the minus strand of NC_133326.1, from coordinate 580,961,077 downwards.
TTTCTTCATCTTGGAAATCTACCAAAAGAGACAATTGTACCCCACTTACAAGCAATGTTTCCTATTCCTATTTCTGCCATCAAATATCTGTGTGCTAAGTATACCTTTTTTTTTTACATAGGGGAGAAAAGACTCCGAGGACACCACTCATCAGAGGAGACCACAGACCCCCCACCTCAGGAAGAAGTGGAAATCCCACAAAGCCAACTGGAGGAGGAGGAGGGAGACATGGTGGAAATTGTCACCACAACAGGTGAGTGTCTGCGACCACAGGCTCAGGTAAGAGATGGATGACGGCATATTTATAATACATGGTGTGTTTTTTTTTCCTATATTTTTAGGTGATCATGATGTTGTGGATGAAGGTCATTTCACCAGTGAAAGTGCCCAGATCCTGATCGGGGAGATCATGGGGTGTAATAGGGACTTGGAAAAAATCAAGCAAAACATCAATGATGTTCAAAACAAAATGAAGAACATCACTGATGTTTTAGGGAGAGTTTAAAACCCCTCAAAATCCAGAATTATTTCTGTCACGGAACGCCCCACACTCCGCTTGAGTGCTTCCGTCTGTATACCGCTTCCTAAGTTCTGGAACACGAGTCCAATGGATCTGGCTATAGAAACCCCAAGAACTAGACAACACCAGTCTTGGAGTACATCAGAACTGCCTTTATTTTGAGATCTCACAGACCTTTTTATATCAGGGATGACTCAAAGCTAACCTAATTAACATGACCTAATTTACTACAAAATGTACCCAGACCAGATGACAGTCTTGTGGGCACCGGGCTTCACACATTAATACAATTAACAATACAAACAACAATCTCCCCCCTCCTCAGCCTAGACCATTCGTCTATTAGCCAGGGCTGGTGGCTAATGTGATCAGCTCTCTCAATTAACATAAACACATGTTGATAACACCAGCATCTCCTCACAGGATGTGTCCCAGCAGAATGAATCAGTCTTATCAGCAGGGGGCTGCTGGAGGAATCCCCCCTCCCTCTTCAGGGACACAAATATACAGTAAGGAGTCCCCATACAATATATACATGACTGAGTCCGATTAATACAGTTCAGACTGGATTTCTCATTCACCTCAAATGCTAGGGCCCATAATCGGTGGGCAACAGGCTTGCACACAGTCCTCTCCAACAGCCTCCGCTCTGGCCATGCCCGTGACATTTCTCCCCTTTCGGCAGGAGACTAACACAGGAGGAGACCCCAGACGGGTTGACTCCGAAGTTAGTAAACAGCTCCAGTCCTCTACTGCCTGTACCCACACAGTACCCCAAACAAATTATCCCAAACAGTGCATTACTCACCCAGCCATCCTCTGCCTCTCTCAGAGAACATATCTGCCGCTGGAGAGAAGACAGGGTGACTGGGCTCACTCTGTCATGCTGTTGGGGATCTGGGCCCACTGCCCAGCATCCCTGGGGTATACAGGTGGAGACTGAAGTTCCATCCACCTTCACAGGAAATCCATCCTCTGTTAGTTGAGGGCAGAGTCCAGCAGTCCTCGGCCCTGTTGCCAGCCCTTCTGCTGGAAACCCCACACCATCTGTTCCGGCTAACTGTTGGAGAGGGAGGCCGACTGCCCCGCCTCCCTGGAACTCTGTAGTTGTTGCCGGTGCTGGGCAGAGGTTGGTAGCACTCTGCCCTGTTGCCAGCACTTCTGCTGGGGACTCCGCATCCTCTGCTCCGGCTAACTGTTGGGGCAGGCAGCTGGCTTCCTCCACTCCCAAACTGTGTAGCTGCCATTGGGGAGGTGAGCCGGCTGCTTCCTTTTCCATTCCCTCATCTGGCTGCTGGGACGACATGTCGATGGTACTGTCTCCCAGGTACACGGATCTTTGCTGGGGAGGAAAGCCCACTTCCTCCACCCTGGCCAACTGTTGGGGAGGGACAACACACACCTCCTCTCCCTTCTCCCCCTGTATCTGCTGCTGGGAAGTGATTGCCATCTTCTCACCCTGAGCCTCCACAATTGCTGCAGGTGTGGGGCAGAGGTCTTGGACCCTCTGTCCGGTTGCCAGCACTTCTGCTGGGGGTTTGCTAGGTGGTTCCTCCTCTACAGAAATGTCTATTAAATCCCCAGTCTCTGGAAGTGGTAAAAGTGTGGGACAGAGGTCTTGGACCCTCTGTTCAGTTACCAGATCTTCAGCTGGAGAAGTTTGTTTTAACTCCATAGATGCTGCTGGCAGAAAATCACATGTCCCTGTCAGTGTTGTGGGAGAAAGGCCGACTACCTCTTCTCTCAGGAAGGCCGAAGCCACTGTTGGTGCTGGGCAGAACACAGTGAACTTTGGCCCTGATAGCAGCTCTTCTGCTGGAGGCTCATCAGGTTGTTCTTCCTCAGCAGAAAAGTCTATCAAATCCCATGTCTCTGCAACTGATGTCGGGGAATAGGGGTTCACCATCTCCTGTCCATGGAACCCAGAAGATGTTATCATTTCTGGACAGAGGTTAGCAGAGCTCTGCCCTGTTGTCAGCACTTCAGGTTTGGGGACGGCAATCTCCGGATTTTCCACTGCCGATTCTCTGGCATGCTGCTGAACTTGTTCTAGCAGTTTCCTGTATGCCCTTTCCAGATGCTGTTCCTTCCTTAGCAAATGGTCCAGATCAGGTTTGAGCTCTGAGACCCCTGCAAGACCGAGCATAGACTCTCTATAGTCCCTCATGTCCTCAAGGTCAGGTTCCCCCTCATCGCCAAACATAAAAAGATCTGTAAGGTTCTCCCACAGCAATCCAGGGCCGCCAAAGTCATATCCCTCCGGAGAGCATTCTGTTGTCTCCCCTAAATATCCCTCCTCTGCGTGCCATTGCAGAGCCCGATAACGATTGTCCAGCTCTATCTCCTGCTGGACCAACCTGTCCAGCTCAGTCACCCATTGCTCCTGGGGCTGCTCTCCCAGGAATGCCATCCGCAATGCCCGTTGGTCACTGGTCCGTTGCTCTTGGGTTGGAAAGCACTTGCCCTGTTTTATACCAGCGAGACAGAGGGCTGCAATCCAGAGCTCCACCCGAATCAGCTGCCTGAGCTCCAGGTATTCATCCTCAGACACAGTCCTGGTGTACGTTGAAAGGATGATCCGCAGCAGCCCCGGGAATTCTGATGCCAGGTCCATATCTCCGCTGGGGTGACTGAAGTCTGCTATGCTGATCTTGGATCCAGTTGGAGGTTTGGATGTCCCAGACTTCAGACTTCAGGAAGCTTTCCCGCTGCTTGCCACCAATGTCACGGAACGCCCCACACTCCGCTTGAGTGCTTCCGTCTGTATACCGCTTCCTAAGTTCTGGAACACGAGTCCAATGGATCTGGCTATAGAAACCCCAAGAACTAGACAACACCAGTCTTGGAGTACATCAGAACTGCCTTTATTTTGAGATCTCACAGACCTTTTTATATCAGGGATGACTCAAAGCTAACCTAATTAACATGACCTAATTTACTACAAAATGTACCCAGACCAGATGACAGTCTTGTGGGCACCGGGCTTCACACATTAATACAATTAACAATACAAACAACAATCTCCCCCCTCCTCAGCCTAGACCATTCGTCTATTAGCCAGGGCTGGTGGCTAATGTGATCAGCTCTCTCAATTAACATAAACACATGTTGATAACACCAGCATCTCCTCACAGGATGTGTCCCAGCAGAATGAATCAGTCTTATCAGCAGGGGGCTGCTGGAGGAATCCCCCCTCCCTCTTCAGGGACACAAATATACAGTAAGGAGTCCCCATACAATATATACATGACTGAGTCCGATTAATACAGTTCAGACTGGATTTCTCATTCACCTCAAATGCTAGGGCCCATAATCGGTGGGCAACAGGCTTGCACACAGTCCTCTCCAACAGCCTCCGCTCTGGCCATGCCCGTGACAATTTCAGTTTTTTAATCCGGAGAATTTTTTGTCCTTTTTTTGACATATTCTCGAAAAGCCAAATTTTGAAGATGCACACAGTGTGTCAACATGTGCTATCTGCCATCACAGGAGATCAATGTATGCGTTTTGGGGGTGCAACCCCTTCCTCAATAATAAAGTAGCTGAGAGGAAGGGGTTGCACCCACAAAACACATCCATTGATCCCCCATGATGGCAGCTAGCACATGTTGACATTCGGCAATTTTTGTGCATCTTCAAAATTTGGCTTTTCCAGGGGTGACTTCACCCCATCTGAACGCAATATCAAACACAGTTTCTAAATACTCATGTCTGATATTGCCTTCAATTTCTACAAAAGTTGAACTTTGTAAGTTCCAGATTTGTGTATTTCTTGTTGGTTTGAAACATTCCTGTTTTACCTTAAAAGGACATTTCTACTTTTATTAATGTGACCTAAAAATTTGTTATACAACAAACATGTTTTGTTTTAAATACCTTTTATAAATGCACATGTGATTGTGCTTGTATTAAAAAGATTGATAATCAATAATGTGTGGCTTCTTCTTTCCCTTGTCAAAAGAAGTTTATTGAGTATACAATGTTATAAAGATACATAAAGTAAGTTTACAAGGATCTATAAAGTAAGCTCATTGTTTTACAGTAGGGTTTATATAGGTAAATATCATGAAATTTCAAATATTAAACATTGGGTTCACGTAAACCTAAATTAAAGATATATATCATTTCCTTAGTTACTTTTGTAGGTATTTAAATGATTTATACCTACTATACATATTGTTTACAAGTAGAGTGTATATAGGTCAAATAAATTCTGATAATGAGCTTTAATCGTAAGGTGGAGAAAAGGAAAGAGAAAGAAGAAAAAGGGTTGAAAGGTAGAGTTATGGTCCACAAGGTTGTCCCGCTCGTCAGTTTATTATTCTTTTTAGTTCTCTTTGAAGCCTTAGAATGGGTGTCTCTGTAAGTCATTTAATCTGTTACCATGGCAACAGGACAGAGTCATTGAAGTTTGACAGGAACTGTTGTTTTATCCAAGGATGCCAAAGTTTTTCAAATTTTGGAATTTGATTTTGATCGATGGCTACCATCTTAGCATGGGACATTGTATTATTCATTCTGTGAATTGTTTCTGCTAGTACCAATGTAGGAGATTTCCATGCCTTGGCCACTGTTTGTTTTGCAGCCGTTATTAGTTGGATCATAAGTTTGAATTGAGAGAGTGTTAACCATTCCGGTTTTAGATTAAGTAAAGTTAAATATGGATCTGGTTGTATTATTTTTTAAAATATTTTAGATGCAATCACGAAGACTTCCTTCCAGAAGGTTTGGATTACTGGGCACGTCCACCATATGTGTAAATATGTGCCTATTTCTGGGCATCCTCGAAAACAAAGAGCTGAGGTATTAGGTGAATATTTTGCCACTCTAGCGGGTACAAGGTAATTTGTCTCCAGTGCTAAGATGTTGGGTGAAGATGACTTAGATGTGAGCCATATATTAGACCAGTCCGTGTCTTCTAAAGTTCGTCCCAGGTCCTCCTCCCACCTCTGAACGTAAGAGGGTCTATTAAGATTTACTACTCCATATAATTGATTATAAAGTGATGAAATTGTACCTTTAGCAAATGGATCTTTTGTACAGATTGATTCAAAAATGGATAATTGGGATAATGGTGTATCCCCCTTTAGGAATGGTGTATAGAAATTTTTGATTTGGAGATATCTAAATATCTCTGAGTTTGGTAGATCATATTTTTCTCTAAGCGATGGGAATGAAAGGAATGATTTAGATGCTATGAAGTCATTTAGTGTCTGAATGCCTGATGTTGTCCAAGCTTTAAAAGAATTTGGGTAGATCCATGCCGCATAAAAGGCCGGATTTCTGATAAAAGAAAGGAGAGGATTGTGTGGAGATTGTAACTGATATTTGGTTTTTAGTTTATCCCAGAGAGATAAGAAGTGTTTAGTTATGGGATTATGAATTTTAAAGCGGTCTTTAGGATCAAGCCATAATAAATTTGATATTAATAGAGGGTCATTTTCTGAAGCCTCTATAAATACCCATAATGGGATTTCCTGTTTTGCATGGTATTTGGACAGACTGGCCAAATGTGCTGCTCTGTAGTAGTTAGTAAAATTAGGGTATCCCAGGCCTCCTTTATTTTTGGGAAGATGTAGTGTGTGTATAGGTATACGTGGTTTAGAAGAGCCCCATATAAACAAAGTTGCTCTTTTTTGTACTATTCTCAAAAAATAGGAAGGAATTGGAATAGGGAGGACTCTGAATAGGGGAGAGAGTATTTCTGAGAATGTTTTATAGTATAAAGCCGAGTAGCCATCTGGGCCTGGTCTTTTGTTAAGTTTTAGGTCTTTTATGGTATTAGCAACTTCATCTATAATTATAGGCTCATCCAAACTGCTTTTTTGATTCTGAGATAACTCAGGTAAGGTTATTTTTGAGAAGAAGGATTCAGCCTCTGTAGGATTAAATTCATTGTTTGTCTTGTATAAAGTTGCGAGATGTGAGTGAAATTTATGGACTATTTTAACTGGATTACAAGTGTAAACATTTTTTGATCATTTCAAACGTATTGGTTTGAAAGATTTGTTAGTTGAATTTAATGCCCGAGCCAAATATGTACCTGGTTTGTTTGTATTCATGTAGAAATTGTGTTTGGAGCGTTTGAGGGATTTATCAACTGACTCAGTGAGAAATAGATCGTATTCCAATCTAGATTTTTCCAGATGAGATTTTGTACTCTGAGATGGATTATCTTGAAATGATATGTAGGCTGCATTAAAATTGAGTTCTAGTTTTTTTGCTAGATTTTTGCGTTCCCGTTTAAATAGTGCCATTTGTCTTTGTATTGTACCACGCAAGACAGGCTTATGAGCTTCCCACAGTGTTATTGGGGAGATGTCTGTTGTATTATTAATTGATATGTATTCCTTTAAAGCTTGTTCAATGGCCATCTAATGTATTGGGTGTTTGAGCATTATGTCCGGTAAGTACCACGTTGGGTCATGCGCTTTTGGTATGGCTGAGGCTATAGTAGTGTATACTGCATTATGGTCAGACCACGGAATTGGAATTATATCTGATGCAATAATTTCTGGTATCATTCCTATTGTTAGAAAAATATGATCTATTCTGGTGAAGGTTTGATGAGGGTGCGAGAAATAAGTGAATTTCTTTTTCATTGGGTTACTTTCTCTCCACGAATCTACCAGATTGTATTTGGAAAGAAGTTGAGAAAAAGGTAATCTAGAGGTTATTTTGGATGGTGTAAAAGGTGATTTATCTAGAAATGGGAGGAGGACCTGGTTCGAATCCCCACACATTATCACTGTTCCTATTTTGTGTGTATTAATCATTGTAATATATGTGAGAGGAATGGTGTAGGTTGTTTGTTAGGAGCGTAGTAGGAAATCACCGTGATTGCTGTATCCATTATATAACCCATGAGTATCAGGTATCTACCTTCTGGGTCTTTAATTTCTGATGATAAGGTGAATGATGTGGATCGGTGAAATGCAATTAGAGTTGCCCTTTGCTTGGTACAGGCAGAAGCCGTGTAAATTTGTTGATAAAAAGGAGAAATATATTTTGGAGTAGAATCTTTGGTGAAGTGTGTTTCTTGGAGGCATACTATGTGAGCCTTCTTGTTATGGAAAGTACGGAAGGCTTTGGTCCTTTTTTGAGGGACATTTATTCCCTGAACATTCAGGGAAAGTATATTCAGTGGTGCCATGGCAACAGATCAAATAGTTTTGACTTACTTTTTGTTATGCAGAGCTGACTGCGCAGATCAACCTGTGTGGACTGAAGAGATGAATAGATAGAAAAGAAACCAGTGAATTCTGGAGTAAAGAGTAAACAAAAAACATATGAGATTAGATGATACATTGTATAAATTATTTTTTGCAAGTAATCACAATTTACCCGTGAAAGAGAATAAATATCTCTCTCAGGGGAATAAGTGCCTTCGTCTCACTCCCACATAATATGGTTGGGAGAATGAGGAGGGCTAATGGGGGTACACGGATCTTCCGCTTACAGGAGAGAAGTGCTATGTCAAAAGACATCAAAATGATGATTCATTAATTGGAGTGCAGAATATAGTTTTTGTTGAAATTATTTATTCCAGGGTGGTTGTATATGGTTAGTCTTGCCCTAGGCTAAATAATTCATTTAGAAAGGTACTGTTAATAACTTTGGTATTGATGAAGATAGTTTGAATTATTTTGGGATTTTAACCCTTTTAGAGTAAACAATTACATATTTTATTCATATGCAACTGTTTAGATATGTTAACTCATAAAATTGAGGTTGTATTGCTTCAGATTAGAATAAACAAAAACATAATTCTAGGAACTAGTTAGGTAATAATATATTTGTTTTAAAAAAAGAAAGAAAAAGCTTCCATTACTTCTGGATTATTGAACATATTTGTCCTAAAAAGTAATACATCTATTGTTATTACCTGATAATATATAACTGAACAAGAATTTCCTTATTTCACTTATATATTCTAAGGCTATATGAATCAGAAGTAATAAGAAATATAACTGGAATGTAACATGATCCCACACAGTGTGTGACTATCAGAATGCAGTTACATTCAGTTATAAATACAGGTTTTTTTATAGAGAACCATCTCTTAGTATAATAAATGAAGAGATATCAGGAATTAGGATGTCAGTCCATTGAATCTTCTTGGTCCATGGATGATGTGGCATAACGGCCTCTTTTGTGAGAATGATGATTCCCATTTTGTTCTGAAATTTTCTGGGTGCTGCCTGAAGGTGAAGATGATGCCATTCTTCTGCGTGTGGGAGAGTTGCTGCTTGTGGGTTCTGTCAGATTTAATTTTAAAAGGGTTTGTTGTAGTTCATCTGCTGATCTGCTTCTGTAAATTGTACCTTGGTAGTTAAATCTGACTGAAAAGGGGAAGCCCCATTGATACCTAATGTTGTGGCGTTGCAGTTCCATTAGTCGGGGTTTCATGGATCGTCTTTTAGTAATAGTAAGTTGGGATAGGTCAGCAAAAATTTGATAATTGTGTCCTTGAAAATTAAGTTCCTTTTTTTCTCTTGCAGCAATTAGTATTTGTTCTTTCGTTCTGTAATAATGAAATTTTGTGATTATATCACGTGGGGGTCCATCTTTCTTTTTGGCTGTGAGGGCTCTGTGTACTCTGTCCAGTTCTAAACGTTCAATAGGAATATCTGGCTTTAGTTCTTGTAATAGAGCAGTAATAGTAGATTAAAAAAAAACGAAAATGAGTGCAGCGCTAAACCAAATATGAATAGTATATCATATCAGAAATAACCATGAACAAGTGAATGAATTATGAAATATACAAAAACAAGTCTCCCATAGGGGACAGAGACAAATGTATCACCATATATCATATGTGGGAAAAAGTAAAAAAGTGAAACAGTATTACAAAAAACCAAAACATCAAATCAAAAAATCAGAAAAAAGTCCATAAATGAAGTGAGTGGATAATCAAAGTGCAAATAATCAGAAGAGGTGTGACACAGGTGAATCCAGTATCCAAAGTGACTTGCACCCAAGTGAGGTATGAGGCTCCTTACCAGCTCAAGATGACCACTATGACAGTGGTCTCACCAGGCATTTGGGAAGTTATCAGGTCACCCACAACCTATACCGATCTATCCAGTAGTAATGTGGAACTCATAAGACAAAAGAAAAAGCTCCATAGCGTAAAATTGCAAAACAGTTTAATTTATTTGAGCTAAAAGGTTGCACTTACAAAAATCTTCCTTCAAAGACAGCGTGTAACTGAACAAAACGATCGCGGCGTCTCCACGAGCTTCCGCCTACTAGCTGTGTATGTCCCATCAATCACAGAGAAAACGTAATGACGTCAGCGTCACAGGCTCCTCACAGCTAGTAGGCGGAAGCTCGTGGAGACGCCGCAATTGTTTTGTTCAGTTACACGCTGTCTTTGAAGGAAGATTTTTGTAAGTGCAACCTTTTAGCTCAAATAACATACACTGTTTTGCAATTTTACGCTATGGAGCTTTTTCTTGATTTTGTCTTATGAGTTCCACATTACTACTGGATAGATCGGTATAGGTTGTGGGTGACCTGATAACTTCCCAAATGCCTGGTGAGACCACTGTCATAGTGGTCATCTTGAGCTGGTAAGGAGCCTCATACCTCACTTGGGTGCAAGTCACTTTGGATACTGGATTCACCTGTGTCACACCTCTTCTGATTATTTGCACTTTGATTATCCACTCACTTCATTTATGGACTTTTTCTGATTTTTTGATTTGATGTTTTGGTTTTTTGTAATACTGTTTCACTTTTTTACTTTTTCCCACATATGATATATGGTGATACATTTGTCTCTGTCCCCTATGGGAGACTTGTTTTTGTATATTTCATAATTCATTCACTTGTTCATGGTTATTTCTGATATGATATACTATTCATATTTGGTTTAGCGCTGCACTCATTTTCGTTTTTTTTGGTGTTTTGGAGTTTAGTATTGAACTTCTAGTGCTGGCAGCTTTTATTATTCACTTATTATTTTACACTGTTCTAGCGCAGTGTTAACCCTCTTCTTGGGTTTTTTATTTTATTAGTAATAGTAGATTGCAGGTCTGTCACAGTTTCAGGTATTCCCCTTATGCGCAAGTTTGAACGTCTGGCTCTATTTTCGTAAACTTTGAGCTTAGTTTGAAGTATTAAATTCTCTTCTTTTAATTGTTCCAATTCTGTTATATTTACTTGGGTTGTAATTTCAATTTCATCCATTTTTATTTCTAAGGCTGCGGTGCGGTTTCCCAGCTCTCTTATTTCTTTGGTTAGGCTGTTTGTTATTTGGTCTGAGGTTTGTTTTAAAGCCTTATGAAGCAACTTTTCAAATTGTAATAATATTACTGGGGATGCTGAGGAGGCTTGTGGAGAAGTTTGTGAGAGGATTTGTTCTGTATCTGACTCAAATGGAGAGTCTTGCTGTGACATTTTCTGTCTGTGAGAGCGCCCTGATGCTGTATCTTGTGAGGTGACTGGAGCTGCTTTAGTTGCAGTGAGTGCCTGTGAACTCTTTGTGAGGTGATTTTTATTTCTGCCACGGTTTTCTCCCAGTACCATATTTCCTGCCCAAACTTTCACAGTTTGTTCCCTGGGGCAAAAAGGTTCAAATGGATACCTTTTGAGCCTGCAGGCTCCGCTTTGTCCTTCTCTTCTCTCCTCAGCGGTGCGGAGCTCTAACAATGCATGTCTGCTCCGCTAGGCTCCGCCCATCTCCCCCCCGTGGCTTCTTCTTTCAATGCTCATAAGAAATTTTTGTGGTAAAATTGTTGTTTTCAGTGACAACGGGGGTTATTTCCTAAGGGCAAATCCACTTTGCACTACAAGTGCAGTTTCTGTGCAGTCTCAAGTGCACTTGTAGTGCAAAGTGTCTTTGCCTTTAGTAAATAACACGCAACGGGGCTTTATAATTTTACACAATCACGCCATTTTCAGGACTCCCCAAACTGCAGTCATGGTCAGCTAAAAGAAACAGAAGCAGTAAATGTAATCAAATATTTGTTCAGTTTTAAAATAAAAATGATTCAAAAAATGTCTCAGACATTGTCTGGCATATTGATGCCCCCCTACCCGCAAAGTATTCCATGTATCTTATACGGACCTCGCGGGCACTCTGAGGGGGCAAGCCAGGATGGCCGGCTTCAAGCGCCGTCAGGGTTGGTTCATTGAGATTAATTCCAGCTTCAGGCCCAACTGAGCCAGCATAGTTCACAGAATTTCTCCTTAAAAAGTTGTGGAGAACACAGAAAGCCAGGATGATGTGATTGAGTTTATACACCGCCATGTGTATCGGTGTAAAAAATAGGCAGAACCGGCTGGCCATTATTCCAAACATGTTCTCCACCACTCTTCTGGCTCTGGCCAGCCGGTAATTAAAAACCCTCTGGTCCGGGGTGAGGGTCCTCATAGGGAATGGCTGTATAAGATGATCCCCCAGCGCAAATGCTTCATCTGCAATGAAGCCGAATGGGAGTCCTTCCGTATTGTCTTCTGGAGGTGGCAAGTCCAAGCTGCCATTCTGGAGACGCCTGTAGAACTCGGTCTGGGCGATGACTCCACCATCTGACATCCGGCCATTCTTCCCCAGGTCCACATACAGGAACTCGTAAGTAGCCGACACCACCGCCAACATCACAATACTATTGAACCCCTTGTAGTTGTAATAGTATGACCCCGAGTTGGGTGGTGGGACAATGTGAATGTGTTTCTCATCAATTGCCCCTCCACAGTTAGGAAAGTCCCACCGCTGGGCAAAGTGGGAGGCCACAGTCTGCCATTCCTGTGGGTTGGAAGGAAACTGTGAAGTCAAACAAGAAAAAAAAATTAATCATTTTGCACATAAACATGGAAAGCAGATTAGACACAACCATTTTTGGCCAACATCAGTATAACATTTATTTTAGGGAGTATTTAAAGACAAAGGTATAAGGTCCACCTATCAGATCCCCCCCCCCCCCATGGGCCATTTAAAAAAATGTATGGGGGGGGTGTTTTGGACAGGTAACCCTCTCCACTTCATTGAGAGATGAATGCCTAAATTATGTGTATTACTTTGGCCACCCCCTCCTTATTTTACACTATTGGCAGCCCACTGGACAGGTAAGAAGTGTCATAATACAAATAGATAAATACACACTGTACACATTTTAGCACATTTTTACATTTTGCTATTACCGATCAAGATAATAATAGGATACAAGAACTTTAAACAGTACCATTTGAAAGTATTCAGGCACTACATGCTTTGGGGAATTCTGACCACAAAAGAGGTGGGTATAGTGTGTATGGGTTTGGCAAAGTCAGCAGATGGAGGATTGGTATCGGCTGAGTTAGCAGTTGGGGGGAGGGAGGGTTCCAAATGATTTTGGGACCCAAAACAAAAAGCCTCTGGCACTCTGCCTGAATTTCAAGCACACATCACAATTTTCAACATTTTAGGGGGTATTTAGGGTAAAGCATTACTATGGAGCTGACAAAATACATTGTTAATTGAGTAGACGAGGTGGATATAGGGCCAGGAGAGCATGCTGGGGAGGTAAGTGAAGGCAAATATGTATGAAGGACAAAAAAAAAAATTACATAAAATTCCAGCATGCATGAGGACAAAGGGGACATTCACAGCATATTACAATCATGGTAATTAGGGAATGAGGAAAGAAATACAATATATTAACAAACATTAAATACAATAAAATGTGATGTTAAAGGATAAAAATCTTACCTTAATATAGTCCTTCTGCAGGACCTGGATGATGGCAGAACAGGTCTCTGAGATAATGATCCCCAGAGCCTGGGGGGAGATGCCTGTCGAGAACTTGAGGTCCTGCAGGCTTCGCCAAGTACCGCAGGGTGGCAAATAGCCTCTGCTCCAGAGTGATGGCTTGCATGCAGGTATCCTGCCTGCTGATATAGGGGGTCAGCAAAGCCAACAAACGGTGAAATACGGGGTCCTTCATCCGGAGAAAGTTCCTGAAATTGTCAGGATTATTCTCACGGATCTCACGGAGCAAAGGTATGTGACATAACTGGTCACGCTGGAGCAACCAATTCTTGGTCCATGAACTCCTCCCCACCCTGTTCATGGACTGGGCTTGTGTCAAAGTAAGGACCCCAACACCAACCCCCCGCACAGCATGAACTCTATGATGAGTACGTATACGCAACATGGCTAGAAAACGGTCGGCTGCTCAGAACGAAGTAACAGAACGCACTGAAGAATCGCAAGGTCTGTGAAGAGCGACCTGAAAATCAGTAACGAACGAACAGGAACACAATGACAAGTCAACGGTAACTTGCTGCACGCACTGAAGAAGAGATACAAACCCACAAGCACAAACTGAACAGCAGAAATACAATCTGAAAACCACGAGTCTGAAAAAGCGAGCCCAAAGGGTGCCGCGCTTGGTACTGAACTTCCCTTTTATAGTCTTGTCGTACGTGGTGTACGTGACCGCGCTCTTGGCATTCAGAAATTCTGACAACTTTGTGCGACCGTGTGTATGCAAAACAAGTTTGAGCCAACATCTGTCGGAAAAAATCCATGGATTTTGTTGTCCGAATGTCCGACCGTGTGTACGGGGCATTAGTGTAGGAAAGTTTTGCCTGGCTAAGAGCCAGGCCTGGGTTGGATCTGGGTCAGGGCTTTGTGACTCAGGGAGGCTGGATGACTCAAAAAGCAGCACCTCTGATAACTCCCCCTGCTCTCTGGAACATTGGAGCCCCTTACAGAAGTAGAGCGTGGATTTTAGGAGGAGCTGCTTGGAGGACTCCAGCCAATCTCCAGCACTGGGCTGGCAGGGGGCAGGGGGCAGGTACATCATAAATAATCATGGCAGTGGCAGAATTACCAGGGTCCCAGCAGTCGCATTCGCGACTGGGCCCTGGCATTTCGCCACTGTGGGGGGGCCCCGAGATGGCCAAAAGGTGCTTGCATTCAGACAGGCTCGGGGGCGGGACGAGCGCGCAGTGACGTTTCCAGTAGGGTGGAGGGTGGGTCAGCACACCTGATAACAATCCTGCAGGAAGTCTGCTGAGCCACACTCTGGGTGGCCTGAACGGCCATCTCTCCCTCAGCTCTCCATCACCAGGAGCCTGGCCCCCTGCCAAGCTGATGTCTCAGTTGCTGGCGCCATTTTGTTGAAGTCTGCTGGTCTTCAACAATATGGCACCAAAAACCACAACTATGGGACAAATGTTACTTGTGAATGTGATGAGAAACTACACGGAAACTAACGGGTGGGTGATATGAAGAGGGGGAGTGGGAGTGCCGGGAGAAGAGAAGAGTATGATAGATCAAAGCCAAGGTCTGATTGAGCCTGTCCTGTACCCGAGCAATGGAGGAGGTGAGGTCAGTATGACATCTCCAGCCAGGCCACACAGAATCTATGGGGGGGGTCACTGTGGTCACCAGTGTCCCTCCTCCACATCATACCCTTTACATCAAAGTCTGCAGGATTCCCCCCCATTGTAAGGGAGAAATCTGTGGAATCTGATGTAAAGGGGAACCCTGATGTAAATTTGAGACTCTGATGTAAAAGGGAATGATGTAAAGGGGACCATGGTCACCAGAGCCCCCTTACATCAGAGTCTACAGAGTTCCCTCATGGTCTGTCACATCTCCCTTTACATCAGTGTTCCCCTTTACATCAGGATCCATAGAGTTCTCGTTTTCATCAAGGTACACTGTAAGGGTGAACCCTGCAAACTCTGATTCTGATGTAAGGGAGAACTTTTTGGATTGTGATTAGGGATGAGCCGAACAGCCCCCTGTCCGGTTTGCAACAGAACATGCGAACAGGCATACCAAACCTGAAGGGCCTGGTATTGAAT
This sequence comes from Aquarana catesbeiana, assembly GCF_042186555.1. Lineage (NCBI taxonomy): Eukaryota > Metazoa > Chordata > Amphibia > Anura > Ranidae > Aquarana > Aquarana catesbeiana. The sequence goes on along the minus strand of NC_133326.1, from coordinate 580,945,755 downwards.
TTAGGGGGAGACCCCACGCCATTTTTTTTTTAAATTTTGGTTCAGGGTTCCCCTGTGGGGAAATCCTATGCCGTTTTTATCGATGAACTTTTATGTGTATTGTCGGACCGACAATTCATTAAAAGCCGTGAGTAGTTTTAAATGACTTTTTTTCCTTTGATATGTCATTTTGCTGTCAGACTGTTCTAAACACGGGAAACATGCGCCCCTTTACAGGCATACTATAGACACCCCCCAGGTACGAAATTTAAAGGAATATTACACTTTTATTGTTTCACTTTAAGCATTATTAAAATCACTGCTCTCAAAAAAACGGCCGTTTTTAAAACTTTTTTTGCGTTGATCCATGTCCCCTGGGACAGGACCCAGGTCCCCAAACACTTTTTATGACAATACCATGCATATAAGCCTTTAAAATTAGCACTTTTAATTTCTCCCATAGACTTTTAAAGGGTGTTCCGCGGCTTTCGAATTTGCCGCGAACGCCCCAAATTGTTCGCTGTTCGGCGAACTGGCGAACAGCCGATGTTCGAGTCGAACATGGGTACGACTCGAACTCGAAGCTCATCCCTAATTGTGATGTAAAGAGGAACTTTGCAGTCTGATGTAAAGGGGAACTCTGATGAAAAGGGGAATGCTACAGACTATGATGTAAGAGAAAGCTCTGATGTAAAGTGGAACGCTGTGGACTGCGATATGAAAGGGAACACTACGGACTGTGATGTAAGGGGGGCCTTCATGGTTTCTTGCACCCACCGGGGCCCCGAAGGTTCTGGTTATGCCTCTGACTCATGGGTCATGGAGGGTGTAAGGTGGAGAAGGAGTGCTGAGGAGGCTGTCGGTGGCCCTTGAGGGTGCCCCCCAGTCTGGGAGGGGGGGTAACCTCGGCCCTGGTGCTTGGGTGCTGGAGGGACCCTTTACAGCACATGGACGAAATCCTTCCCGTTGGCACTGAAGCAAGGAGAGGACAGCAGGAGCAGGTCAGCACGTCCAGGAGTTCTCCCGAGGAGTCAGCCGGGCGGGCTGGTGAGTGAGCAGACTGGGAGGACTGTGGTGTCAGACTGGGAGGACTGAGGAGAAGTAGCCTGGGGGGCTATTGAAAGAGGCAGCTGCATCCAGGTGGGCTAGCAGTGCCTGAAGGGGGGTTGCTGGGATCAGTTGCCCCAGGGATGTAAAGCTGGACACTGACTTTTTGCTACACATGTAGTGATGTAGTTGCCGCTAGTAACAAACAATCCACCAATTCATCCCGCTGCCAGACTTCATACATCACTTGCAGAGACAATGGACAGTATTTTGCTGGTTATGTTTTTGTTGTTTTATTAGGGGGTACAACTTGGATGGAAAAGGGTATATGGGATGCCCAAAGAATCGTTTGTTTACCATCATATTTTACCGGACCATACATTCCAACAGCTTCACCTGCCCCTCTGCTCCAGGAGTTCTTTATCACCACCCGTGTGGTGACAAAGACTTTGCAAATGACCGTGTAGAGGCAAAGTTCCTTCACAGCTCTTCCTGGGCCTCCCCCCCCATGGGAGTGCCCTCCTGCTGCTGCCTAGTATTCCATTCCTCACTTCACTCAGCTGACATCTCCCCCCCAGTGGCATGTTACCTCAGCTTATATAGGAGGCCCACCCCCTGCCAATACCAGGTGGGGATTAGTCAGGGCTCTCACATAAGCTGCCTGCCACTCCAGTTCTAGGCCAAGCCCCTCTTCCAGAATATTCTCCCTGGCAGCAGGGGAGGCGCCTCAGAACTAGAGCACAAGTGGTTACACCCTTTGCTACTCTGACCACTCCCAGCCCCCAGATTAAAACAGACAGGCCTAACTTGCAGCATAAGCCTGCCTAAATTTGCCTGTACTGACAGTTCCTAGCAAAAAACATTACTAGCACCTACCTATTGGTAGAGGGTGCTACACACACATGAAGGAGGCCTCAGGTTCCTACCAGCAAAGGGCTATTGATTCTAAATCTGACTAAGTGCCTTTGTCAGATCCACAAAACAGTGTGCCAGCTGGAGTTCTGCAAGCAAGCTAAAGCTGGAGGCAGAGAAGAAGTGTATATAGTGTGACAGTAGAAGATGCTGTCACAGTAAAATTGGTAGTTTGGGGGACACAGGGTGTGCATATTTGCTTGGTGCTAGACTGCAGAGCATAGATGTGGACTGGAGAAAACTGCTTTTACAGCTTTCTCCAGGTTTTGGTATTCCGTCATGGGGCTCTGTAGTTTGGAGATTCCACAGTGTCTTGGGTGGGACAGGATCTCCAACCCTGTGTCCAGATTTTGCAGATGACCAGCAGGGTGTGTGCTCAGGTGAGCACAGCCCTTATAATGAGTTTATGGGAATACCTCAGGGCTCCCAGTTGGAGACTACTCCACACCAAGAGACAGGAGGTCTCCAGGAGTCAGAGGGGCTGCAGGAGGCAGCCAGAACATGTGTGACTGCAAGACGCATTGAAACGCTCTGAGGACTAAGGCCAGAGTGGAGCTGTGGGCACCAAAGTAAAGCCATCCACACTGAAGGATCCAGTGGTCTGTGTGACCGGGATAAAGAGCAGAAGTACTACTACGGAGAGCCAGGTGGGCTAGCATTTTCTGTTGTGTGTATTTGCTGGTGAAGAACCCCTGCATGGGAAACCGTTACGTTATGGACTTTTATTTGCCTTTTTAATAAAAATGGGCTACCATGCCCTAAAATACAGTTCCTGACTGGTTTGAATCACTGGCAAAAGCATCTACTACGAGAGCTAAACAACCCACAACTTTACAATAGACTGTAATATAGGAAAGTTGTCCCTGAAGTTGTCTGAAGTCAAGTGGGCATCCCATAATTTCCCTACACCTATCCAAGTTCTAATCCCTCAATAAATGTGTGCCTGGCTGTGCAGGGTGGGGGATCCCAGTTCACTTTCGGCTTCTACATCAGGTGCACTACATTTAAATAAAGAATGCATAAAAAAAATGCGCTTTTTGTAGCCACTGAAGAGATTTCCCCTCATGTCCTGTTTTGTCTGAATCCTTACCTGAACACGAAATGAAGGAGACCTCTCCAGTGGGAAGAGAGACAGCAATCATGACAGTAGTAGACCCATAATCATTAATACATCACGAAATGTATTTTTTAAATGCAAGCAGCATAATTACCTGAATTTGACTGGGTATCAGCCTTGAGAGGAATAAGAAGCAAGAGGAACTAATCAGTTCATGTGCTGACAAGGGCCATGCAGATAGGAGGAAAGAGCAAAGTGACAGAATGCTTAGCTTAAAAATGTGCTTTTTCACCTTTCACTGGCCAGTCACGGGCTGCGATGTGTGTGTTGAATGATGCATGCCATCAGACGGAGGACATCTAGCAGCAGAAAAAGTACAATGATTGCATGCTCTGTATTGAAGGCAAATATTGCAGCAAAACCTGGATTCGTTATTTTAGCTTTTAATAGGCTATGTATTTTTATTTTGTTATTTTGACTGGAATTCTTATCCCATACTTCTTGTTCTGTGTAGCACTCATAAGATAGACAGGAAGTGAGGAGAAATCTCCCAAAATGGGAAAATAGTAATAAAAAGACGAGGTTCTAATTTCGCAATCCACACTTTATCCAAAACGTTAAAGTTTTTCCTGGATTATACTTTAGGGGCTCATTCACACCAGCACTGTTCTGCTTCATTGGGCAGCATTGCCTAAAGCAGCCCCAACACAAGAACAAGGCAATTTTCTTTATGTCCTATGGCTTCAGTGTATTTCTTCAGTTCTATGGCATTGGTGTATGCTGAAAAAAACTGATGTAATGCTACCCCCATAGGAGCCACTGGATAGGGTGGATCTGCTGTTCCTTGCCTTGACCTTCTCAAGAACCTCAGCCCCTCTGACACACCAGGTTGAGTGTGCAAACATATAATATAATAGGAAATCACTGAAAGTAATACTTAGTACCCAATAGTAGTTCTATAACAAAGAAAACATGCACCGAAACAAGCAGAAAAGGCAAACTTATTATATTGTCACATGGTTGACAACTAGGCAAGCATAAAATGAACAATGGTAATAACACAATTTAGCATACAAGGTGATTAACACTAAGAACTAGACATAAGATGGAATTTGGCGTCCAGATCAACATAATCAGTAGCAATGCCACCTCAAGTGCAGCGGGGAACTGTAGTAAAGTATAGTTCCAGGTGCTGGAACTATACTGCCAGAGTGCATTTATGGCAGCGGTGCTAGTCCTAGACTGGATATGCACTGTTCAAAACAAAAGAAGGATGGTAGTGGATGGGAAAAAAAGGCTTATTATTATGTGAGGGGCAGTCTTTGAGATGTTCTTCTGCTGGCTACCGCTGGAGCATCTTTGCACATTCATTAAACCCATACTATGAAAAAACATCATTATTAAATGGTATATAACAGAGTGTTCATACTTACAATGCCACTAAAGCATTTGTTTTGTGTAGAGTGAAATATACCTGGTTGATCCTACCTTCAGCTGTCCCTCCCATATTCTCTGTGTCCCCATTGCAGGCCGAGAATGTGTAGACCAGCTGGTGTGCTTCCCGTCTAAGCTCTTAATTTACTCCTTTTTTGCTTATTTGTGCAGCCCACATGAGTATACAGTCACACATGTGGGCATATACACAGTGGTAAATGATACTCCCTCCTTCATGCTCCCTCCTCCTCCATCTCCTCCTATTGCGAAACACGGGGGTGGACAGGATATAGGATACTGATTGATTACATTCACTAAGAACCTCACAAAACAAATTAGTTTTATCATAAATCAATGTTAAATATATGTCATTGCTAATACCTGAGTGTAAACTAAAAAAGAGCCTTGAAGGCAGATGCCATCTGAAAAAAGTGAAGTAATCTCTGACTTCTACACCACATTGATGCACAAAAAATACACATTTGATGTTCAATAAAGTTTTAGTGGGAGCTGTAAAACAGTTATTTGATGTTTATAGTTTAATTTGAATTGCTCTTCAAGGGCTGTTTTTTTCTAGTCATTTGACTGGCACAGCACCAATCAGGGTTTGCCAGACACAGACTCGCACTGTAGAGAAAATACATCAAAGTAATAGAAGCCTCTCCCAAAGTTCTTTCCTTGCAGATGCCAAAGAACAGGCAAAGATAATGTGACCACACAATAGCTCTGCAGGACAAAGGTAATTAGAGGATTTGAAAAAAATGCAGTGGCATGATATATATAATTTATATGAATGAATTATGGCAATGAACACTTCTCTTTTTTAGTATCACTTTAACTTGAATGCAGTATAGGTATAGTATAGGTACAATATAGTCTTGGCACAGGTGCAAGGTAGATGCGATTCAGATGTGATATAGGATTGGTATATGCGCAGTCTAGGTTTGTAATAAGTGTGGTATAGGGTGCAGTATGGGTACACTTCTTGACCTGCTCTCAGTGGCTCAGTCCCTGCTAGCAGTATCAGCAATGGGTGAATAGCCCTCTTACCAGTCCACCGGATTCTGCGGTGACCTCTCGCTGTATACCCTCTAGGTCTCTCCTTGAAAGCCCCTGGTGATCAGCAGTGGGAAGCAGGGTGAGTGGATGCTCCCTTCTCCCTGCTGCAGAGGTGCAGGTGTTGCAATGTGGGTGGTGCTGCACTGCCCCCAGTTGTCCTCACTCCCAGTCTCAGGCTCAGATTTCCACTGGTTTGGTCTCCAGCTGGCAGACCAATATCCAGATAGAAGTGCTGTCTCTCTAACTCCCTCGATGCTAAGAGAAACAACTTTCCTTGGCGGTTTAAACAAAAAATCCTCTCTCCATCCATCCTACTGCACAGTGTAAATTGGGATCTGTAAAGTAACCATTATAGTGTAACCATTATATAGCTTCCATCTCAAACTGTAACTTCCAACATTCTCAACACTCTTCATAGAGGTCTATGGGCTTGCTTGGCCTTAGCTCTTTCCTTGCAGGAAGATGGTGCAGCATAACATTAATATCACAGTAGACGGAGAAGATAAACAGCAATGTCTCCTTCACCATGTTGTTGTAGCCCAGCACTTGGCTACACAAGACAAGTTGCATTTTTGCACAGTGCATTCTGATGAAACGAATGCACTGCAGGACATAGAATTATATAGAAGTTAAAAAAATTATGCAAAAACAGCAAACACTTTGCAGCAAAATGCATTAACACCATACACTAGTGCACATGTGTTATGCACACAATCATTAGTGTTAAAGTAAGGGACAATTAAATGTTGAGGGAGAGGGTTTACTGGCAATACCCTTTTCTCAGTACTGAGCAGTTGCTTTTACATGGCTCCTGGAATCTAGAACTAATTATTATTACACAGGATTTATATAGCGCCAACAATTTGCACAAGAATTTACAACATAAGGGAAGACAGTACAGTAACAGTACGATTCAGTACAAGAGGAATCAGGGGGTCCTACTTGTTAGAGCTTACAATATAAAAGGGAGGGTCAAGTGATAGAAAAGGTAATTACTATGGAGGATGAGCTGATGGAGAAAGTAAAAGAACAGTTGTTAGGTGGAGACTGATTTAGCTAGTAGGACAATGAGATGCAGAAAAAGAATACCCACAAGTCATTTTATATAAAAAAAAATTAACATTTAACTGCAACAAACCTTTCCTTTTGCAAAATGATTTAACATTTCACTGCTGAAGTGATAAAGGTGACACATTGAATAAATGATGGTTTAGGCAACACTAATAAATTAAAAATTCTAATGAAAGTGCATTTTAAAAAAAGCAGATATTTGCTAGACTAGAATACTAATGATGGACTCATAGCGTTAACAATAGTCCCTGTAATTCTAATTAGGCTCATGCCATACCTGCCAGACAGGCAGGAACAATAGAAATGAGTTTACTCTGGCTTCAAATGTTGCCTCTTTAATCCTGCTTAAAGACGCTAACAAATTTAATTAATTACAATAACGAGAATTCAAAGTATGTTAGAATTGACACCAGCTGAAAGTTCTGTTTTTAGAAGATTGTTTTAAAGGTCACTGGGTGATAAATGCAGTATAAGCAACATTGCCACATTTCTCATTAAAATGTATATGGAAGTAATTTTCCTACACAAGATATTTGCCCTGGGCAAAGCTGATTTTATAGCCAGACTTGTAAGGCAATGTGAATGGCCTCCTGCCTGGATTGCTATTTTTGTACTTTATTAATGATTGTTATAATATTGTATATATCAACCTTTTGCAACCAGGAACCAGTGGAACCATAGGGTCATTCCTAAGGGACAGAAGAACCCTAGTAACAAGGGAAAGGCAGCATTTGCTTGTTACTGACCACCTTTTTCTTGGAGAACCTTTTTGTTTGCAGCACGCTGCGGCATCATTTTACAGAAAAAAACACAAAAAAACGGATTTCAAGAACAGTGTGCACCTAAACTACCTCACATTACAGGCATACCCCAGTGTATATCACTAACATTTGCCACACCACCCATATCCCCAAAGATAAAATACAAGTGTAGTACCCCCTTGTGTACATAGTATGTATAGGTTAGGTAAATATAAATTCATAACACATACAGTACACTGTAATCTTACAGATTACATTACTGTATGAAATTATTTCACACCCCTTTGTCCCCAGTGCTTTGTCCAATGCCCTGCATGCAGTTTTATATGATATATATACTGTTCTTTCTGACTGGAAACTGGAGATTGTCCATGGCAACCAAAAAATGCCCCTTTACGTCAAGTGGTTTTAGACCAGCTAAAAAACAGCGATAGTAAATTAGAACACTTGCAGAATTGAGCGATAGTGAATCGTGGGGAAATTTATTTTATTATTATTATATTATTATTTTTTTATAATTATTTATGTTTATTTATTATATTATGATTTTGTGTTTCAAACTTCATCATACCCGGGATATCTTCTAGACTCTTGGTGGACAGATTTAAGTGTGTTATGGCTAAGAATTACAGGCCTACAATATAAAACGCCAAATTTCTATGCAAAACAATTGTACCGCTTTGAGATGCAAAAATCTGAAATAATCATACCGCCAGGGAGGTTAAGCTCCACTGTAGTTAGTGGAGCCAGAGTTAATTGGTGTTGTTTACAATTCAGCTAGCTGGCTCTGAGGGCTGAGCATCTGTCGCGCCTCCCCCTGGCTTCTGGAAGCTTCCAGAAAGTTCCAGAACTTAGTGGGCAGAGGGATGGAGATAGAAGTCTGAATATTTATGGAAGCTCTACCAATCCCTGGATAAGGATGACCCTGAAGGTGGAGAGTTTGCCCATAAATGATCAGGAGCCTGGCCATGTGGAGAGAGAATCCAGGATCCAGAGGCCTAGAGGGAACCCCTGTGCTGGGGGGTTCTGCTTCCAGGCAGAAGGTGCTGAGAGTAAAGAGGAGGGAAGTTGAGAGGAACCCTCAACCAGCTTAGCTGAGACATCCTGGAAGCAAGTAGGACCTGTTCAGCAGAAGGCCTGACCAGAAGTTACCATCTTTGCTGCAGGACCTTTTAGGAACTGAGTGAGTAACCTCTGCGTGTTTCACAACCCAAAGCCTATAGCAAAGAGGCAGCCAGGTGCAATACCCAGCTAGCCATTCGGGAGGGACAGCTACTTCCAATCTTCAACCCCTGCTTTGGATAATCTTGTGCTAATGTGCCAGTGCTGGGATCAGTATTGGAAGTGCTTTGCCAGTCTGTTGAAAGTCATTTCCCCTAGGAACACAGTCTGGAGTTTTGTTCTAAAGAGAGGAGAACACAGGAAGAGCCACCTAAGTGCAGTATTACAAGCAAATTTTAATGGCAAGGTAAGCATAAACACTCACAAGAAGAAGTAAAAACATGGGCTCATCTGTAATCTGATGGTGTAGTGGGATCCAGGTGCTCCAAGTGTCCGAGAAGGGCTCCAATGTGGCTGGAGAATCCGCAGCACATCCTGTGGCCACCAGGAAGGCATCCGGAACCAGCGTGGAACACACGGAAATGACATCACGGGCAGCTGGGCTACTTCCGGGATCATTGGTATAGTTCCAGGGGATGGGCTGGCAGGCTAAGCGCTCGGAGCTCAGCTCCTTCTACAGGCCTGTTATAACAGTACCTGTTATACTCACTGTACTCTCTACTCATTGACCTCTTGCAACCATGCTTGCTCCCCTATCCTATCATTCTATTCTAGGATGACTACCTCCACTACCATTCATACTCATTTTTCTTTTTTCCATGATCTTTCTCCTGTGCTTATATTGTATTCACAAAAATTTCCACACAGTGGACACGGAAAGTTTACATCACTGCTACTGTATTATAAGCCAGTGTCTAAGCATTGTTATAGGTGTGTGCATCCTATTGCTTTAGGATGTGCACTCCAAAATTTAAACACACATGCTTTTCTCTGCAGACTCAGCTTCACTAGATAGGGAATAAATGGGGCGTGCTCTGTGCTGAGCGGCTTTCTGTGCATTCACAAACTGAAGTTCTGAATGAACACAGTGAGTGAGTATGTCCACGGGGGGGTTTGTGTAAAAAAGGTCCCTGGTTTGTGAATGTTGGGTCTCTGGTTCATGAATGGAGGGTTCCTGTTTTGTTTATGGGAGGTACCTGGTTTGTGAATGAAGGGTTCCCGGTTTGTTTATGGGCGGTTCCCTGTTTGTGAATGGAGGGTTCCTGGTTTGTGAATGGAGGGTCCCTGGTTCCTAAATGGAGGATTCCTGGTTTGTTTATGAGGGGGTCCCTGGTTTGTGAATGGAGGATCCCTGATTCGTGAATGGAGGGTCCCTAGTTTGTTAATAGAAGGTCCTTGGTTTGTGAATAGAAAGCCCCTGGTTTATGAATGGAGAGTCCCTGGTTTGTTTACGGAGGGTCCCTGGTTTGTGAATGGCAGGTCCCTGGTTAATGAATGGAGGGTTCCTGGCATGTGAATGGAGAGTCCCTGGTCCATGAATAGAGGGTTCCTGGTTTGTGACTGGAGGGTGCTCACTTTGTTCATTTAGAAAAGGAAAGTGCTGGTAAATTACATATTTAGTAGCCCCCTTTCCCCACTCTCCATCCTGAAACATCCCCGGCAGCAGCTGGGGGGAGAGGAGAGGAGGGAAGCCAGCAGAACTGTGGGGCGAGGGCCAAAACAGGGGGAAGCATGGACAGTAGGGGGAATCGGCACCGCGCGTGGTTATTAGGGTGTGCCCAGGCACACCTGGCACGCCCCCTCCGCACGCCTATGAGCGTTGTCACCCTATAAAGGACTTGCCATTGACATACCAGCATTTGGCAGGATCATCAGGTAATATTTATTAGGTATCTAGAGCTATTATAAAAATGATTATGCCCTGCAAGTTTAAAGGTCCATGAGCAAGAATACATTTAATTTTTCATGGGTTTTCCTACACTTTACTTCAGAAAAAAAGTGGCCAAACCACAGATTATCAACATATGATATCTGTAAACTTTACATCTGCAGCTCAAAACAGTGTTGCATTACAAACAGTTATGCAATCCGATGTCGGTGGCAATCAAGTGCCCAGGAGTTCAAGGTAATTTTATTATTTAAAAAAATTTAAATTGATTTATAGCCGCATAGAGTCAATGTGCCTCGGGGACAAACACACTCCAACTTCATCAGGGCTTGAGAATTCTGACAGTGCTTAAATGGTGAGCTGATACCAAATAAAACTGCACTATGGTTTACTGCTTGGAAAGTTTCAGGAGAGCAGGTCATGCTAGTGTTGGTGAATGCAGTAAACAGTGTTACATTACATGCACTGGTATTGGATGCTGCATGTGTTTAGCTGAAGCACTTCACACATTTAAAAGGCAGGGACTATTCAAGAAATAAATGGGGAAACATAAAATAGAAGTCTCAGTTTTCAGGGCAAAATAACTTTTGACACTGATAGAATTGTGGTCTAAACAAACAAATTTTCCACATTTTGTCAGGTTACAACCAAAACGTAAATGTATTTTATTGGGATTTTATGTGATAGACCTACACAAAGTAGCACATAATTGTGACGTGGAAGGAAAATGATAAATGGTTTTCAACATTTTTTACACATAAATATCTGAAAAGTAAAATCATCACCTTTCCCTGCAATTACAGCTGCAAGTCTTTTTGGGGAGGTCTCTACCAGCTTTGCACATCTAGAGAGTGGAATTTTTGCCCATTCTTCTTTGCAAAATAGCTCAGGCTCTGTCAAATTGGATGGAGAGCATCTGTGAACAGCAATTTTCAAGTCTTGCCACAGATTCTAAATTGGATTTAGGTCTGAACTTTGAATGGGCCATTCTAAAACATGAATATGCCTTGATCTAAACCATTCCATTGTAGCTCTGGCTTTATGGTTTGGGTAATTGTCCTGCTGGAAGGAAACCCTCCGCACAGTCTCAAGTCTTTTGCAGACTCTAACAGGTTTTCTTTTAAGATTACCCTGTATGTGGCTCCATCCATCTTCCCATCAACTCTGACCAGGTTCCCTGTCTTTGCTGAAGAAAAGCATCCCCACAACATGATGTTGCCACCACCATGTTTCACAGTGGGGATGGTGTGTTCAAGGTGATGTGCAGTGTTACTTTTCCACCACACATAGCGTTTTGCTTTTAGGCCAAAAAGTTCATTTTTGGTCTCATCTGACCAGAGCACCTTCTTCCACATATTTGCTGTGTCCCCCACATGGCTTCTTGCAAACTGCAAACTGGTCTTCTTATGGCTTTCTTTCAACAATGGCTTTCTTCTTGCCACTCTTCCATAAAGGCCTGACTTGTGGAGTGCACAACTATTAGTTCCTCCCACCTGAGCTGTGGATCTCTGCAGCTCCTCCAGAGATACCATGGGCCTCTTGGCTGCTTCTCTGATCAATGCTCTCCTTGCCCAGCCTGTAAGTTTAGGTGGACGGCCATATCTTGGTAGGTTTTCAGTTGTGCCATACTCCTTCCATTTTGAATGATGGATTGAACATTGCTCTGTGAGATATTCAAAGCTTGGGATATTTTTTTATAACCTAACCCTGCTTTAAACTTCTCCACAACTTTCTGGTGTGTTCCATGGCCTTCATGATGTTTTTTGTTCACTAAAGTTCTCTAACAAACCTCTGAGGGCTTCACAGAACAGCTGTATTTATACTTAGAGTAAAGGGGGCTGAATGCAAATGCACGCCACACTTTTCACATATTTATTTGTAAAAAAAATTGAAAACCATTTATAATTTTCCTTCCACTTCATAATTGTGTGCCCCTTTGTGTTGGTCTGTCATATAAAATTCCAATAAAATACATTTACATTTATTGTTGTAACATGACAAAATGTGGAAAATTTCATGGGGTATGAATACTTTTTCAAGGCACTGTATACTGAAGTTTCTTAAAAACAGACCTTTTTCTCCATTTCTGGATATATTTCCAATCTTTTTGCAGCATGAATGCTTAGCATAAACAAAACATAAAACTAGGAAAGGAGGGGTGCAGTAGGATTTTCATGAGAAAACACACTAATAAAATAAATGTGGTGTACTTTCAACCCCTTTCCCTTGTGTGAATGCCTGACAGATATTGAGTTTGCTTACCTTGACAGGTTTATTACTTGCAGAATGTACAAACCAAAGGTGTCGGCTTGACACACATTGACAAGACCACCAGAGGATGTCTAGCTATTCTTCTTTGAACTTTTGCTTGTCAAAGGCCTAATCAAAAAACCTAAGCTTGCCACACCATTCTAAACACAGGTAGCATATTGGGAACCTAAAAGTTATACAAAACTTCAAACTTGATCAGAAAGTTTATTTAAAGCTGAACTCCAGGCATATATAAAGGAAACAACTTAATACAGCTATGTACAGTATTTATTAATAAACCACTAAATGTACACTATTTTTAAATGCAACTAGTATAAGTACTTGAATTTGACTTGGTATTAGATTCTTGCCCTTTACAACAGCACTCAGACTGGAAGTGAAGAGCAATATTCAGAGTCAATCACTTGCATGCAAATTTGAAGGCAATGAATATGCTATTAGGATGGAAGAGCAGAGTAAACAGATGGTTGCTTATCCAGTTGCTGCTTCTTTTTCACTGTCTAGCCAAAAGACTGAGGGTAAAGAGAAGACACCACTGTATTCCTTAACCATAAAGCTGCGTACACATGAGCGGAATGTCCGACAGAAAAAGTCTGACGGAAGCTTTTCATCGTATATTCCGATCGTGTGTGTGCCTCATCAGACCTTTCTTTTCGAAAAATCTGACGGACCTAGAAATAGAACATGTTCTAAATACTTCCGACGGAACCAAGACCTATCGGCAAAACTGCTCTATTCCGATGAACCAAAAACGACCAAAGCTCTGAAGCAAGTACGAGACGGAAGCTATTGGCTACTGGCTATTGAACTTTCTTTTTTGTTGTCCCTATTATTATTATTATTATTATTATTATTATTCTTGTTTGTCCATTTCCTGCATCTTATCATCCCCTTCTGCATCTCGGGGTTGTACCATATGAGGGTGGACAGTCCCTCCCCTTGGGTGGGTATTTACCCCAGATGTCCTATTCCTACCTGACACAGGGGGGCCCCAATGTTATACCATACATTGGGGCCTCCCCTATCCCCCCGCTCGAAGTGCCTTTCGAGCGGGGGTTCCTGTGTTGGTGGTTACTAGTCCCAGCTTCCCCTCTCCCACTCGACTTATTGTGAGTGGGATATGGGGACCATTTTGTGGTTAAACAGGCTCAGGTTTATTTATTTATTCCCCCCCCGCAGGTATAATCCATCTTCCTCCCCAGCTGGCTGGTCCACCTGCCGGGACTCACCATCCTGACAGGCGGTCATTTCAACCTTTTTCAACCAGGGGGTTTATGTGTGGTTTTGGGGGGGGGTTTTCCCATATGAGACCAGCGCATCTACGGCATCGGTTTTCGTTGTCTTATGTGGTATGGGCATGGCCCCTTTCCAACATGGCGGCCGGCCTATACATGCTGCTCCACGTCGCGGTGAGACGCACACCGTCGTGGCGCGCATGCACGTTGAGACACATGCCGTCGAGGCACGCATGCGCGGTATCCGCGCCGGCGTTTGTTGTCATGGTGACGCTCACCGTACCTGACAGCGTCTCGGGCAGGCGAGACGCGCCATTGGTTGGCGCGGCGGCCTGTCCCCGCCGACACTACATAAAAGGACGCCAGAGATGGCAAATGGCATCACTCCTCCCTCGGGAATCACCGAGGGCCATCAGGGCACACGGATTGCTGGACGCACACGGACTGCTTGACTACTTCAGTCTACTTTGACCTACATCCTTTGGGAAAGTAAGTGCTTTTTGTCCTACACATCCACATTAGAACAGGACCCTCTCTGGTGGGGAGGGGGAAAGGAAAATAATAATAATAAATAAAAAAAAGGGGGGCCTGTTATAGCCCCCCACCCTCCCACTATTATCCTTTATTCATTACTCCTTATCTTTGCCCTATTCTAGACAGCCATCAGAAATTTGATGCTGAAACGCCAACACTTGGATTAAATCTACTTATCCAGCCATCTTGTAGGAGATATAGGACACTTTTAAACCCATGGAGGACTAGGACGCCATACCCTGACATTGGAGATTACATTAACCCATGAGGTGCTTTAGGAGGATGTAAGTAATGTGACAGCTTCACAGTGCAGGAAATGTACACATACATATATACAATTTATAACATTATTACTTTGTTTTTTTTAGACTGTGATGCATTTCACTGAAGAAGACTTTTCTTTGAAATAAACATGTTGAAACGCGTTGGAATTCCACTACTCGACGCCACGGCTGTTTATCTGTGGTGACTGTATCGGGTAGTGTGATGTATCACTTTCTTCTAAAATTCTCCTTTCACTAGCCAATGCACTTTTTCAATCACTTGCAATGTGATATCCTTACCTTTTGTGTGTATATATAGTTTTTCTTGAATTTTGTAGTTCAATTTTAGTTCAATTTATTATTTCTATTTTTTGTAATTTTTGTACTTTTGTATTTATTAACTCTGATCGATAATAATAAAATAGATTTTTACTCAAATTGAAAATTTCAATTGCCTTAAAAATCCCTTCAGAGGTTTATATACTTTTTTCTATAAACTTCCTTTTTCTAGTCCCGTCGTACATGCTGTACGTCACCGCGTTCTGGATGGTCGGACTTTGGTCAGATTTTGATTTGACCGTGTGTAGGCAAGACCTCTTGAATGGAATTCCGTTGAAGAAACCTTCGGAGTTTATTCTGCCGGCAAAACCGGTCATGTGTACAGGGCATAAGTGTTTTTTTTCCATCTGGCTTGTGCAATATGAAGGGGCACAAAAACAGTTACCTTATATGGTATGTATTTTATCTGTGTATTTAGCTGCTGCTTGGAGCTTTAACTGCAGCATTCTGGGAGGACGTAAGGGTCCTCGGGGCATGCATCAGCATGATCTGTGACTGCTGTGTCCAGTGGATTACTGATCACTATGCCGGGCGACTGGGATTGGCCCTGGTACCATGTGATCACTGTGACTATTCCCAGTGATCATATAAAAAGTAGCAAATAATACTTTTTAGTACTGTAATCTCTGTGATTGTTCACAGAGATATAATGGTACAGGGCCAATTGCAGTGATCCTGTACCATGTGAAAGCTGTGGCCGATCACAGCTATCACAGTAGTACTCGATGGCTGCACGAATGCAGCCAGAGTGTAAAAAATGACTGCTTATATAAAGCCATCAAAGCTATCTTAGTGTTGAAAAAAATCCTGATCATCTCCCCAGGCAAGTACAGTATCACCATGGGGACACTGTACTGTACTGACAGTACAATCACTGCCACACCAGTTAGTGTCCATAATCACCCCCACACCAGTTCCGGTGTCCATAATCACAGACACACCAGTCATTTTCTCCCTAATCGCCACCACATTAGTCTCAGTGTCCCTCAAAACTGCCACACCAGTGCAGTGTTGCCTCAGCCCGCCACCTGTTTTAAACCTGGCCTGTTTATTGACCACATTTCTGCTTGCTGCCTGGACAGATCCTTTGCCTGTTTGCTGACTATGTCTCTGCCTACCGCCCATACTGACCCATATGCACATTTGACTGACTACATTTCTGTGAGACACCAGTCCCAGCCATTACCTGTGGACAACTGCACCCCTGGAATCACATGAACTCTTTTGTCCTTCCTTTCTTCAGTCTCCTGTACTACTTGGTCAGTGAACATGGCATTACTGGGGGAAACCATGTACCAGTAGGTTAGGCTTGCTTGATTTATAGGAACAGGGACTACTATAGGTGGCGCTACACTGAGCTATATTCCCTCACCACTTCTATAGAGGCGACCATTACAGTACATTGGTTTTGATACAGTTGTTTGATTTTTGTGATACGCGAGATAAAATGCTCAGTGCATAATTAGCCAGACACTGAAAAAATCTCAGACATGTGGTATCGCTATACTTAGGAGAAGTAGAAGAATATGTTTTGGGGTGAAGTTCTAAGTACGCTTATGCTGTGTATGAGAAATATCTTATTAAATAGATTACCTCAAAATTAATTTTCTTTGCACATTTGACAAAAACTGGTGGCAAAAAAACAAAGTCTTCAAAAGACTCACCATGCCTCTTAAATACTTTGCTGTGCTTACTTTCCAAAAAGTGGTCATTTTGTGGTTGTTTGCACTGTCCTGGTTCTCCAGGGCCTCCAAAAATCTCATAGATCTAATTCAGTAAATTAAATGAATAATTTATGCCCCGAGAACACCTAAATGTGCTCCTTGGATTTTGGGCCTCCCTATATGGTTTGACTGTAAAAAAGTGTCATACATGTGATATCACCACACTTAGAAGAAGTAGCAGAGTGTGTTTTGGCGTGTGATTCTAAGTATGCCTATGTTTTGTGTTAGAAATATCTTATTAATTGACAACATTGTGTAAACAAATGCATTTTCCAACGTGTAGCAAAAAATTACGTTTTACAAAAGACTCACTATGCCCTTCAAGAAATACCTTAGAGTGTATTAGGCGAGTATCCTCTAACAAATGATAGGGGGCCCTGGTAAGGGGACCCCATATTTATAGGTTAACTGAGCTGAGTTGCCAATGGCTGATGTCCCAGAAGGTGGCAGCATAGCATGTCCAGCCCGGGAGCTGAAGGGGTGGGGCCAACCAAAACCCACTAGCGAATGAATGGAGGTAAGTAAGGCATAAATAATAAAAGTGTATCCATCTATATACCTCAATATGCATGTTTGTAAGTCACAGCTGAAACAAGGTGTGTGTGTGTGTGTGTGTGTATATATATATATATATATATATATATATATATATATATATATATATATATATATATATATATATTATATGGTCTAATAAGTAATTGGCGTACCATACTGAATGTAAATGTAAAAAGATCTGAGTAATATAAAATATAGTACAGCAGTGGCATGAACATGGAGATAAGAGGGAGATGGTTAGAGGTACAGCTACCAAAATGCTGAAATGACAGAGATCTGTGAAGACACCCTAATAAAAGACAGGTGGAAAAAGGGAAATGATGTGAATGAAAAAGAAAAGGATAGAAAGAGAACAAGCATAACATATAGTGTGTGCTAAAATGTGAGAGGGTATTAAAATAAACAGGTTTACCCAAAAGGGGAGGGTTGAGGTATGTGCTTCCAATGTGAAATGTGTCCTCCATGGAAAGAAAGTCATGGAAAAAAGAAAATCCCCATTGTAGTGAGCCTCCCATTTGTACACCTCGGCAGGCATGACTGGCCCCACCCCTAATGCCATGTAAAGATGGCTGTGAGGGACATGTGGACACCATGCCGGTGTCTGCTTACTCATGGGGGATGTGCAGCTGAAATCATCCCCAAACTGCCTAGAGATAATGTAGCACGCCCAGACGTAATGCCCCCACGGGAACGCGGACATCATCACGATGTACGCACAACCATGATGCGAATGCATAGGTGGCCCCACCTGTCAACATAAAGGAGGGGACAGCGAGGGAGGCAAACCTCCCCTGTATGCATTGCAGCTCCCGGGACATAAACAAAAACCGCAACCACCACACAGCAATGGGAACTGGCTAAGGCTAGATCTGTGGCACATTAGTTAGGACATATTTCTAGAGGATGTGAACCATAGGAAAACGTATTAACGTATAAATGTATTAATATTATATGGATAACGAATAAAGAATCAAGTCAAGGGCAGCAACAGACCAAAGTGGGCATATAGGTGTCTTCCACCTGGGTTCAATGCAAAAAATTGAAAATGGTCTGGTGCTGCCAGTGACACATCCCCATCCCTATATTATACAACAAAAATACAAAATAAAGCCCTTGGATTTTGCATGAGGTGAACACGTGAGGCCAGTAAAGGTATATAGAATAAACAAAATATCAAAGTTTATTAAAGGTTATAACAGTCATTATTTTTATATATATATATATATATATATATATATATATATATATATATATATATATATATATATATGTATATATATATATTTATATTATGTGTGTAAAAAAAAACAACCCAGTGTAATGGATGCATAATAAGTAATTGCTTAGCAAAGGGAATTCATAATAATTGATACATGATGGTAGCAAGCATCTTATAGACTCGACACATTTCACAAGCTTCTGCCCACTTCTTCAGGAGTATATGCGTATAACATGTATCTATGAGATAAAATATCAATTAAGAAATATACATAATGGTGGTAAGCATCATCTAACAAATGATAGGGGACCCTGGTAAGGGGACCCCATACTTACAGGTCAACTGAGCCGAGTTGCCAAGGGCTGATGTCCCAGAAAGCGGCAGTGTAGCATGTCTAGTCCAGGAGCTAAAGGGGTGGGACCAACCAAAACCCACCAGGGAACGAATGGGGGGTAAGGTGTAAATAATAAAAGTTTATCCATATCTAGGGTCTAATAAGTAATTGGTGTACCATACTGAATGTAAATGTAAAAAGATCTGATTAATATAATTTATAGTAGTGCAGTGGCATGAACATGGAGATAAGAGGGAGATGGCTAGAGGTACAGCTATCAAAGTGCTGAAATTACAGATATCTGTGGAGACACCCTAATAAATGATAAATGATGTATATTTCTTAATTGGTATTTTATCTCATAGATACATGTTATACCCATCTACTCCTGAAGAAGTGAGCAGAATCTTGCGAAACGCATTGAGTCTATAAGATACTTGCTACCATCATGTATCAATTATTATGAATTACCTTTTCTAAGCAATTACTTATTATGCATCCATTAAACTGGGTTGGTTTTTACCCCTATGTATTATATATATGTAGCACCCTGATGTTTAGGCAGGGTTGCTAGTAAATTTACCTGCCAGGTATAGTTGCCTTGGCCAATTGATAGGAGATCAATTGATTCCACCCTAATTCTGGAATTGCAGCACTTCTCTCTTCTGTCACTAAATGGCCAGGTATCTGGTGGCATTAGATAAGACAAGGGCATTGCAAGGACAGATTAAAAATAGATGAGGTATCTCAGCCAATGGGCAGGGATCTTCTTGGAATACTTGGCCTGCTGGGAGAGCCTATTTATTTGGGTGAGGTCAGGTGATCAGGGTTCGGTGCCACCTGGATTGCTGTCTAGGTGGACATGGGTTTTACCTCTTCCGGGCTGCTAGGCCAGAGCCTGAGGCCTATCCCAGGGACAACTGGCTGCTAGGCTGTCTGGGAGCCTATCCAGAATCAGAAGTGCAGTGCAGAGCTGGGACTGCGGCTTGCAGCCCAACCAGAAGTGACGGTTCTGCCTGCGGGAGAACCTGTCGTGGTCGGAGGTAGAGGGGAAGCTGTCGCCACTAGGGGACTGTCCACCTTGTTACCAGGGAGGGACCACCGTGAGTAGCTGAAGCAAGTACCAGAGCAGTATTCTCACCAACCGGGGATGATGAAGAATTGGGAAACTTCAGCAGGTGTCAAGCCAGGGACCCAGCCAGAGGAGGTGATGCTTGCAGAGCAGTCTTGTGTGCCAAGCCAGGGACCGAGCAGGCCAGTGGGGTGGTGCTTGAGGAGTATCTGTGAGTGCCAAGCTAGGGACCCAGCCGGGACGCAGGGGGTGACGCTTGAGGAAGATACTCAGTGGGAAAATTGGAAGAGCTCAGGAGATCCAGTGGCAGTGGATCAGTGGGTCTAAGTGATAGACTGGGAGCTCAGTCGAGTAAAGATCTAAAAAGGAGATTGTGGAGGAAGTGAGAGTTTGTTACAACCTGTGTTAGAAACTGTTCAAGATTGTTGCCATAGGAGACAGCGTGTCTACACATGCAGACGTGGTGTCTAGCTGGGTGCCTTTCCAAGCATGGCTGTCTATCTATAGAAGTCTCGGAGTCTGCCAGTTAACATTGCATCTACTAAAGGGTGTCCTGGCCCTAACCCCCTCTCCCACAGTTCTGTTCAAGAGATAATAAATCTCTTTTCATTCAAGTTTTTGGCGCCCATTAATCTACCTTGCATTGCACCCACCATGCCTCGGAACCCACTCTACACAGAAGAATGTTAGCTGTCCCTGACTCTGGAGGTCACCATTAGGCCTAGAGAGGTCCGGGACTTGGCTACATATATTTGATGACTGTTATAACCTTTAATAAACTTTGATACTATGTTTATTCTATATACCTTTACTTTCCTCATGTGTTCACCTCACTCAAAGTCCCAGGGCTACATTTTGTATTTTCATGACTGAGTAATTGTCATTCAAACTGTGACTGTGCTAAAATCTGAAAAATGCCATGGGCAGGAAGAGAGTTAAACTGTCCAGTTTTGAGGTGGTTAAAGCAAAACTACAATCAAAACTCTAAATTCAGTGATAAGTCATAAAATGGGTACTAAATCCTGCATTTTGTTTTTCAGTGCACCGTTTGCCAAAAATGCTACTTCGAATAAGATATCTTCTTACTGCAGTCCCAAAGATCTGCTTGCACAAAACTTACCATCAGATCTAAGCCAGAAGTAAGCAAACCAAATTTTAACACCCCAATTAAAAAACAGAATTAAAGTGACACTAAAGGTTCGATTTTTATTTTTAAAAAATAACAAACATGTCATACTTACCTCCACTGTGTAGCTTGTTTTGCACAGAGTGGCCCCGAATGGCATTTTCTGGGGTCCCCTGGTGGCTCTCCTAGCTCCTCCCTGTCTCAGATAACCCCCTGGGTGAAGCGCTCTCCCGTGGGTTTACCTTGCCGGTGCGCTCCTGTCTCATACACTCTGCGTCCATAGACGCAGAGTGTATGTCTCGGTCCCACCCTCCGACGGCGGAGTAATTTGGATTTGATTGACAGCAGTGCGAGCCAATGGCTGTGCTGCTATCAATCTAAACAATGAAGAGCCGAGAACACTGGAGAAAACTGGGCAACGATTGAGCATGGGATCGAGTGTGGGACTTTCGAGGGCTCAGGTAAGCAAACCGGGGGGCTGGGGGGCCGGTAATCATCAGATGTTTTTTCACCTTAATGCATAGGATGCATTAAGGTGAAAAAACATGAACCTTTACAATCCCTTTAATTTTTAAAGTTAAAAACAGATGCAACATTTTTGTAAAACTGATTTCACTGCCAAATTTCACCTTCAACAAAGTTTCAGCGAAATTAGTCAACTGTTTTGCTATAGTTTCTGCTTAGGTGAACTTTGCTTGCATTCTTAAATTTGGGGAATTTTATTATTTGCCTTTTTAAAAAGAAAAACAAAGAAAGGCAAAAAATGAAAATATAAAAATGTAACACAACTGCACATAATTAATACTCTTTAATTAAAGGGTAAGTTCACTTTTTCGCAAAAAATGAAAAGGTGAACTAACTATCCCTGTCACAACTTTGTTGCTGTGATGCGCCATGCTGCTGGTGTCTCAGTACAAATTACAATGCAGAGCTGCAGTATCCATGGTAATACTTGCAATGGCAAGCACCCCTTTGGTTAGCGAGATCAAGTGCTTCTTTCTTCTGGGACACCTTACCAGAGAAGAAGCCTGAGGTGTGCTTCTCACTGGTCAGCATGTGGTTGAGCTAACCAATGAGCGCTTGCCATTGCAAACTTTGTTATGTATACTCACTCCTAGGATATGTATTGTGGTGTGCCAAGTACAGACCTCTACACCACAGCACAAGGCATCATGGCGGCTATATGCAGTGTGGTCCAGAGAGGTGGCCAGGATGTTGGGCATTAGTTCAGCTTTAACATTTTTTGTGAAAAGGTGAAATTACCCTTTAAACAAATCAGGTGTCACATCTTATGAGTGGCCAGAGAAATTCATTTTATTTTTGATTTGTTTTGCTGGTTTAGTGTACTTTGCTTCCCTGTGTTATAAACAGGCAAGCAAAAGAAGCTCTCAGATGCCATATCACCAAAAATAAAAACTGAGATGGATGAGCATACAACAATGGCCACATGAAAACTGAAAACCCTAAGTAGATTAACTATATATAGTATTTACCACCGAAGGAGCCACTGTTTCTGGGGTCCCGTGTGTCCCAGTGGTGCCAACACCATGCTCTCTGACACACCAGAGTTGAAGTGTGGATATTTATTTAAAAAATACACACAATATTACCATAACCAAAGAGAATGGAAAAGGGCAATAATCAATCATGTAAAACAGTGACAAATCGTAATAAGCAATTAAACCAGAGAATGACCCTTATTCCTTGGGGAAGGCCTTTTCTAAGGAACAATGTTATGTAAATGATCCAGCAGTTTTTGTTAAACCCTTCCCTACTGGCCAGTACCTTGGGGCCCAAATACTGCATTGGAGAACTCAAGGCCAGCAGCCTCTCACTGACTCCTGAGGTACTGACTTGTCTCCTCCCTCTCTCCCTCCAGGGCTCAGCTATATCAGTTGCAGAGATGTCCTCTCAATAATCCTACTGGTGACACCAGGCTCTACAGTGGTGTTCCCACAAACCAGGACATGCCTGCTACTCCGGCTCTCTTTGTCCCCGACACGGTGGTAAAACATCCTGATAGCAGTCTGCTACACTCTGTGTGCTTCACCACGTCCTTTCTGCAACAGCCCCCAAACCCAAGAACAGTTCTTCCTTTTCTTCTCCTGCAGAGCTCTGGTCATGCTGGGATCTGTAGTTCCAGGACTAATCTATAACACAGACTCAGTCCCCCTGGGGACTATTTTCCACACAAGTCCTAGTTACTCCTTTCACAGACTGCATAACGACAGCATTACTGCTTCCTGTTGTTTCGCAGGTGGTGGGTGAGGTTTTTCTCTGACTGCACACAACCTGAAGTCCAGCCTTACAATTGTCCTGTACACTCCCTGTTTCCTCACTGGCAGCCCAGGGGAGGGAAAACAGCTGCATCACTGGCTATGTGTGAGCTACAGCACAGTGCCTCAGACTGGGGCTTCATATATTAAATAGACGTATTTAAAGTGATTGTAAAGTTTTTTTTTTTTTCTATAAAAATAACAAACTTGGTATACAGTACTTACCTGCTCTGTTACAGTGAATTTGCACAAAGCAACCTGGATCCTCTACTTCTCAGGTGCTTCTTCGGTGCTCCTGGCCCTTCCCTCTGTTGAGTGCCCCCACAGCAAGCAGCTTGCTATGGGGCACCCAAGCTAAGCTGCAGCTCCAGGTGTCCATTCAGACACAGAGCTGCGTTTTGGCCCTGCCCCCTCTCTCTCCTTATTGGCTAATTGACTTTGATTGACAGCAGCAGGAGCCAATTGCGCTGCTGCTGTGTCTCAGCTAATCAGGAGGGAGAGTCCTGGACAGTTGTGGACATCGCTGAACAGAGATGGGGCTCTTTACAACTCCTTTAAAGAATTATTGGTAAATTGGTAAATTATTGGTAAATTTTTACTGCAATATATTGTACCTTTATTAACTACTTAAGGACCAGCCTCGTTTTGGATTTTAGGTGTTTACATGTTTAAAACAGGTTTTTTTGCTAGAACATTGCTTAGAACCCCCAAACATTATACATTGTTTTTTTTTTCTAACACCCTAGAGAATAAAATGGCAGTCAATGCAATACTTTTTTTGCACCGTATTTGCGCAGCGGTCTTATAAGTGCACTTTTTTTGGAAAAAATTCACTTTTTTGAATAAAAAAATAAGACAACAGTAAAGTTAGCCCAACTTTTTTTATATTGTGTAATATAATGTTATGCCAAGTAGATTGATACCCAACATGTCACGCTTCAAAATTGCGCCCGCTCGTGGAATGTCAAACATTTACCCTCAAAAATCTCCATAGGCAACGTTTAAAAAATTCTACAGGTTGCATGTTTTGCGTTACAGAGTAGGTCTAGGGCTAGAATTATTGCTCTTGCTCTACCGGTCGTGGCGATACCTCACATGTGTTCACTTCTGCGCGCAAGCTCGTCGGGACGGGGGGGTTTAAAAAAAAAAAAAATTATTATTTATTTTACATGATTTTATTTATTTTTACACTGTTTAAAAAAAAAAAATTTCACTTTTATTCCTATTACAAGGAATGTAAACATCCCTTGTAATAGAAAAAAAATGACAGGTCCTCTTAAATATGAGATCTGGGGTCAAAAAGACCTCAGATCTCATATTTACACTAAAATGCAATAATAAAAAAAAAAAGTCATTTAAAAAAATGACATTGAAAAAAATTGTGCCTTTAAGAGGCATGGGCGGAAGTGACATTTTGACGTCTCTTCCGCCCAGCAGTGTCATGGAGACGAGTGGGCGCCATCTTAGCCTCAGGGAGAAGGGAGACAGACGCGATCGCCTCCGCCGCTACCGTCGGCTCCGGTAAGTGGTGGAGAGCACCGGATCGCGGCAGGAGGGGGGACCCTCTCCCGCCACTGATAAAAGGGATCTCGCAGCAAATCCGCCGCAGGGACCACTTTTATCTGAAAGCCAACCGCCGCACGAAAACGGGGATACCGGGGTTATGGCAGCTAGCTGTTGCCATAACAACGATATCCGCCAGCAAACTTTGGACATACATCGGTGTGCGGAGGTCGGCAAGTGGTTAAATAAATTACCCTGTTAGTTTTTTTCCATAATCTATACTTTGTTTTACACATGATAGAAAATGTGTTTCCTTGATATTTCTCAAAAACAGGGACAATCTCTTGTATCTATTAAAAAGATGTATTACTTCCGGTTCCGGAGCCGCATGGAGTAGCTGTCTCTCACATCAGCTCCCTGCAGCACGACCCTCAAATCAGCCTGTAAAACCTGCATGACCCAAAACAGACAACAATACAGAGGACATAGCTCAGGCAGTGACAGCACTTTTGACCCCCATGATAGCTACCTCAGTTGAGAAGGCAGGGAATGCAGGGATGAAGCAAATCAAAACACAACTGGGGGAACACACAACCAGGCAAAACGAGGCTGAACACCGCCTCTCCAATTTGGAAGAAGAACTATATCAAGCACAAGCTACGGAGCAGGCACAGGACAAAACAAACCAATATGTACTTCAAAGACTGGATGATTTGGAAAATAGATCCAGAAGAAGCAATCTACGCATTGTGGACATCCCAGAATCCCTCCAAGCATCAGCCCTCACTGAATTCTGCGCCAGACGCATCCCTGGAAGCTTTAGGCCTTCCTGGCCCCTGCACAGTAGAATGGACCCACTGCATGGGAGCTTTCACCACCGAACGCAAGACTCCCTGCCCGATCATCGCTAACTACTTAAACTACTCGGACAAACCCTCCATCTTGCAAAACTTCAGGCAGTCTAGATCCCTCAAAAAGATGGAATAAAGGTTCTGATCTTTGGGGACTACTCAATCCAAGTCTCCAAAAAAAGTAAAGCTTTCCAATACATCTGCACAGAACTCCACCAGGGACAAGTGAAATTCACCTTGGCTTTCCCTGAAATTCTCCGCCTCAAGGCCCCAACAGAGACCAGCTCTCCTTCCAGGATCCTTCTGAAGCGAAAGTCTTCCTGCGTACACTACATGCAGATTCGCAATCCAACTCCTCATCTAGGGCTGCCCCAAAAAATCGACCTCTGGACCAAAGAAGCCCACGGAAAGACTCTCAAAAATGTCTCAGATACTCTGGTCCTGACCATCGATCTACTCCTCGTTGATTCAGTAATCGCAAAACCCCGCTCGGACCACTAACGGGTGCATGTATGCTCTCTAGTAGGTTATCCCAGGTTGGGTATCACCTGCATTAATGTTCTCCTCTGTTATAGCCTCCAACAAACTGGCAGGCCTTGGTATTATGTATTATTTGTGTTATCTTTAACCTTACTATATCTCCACTGCTTTGAAATGACCCCTATGGCCTTACTGCATACAGCCACCTCCCTCCCTCATACACAACCTGAGATTGCTGCGAAAGATATCATTGAATTTTTGGGCAAGCCTCCGCTGCATCATTCGGGTCAGTACCTGCCCTATGCAATGAACCCATGCGGAAAATTTTTTTTTTTTTTTTCTTTCAATGTTTTGTAATATGTTTATTTCGTGCTTTTACCCCTCTCCCACTTATCTCACCTCTATCCTATACCACCCATCAAGCACCGGGCACTCAGGTACCAGTAGACTCTCATATGAAAACCGCATCGTTCTGCACTAATGTAACAGTTCCTCCCTTCAGGTCAGAACGCAATACAAACGTAACACCAGCCCAAATCCCCCTAAAAATTTCCCCCTCATGAAAATCACCTCTTGGAACGTAAAAGGGCTTAGGTCCCCCAACAAGAGACTTAAAATCCTTCGCCATCTTAAGAGGCTTAAAACCAACATTGCCATACTTCAGGAGACCCACCTATCGTCCCCCGGCTTTCATTGCATGAGAAAGCTCTGGGTAGGCACTGTCCTGGGATCCAACGCAGTTGGACGCAAACCCGGGGTTCTCCTCTAGATTCACAAAAACCTCCCCTGTGAATTTATGTCTGTTGACCCGACGATCAGGGTCTTTTGCTCACTGCACATATCCGCGTAGAAAACAGAGATCTCCTGATAGCCAATATTTATGCCCCCAATAGCCCCGGTAAACAATTCTTTAGCAAGATCTCCACTAGATTACTAAACACCCCGCATATCCCCCATATAGTTGGAGGTGACTTTAACACCACACTACACCCGACAGATGACAGATCTATACCCAAACGCCCCCGCAAACTTCCCAAAACCTCTGACTTAATGCAATTCGCATCCACAATGGACTCTCTCCACTTCCATGACATCTGGCGACTCTTACACTCAGCGGACATGGAAATCACTTTCTACTCTAATTCACACAATATCTTCCCCAGAATCGATTACCTCTTCTGTTCTGACAGTCTTGTCCCAATGATCTCTGGAGCAGATATTCATGACATAGCCATATCAGATCATGCCCCAATATCAGCAACTCTTGACAACCCCAACCTACATCCTAACCCCAAAATATGGCGCTTCCCATCCTATCTCCACAACAACTCTGATTTCCAACAATACATGGAGGAAGCATGGAAAGATTTTTCTACAGTTAACTCCTCACACACTGACAACCCAAACCTTTTTTGGGAAGCTGGCAAGGCCTTCCTTCGAGGCTGGATCATCTCACATGCCGCTTCTTACAAAAAACACATCCTAACAAATTACAAGACGGCTAGCTCCAGACTCCGACTGGCACAACAATCTATATATGCCCTAGACTCTCCTACAAACAAAACTGAATGACAGGCAGCAAAAAGAGTTTTTGACACCTGGGCAGACACTCTAGAACTGACTAAAAGGGCCCATATGGACGCTACTCTCCACAAATTTGGCAATAAAGCAGGCAAATTGCTGGCAAGGATTTTCAAAGGCCTTTTCCACCCTACCCATATCACCTCCTTACGAGACACCTCAGGCACCATTAAAACCTCACAACAGGAGATTAATAAAGTCATGCTACAATACTATTCATCACTGTATGCTACTGACCCCATAGACAAAAAAGTCACACAATCTTTTCTCGATAAAATATCTCTACCAATGGTCACTCCTTCCCAACCTGAGGCCCTAAATGCACCCATTTCCCTATCCGAAATATCCACAACCATTTGCAACCTAGCTTCATCTAAAGCACCAGGCCCTGATGGGATGCCCTGAGGGAATTCTATAAAACCCTACAAAAAATAACAGAACCCACCTCTCCCCCCAATGTCTACAGAGGCATATGGTCAGGCGGCTCGTACTTACCTACAGGGAACCAGGCCATCATCAAATTACTTTCGAAGAAAGGAAAAGACCCCCTTGAACTGGACTCCATTGACCCATATCACTTTTAAACCTAGACGTCAAAATCTCTCAAAAATTGTTGCCTCTAGACTTGCCACCATCTCTGATACACCCTGCTCAGTCAGGTTTCATAAAAGGGAGAACAGCCAGGTTAAATATTCAAAAAGTAATGATGGTCCTAGAACATGCTAAATGTAACCAGGGGGGAGACTTTGCCATCATCACTCTGGACGTGGAGAAAGCCTTCGCCAACATTAGCTTTGAATGGCTTTCAATGGCCATGTCAAAAATGGGCTTCACTGGCCCCTTCAATCACCTATGTACACATCTCCCATGGCCAGACTGGTGGTAGCCGGCCTTCTCTCTGACAAATTCCTTCTCCACAAGGGCACGAGACAAGGCTGCCCCCTCTCCCCGCTCCTATTCAACCTTGCGTTAGAACCCCTTTCTAGATACCTAACCCAAAAGGCCCCACTACATGGGATCAACATTGGCGAACATGAACCATGCACCTTCCTCTTTACCGATGATGTTCTCATCTTCTCAGTGAATCCTTCCTCTGACATGTCCACTATTAAAACAATATTTGATGAATTGAAACTTTGTTCGGGTCTCCACATTAACTATAATAAAAGTGAAATCCTCCCCATAGGCAGCCTTTTAAATCCTCCTTGGGCCTCCCATTCACATTTCACGGTAGCCAAATCGCACATAACCTACTGTACCTAGGCATCAAAATAGGGAAGCTACCATCTTCTATATACTACCTCAATTACCCCCATCTGGTCAAAAAGATATCCCAAGAATTGGGAAACTTGATGGATCTGCCTCTTTCGCTTCTGGGAAGATGCCACAGTTAAAATGGTCAGTTTTGCAGGCTTATTGTACTCGCTTCAAACAATCCCACTACTCCTGAAACACAAGGATAATAAAATTTTAAACAAAACTATCTCTAAATTTCTCTGGCAGAACAAACGACCATGCATTGCTTTTGCAAAATTATATTTTCCCAGGCTTCCTAATGTCAGAGCATACAACTTAGCATATCTTCTCCAAATAGGCCTAGATTGGATATCACAATCCTCCTGCTATTCAAACTACCCCATTGAATCACTAATGGCCCATTCTTACTTCTTGGTTGCCCTACTTCAGTGCAAGTGGAAATCTATCCCCTCAACTATACAACATAATCTCCTCTTACGGAACGCTGCCATAGCCTGGAGAGAAGTAAGAAAAAGCTCTGCCCCTTCATGTCCAGGCACCTTCCAATCCAGGGCAACCCAAACTTCCCAACGGGGATGGAGCACAGACCCTTCTTCATTTGGCAACAAAAAGGCCTCACCAAATTCTCTACACTATGCGACGTGGAAACGGGGCGACCCCATGCCTTCTCAGTCATTGCTGAAACATTCTCCCTTCCCCAGTCTCATGCTTTCCACTTTGGGCAATGTGTCAGCTTCATTCGCAATTCATGCAGAGAGGAGCGCAAAAGATTCAGAGCGACTATTACAGATCATCTGCTCCATGAAGGCTCCTATACTATCTCTGACATCTACAAACCTCTCTTGCAAAAGACCACTCCTACAATAGCATCCTCATCAGCAGCAAATTGGGGAAGAGACTTCCCTGACACAGATATAGTAGATAAACTTCTACTAGGCTACAACAAAATCCTACAACTGATCCACAACTGGAGAGAAACCCAACTGAAAATTCTTCACTGTGCCTATATACCTTTCCTCTCGGAAAAAAACAACCAGGGCTCCGCCATCTGCCCCCTATGCCATCAAGCTAGACCTTCCTTAACTCATCGTTTCTGGGCATGCAATTACATCTCTACCTTCTGAGATCAAGTCATATCTTTCATAATGTATATGGTATAACCCTGCTGAAATTACCAAAAGATCCCCTGCTCCTCATCTTTGGGTACTGGGACAAACAACTACTAACATAGTCCCTAATTCCTACCCACCGCACAAAGACTGGATCCTGGTATGTCTCCTAGCCGCTCAAAGATCCATCTTAAAAAATTGGACTTCCCCCTGCTGTCCAAAGATCTCGCAGGTCAAACGGAAGCTTTTGCACCTATTACACAAAGACAAACTCAACACCGACCTTAAACATGAAGCCTCCAGCAAACGTCTCTACTGCAGATGTCAGGCTTTCATTTATTTAAAAATGTTAATTCGTTGTACATTATAATGTTTGCTTAGTGAAATATGGTAACAAACTTAGAAATTGTGAATAAAAATAATATTCTAATACAGGACATTTGTTGTCTATTAAAGTTGCAGGCTTTTAGGCTAGTATGCTTGGATGATGTTGTCTTAGGCAGGATTATTATTAATTTTTTCATAGATATCTGCTGCCTATAGCTTCTTGAGTGTATATCTAAAACTCTTAGATGGGAATATTTCTGTCCTGTTGTTATTTTCTCACATGCACAGCTCCGGGTAGCTAGGTCTGGGCTACTGTATGTGTATATTGGTCATCTTCCAATATATTGGTCGGTGAACCTGTTTATTGTATTATAGTTTAAAAGTAGCTCCTTTTATTCTAGTTAACACTGTTCCTTCTGGTATGGGATTTTATAGCTAGTTTTTGCTTTGGTCTCAATAAAAAGCATAGACTAGAGCCAGGTTAGGCCTCTGATGGCCACTTCTGGTAGCTAGAGATCCATTTGCAAGTCAGATTAGAAACGATTAGGGAGGGAATAAAGCGCAGAGTAGATATGCCAACTCTGAGTTCTGGTGCCACACAACAGTTCCTGCCAGTGAGAAGCTCTGTTCCAACCTAGTTGGACAACAGTTGGAGGATCTCCCCATAACCGCTGATCTTGTTTTCAGGTCTCCAACACAAAGACATACGTTGCATCATCCTCAGGGGCCCCTGCAATCAGACTTTGCTGCAGCATTCATCTGGAGGTATCTCTATTAATAATTATATATACCTGTGTAGTGCTACCCCCTGCAGGAGCCACTGGTGAATGTCGGTTATCTCCCACCCTGCACAGCCAGGTACATGAATTTCTCAATAAGACAAGAAGCAGTCCTTACAGCCTTGTTTGTTTTTTTTATTTAGGGGAATTGAACTTAGATGGGGAAGGGTTATTATGAGATGCCAACTTGATCAGTATAAACTCTTCAGCGACACATGCAGTCGCTGAAGAGTTTATACTGATCAAGTGGGCATCCCATAATTATCCTTCCCCATCTAAGTTCGATTCCCCTAAATAAAAACAAACAAACAAGGCTGTAAGGACATACAGTATACATCCAGTATATATACACACTCCTTTTCTTCTACCTCCAGCACAGACTTGTTTGTAGAACTGCAACTCCCAGGACCAGCTAGCACTGATGGGATGATCTGACACTGACTCAGTCAGATCCAAAGCAAATGCCCTTTGCAGGCAGGGACCGCAGGCCTCTTTGGTGTAGCAAAAATAGAGGTCTTTGGTGCTAGCTATCCTTCTCCTGTGGCTACTGCTCCCAGTACCACCTCTCCAGGCACTGCCAGCCTGCACTGGCTGAAGCTGCCCCTTTCACTAGCCCTCCTGGCTACTTTTCCACAGTCCTCCCAGACTGACTCTGCATCCATCCCAGACTGCTTGCACCCTGTCTCTTCAGGCATGCCTTGCAGTCCTCTGACTGCAACACTCACCAGCCCACGTGGATGTCTTCCCACCTGGAGATTTGCCTGGCAGTGTTCTCCTGCTGTCCTCTCCTTGCTCCTGTGCCTCCTGGTCAGGATCCCTCTGTGTGTCATGAAGAGTGGTCCCTTCCGCACCCGAGCCCAGGCCTGGGTTCACCCCCCCCAGACTGGGGAGCTACTCTCAAAGGCCCCGACAGCCTAACACTCCATCTCCATCTGCCACCCGAACTTCACACTGCCCCTGCTGGGCTGACCCTGAGTATTTGAAGGGGCCTTCCCCCCTGCCAACCCTTCTGTTGGGGATTGGTCAGGCCCTCAGATTACTCCAGCTAACTCCTCCTAACTGTTTCTGGAACCTTCTCCACGTGTCCAGCAAGCAGGGAGAAGTTCCCAGAGAAGCTGCTGCTGAGTCATCCAGCCTACCTGAGTCACTCACCCAACCCAGAAAAAAACACACAGACTTGGCTGCCAGCCAAGCCTGAAAATTTACCTGCACTAACACAAAAACATCCTACTCTATCAATCTAACAATGCTAGGGGGTGCTATACGTGGGTATTAGTACACAATTTCACCAGGATTCCTATTGGACCAATTGCTTGTTTGTGCATCGGATGTATGTACTTAATTAACTACTTCAGATCCGCGCTATAGCTGAATGACGGCTACAGCGCGGACCTACTTTGCCGGAAGGGCGTCAATAGACGTCCTCCCATGCCCGAGCGGCGCGCTCTGTGATCAGCGAGTCTATGAGACTCGGATGATCACAGATCGGAATAAGGGGTCGTTCCCGACCCCATACCACATGATCAGCTGTCAGCCAATGACAGCTGATCATGTGATGTAAACAGAACCGGTAATCAGCTATTTTTTCTCCTCGTGCTGACAGCGCGTGGAGAAAAAAAAAAGCCAATTACCAGTGGCTCTCAGAGGGACATCAGTCCCAATCAAGGAGAGCTCCCACAAGCTCATCTGTGCCACCTGTCACTGCACAATAGTGCCGCCTACCAGTGCCCACCAGCTCCACCTACCAGTGCCACCCATCAGTGCCCACAGTGCCACCCATCAGTGCCCACAGTGCCACCTATCAGTGTCACCTATCAGTGCCTCATCAACAGTGCTGCCCAGCAGTGTCACCTACCAGTGCCCATCAGTATCACCTACCAGTGCCCATCAGTTCCACCCATCAGTGCCACCTATCAGGGCCAATCAGTGCCATCTATCAGTGGTACCTATCAGTAACACCTATCAATGCCCATCAGTGCCACCCATCAGTGCCACTCATCAGGGCCCATCAGTGCCATCTTATCAGTGGCCATCAGTGCCACCTTATCTGTGCCCATCAGTACCGCCTTATCTGTGCCCATCAGTACTGCCTTATCTGTGCCCATCAGTACCGCCTTATCTGTCTCCATCAGTGCCACCTTATCTGTGCCTATCAGTGCAGCATATCAGTGCCCATCAGTGCCGTCTCATCAGCGCATATCAATGAAGGAGAAAAATTACCTGTTTGCAAAATTTTATAACAAACTATGAAACATGATTTTTTTTTTTTCAAAATGTTCAATCTTTTTTTGTTTGTTTAGCAAAAAATAAAAACCCAGCTGTGATTAAATACCACCAAAAGAAAGCTCTATTTGTGTGAAAAAAATGATAAAAACTTCATTTGGGTACTGCGTTGTATGACTGTGCAATTGTCATTCAAAATGCGTCAGCGCTGAAAGCTGAACATTGATCTGGGCAGAAGGGGGGGTTTAAGTGCCCAGTAAGCAAGTGGTTAATGTCTTCTTATATAAAGCTTGTATTATTACTATACTGGTGTGCATCTATATATTTATGGTTAATGTTATATGCTGGTTGCAGTAGTTTTTCTGCTCCCAATTACTTTGTTTAGATTAATGATTCATTTTCCAGGAAGGGTATCCCCTTTGCCCTGGCTGGCCGCACTGACAACTTTGATATCAAGTGCTCCCTGCTCACCACTATCACTTGTAAATACAGAAGTCCAGCTTCTGTGTTTACCAGTGATAGCTTGTCAGTGCAGTATGGGATCAAGGGAGATGCAAGTGCCCGTGGTTCATTGTGGATGCTGACACCCCCACTAGATGATCTACAAGCGAGGGAGGAGGTGCCACCTACAGTGTGCGGGGAGGTACTAGAGCCAGCTGGGTGCTTCAGTTTAATACAGCAACAAAAATATGATGTGGAAGATGGAGCTTTTAAAAAAGTGAGAAGGTTGCATGCAGAAGTCAGAGCTGAAGAGGGGTGAAAGTGAGATGTGGATGTGTGATGCAGAGTTGAGCAGTTGTGGAAAAAGACTGAACTCTGCACTCTATGTGTAGCGCACCCCTGAACTTGGCACTCTATATGCAGCTCACCCCTGAACTCGGCACTCTAAATGCAGCGCACCCCTGAACTCCCGCAGTATGTATGTAAAGCACCCCCAAACTCTGCAAGTAGTGCACTCCTGAACTCTGCACTCTGTGGGAGCCCCCCCCCCCCCCGGAACTCTGCACTCTTACAATATACGTAATGCACTCCTGGTATTTAATGCCCCTTTAAGGCCCTCCAACTGTTAGTGGTGAAATTTGACCACAACCACTATTTGATGCAGGTTAGATGGTGTGTGTGTGTGTGTGTGTGTGTGTGTGTGTGTGTGTGTGTGTGTGTGTGTGTGGGGGGGGGTTGGTGGTCGTGGTTTAGTTTCTGCACCTATTTTCTGAGAAAAAAAGCCCTGGCTATTCCTACTGGTTTATTAGTTACAGTAACTTATAAAGAGAGTCACGGAGCCAGGGGGGACCCTAAGCGCAGGGACGGCATGACAGTGCTGGACTGCACATCTGCCTGTCCCTGAAAGGGTTACACTTCTCCTTTTTGGAGAAGGGGAGGAGCTGCAGGAAGTTTTAGTTAGAAGAGTTAGGAAGGGGAAGTGACGTCAGTTTGAGAGCGGTGGTGGACGAGATTCCCACCCACCCTCCCAATGGTTGGCAGTAGTTGTTTGT
Organism: Aquarana catesbeiana; assembly: GCF_042186555.1. Taxonomy (NCBI): domain Eukaryota; kingdom Metazoa; phylum Chordata; class Amphibia; order Anura; family Ranidae; genus Aquarana; species Aquarana catesbeiana. The sequence continues at coordinate 580,910,931 of NC_133326.1, read as the reverse complement.
TCCTGGAATAGGATAATGTTCTGTTACAAGTTGTAACATGTGTACCCATCCAAGGATGGGGGGTTGTTTGATTGTACCCATCCAGATGATGGGAGTTTTGCTGGTACCCATACATGGAAGGATGGGGATTGTAGTTGGTACCTTCAGGCCCTAAGGGTTAACCTGCAGGAGTTAATATGCCAGGTCACTGGGGTATGTGGTTATAATGCCGTGTCCGGGGTTTCCGACTGGCAGGTTTTAAATTAACGAGGTTGTACCAGTGACCTAGTTCATAGTCACAGTTCTTACTGAGTAAGTTACCTTAACAAGTTAGTTAAGGAAATACAGTTATTTATATATTTATGTTAATTTATATGTTTTAAATAAAAGGCCGCAAGGCCATTTTACTCCAAAAACTAGTCCGAGTCATCCCTGATGTTTTTGGAGGGAGGGTATGTATGGGTAGGATGGTATTAAGTAAATGGGCTTAAGTCCTACAATGTCAAGACGTTGGTGAACATTCCAGACTATTAAGTATTACTGACTGTGCATGCATATACTCTTATCTGCTAGAATTCCCATCAAACAGACTGGTTAGGACTGATTAGAACCAATTCTGTCAGCAGCACAGTCACAGTCAGCTACCTTATCTTTCAAGGTTTTAAAACTACATTTCTTCTAGAACAGAGACCAAATGAGTGTTAATTCATACAAGATGTAAGACAGAAGAAACTTCTTACATATACTAATGTAACCTACACTAACACAGTGGGGTTGATTTACTAAAAATGTATAGTGTAAAATCTGGGGCAGCTGTGCATAGAAACCAATCAGCTTCTAGTTTTTTTTTTAAAGCTTAATTGAACAAGCAGAAGTTAGAAGCTGATTGGCTACCATGATCAGCTACATCAGATTCCGCACTCTCTTCTTTTAGTAAATAAACCCCAGTGTGTCCTACAAAAGTTAGTTATAAATTCTCAACAGCTGGCTGTCCATAGCCATCCTACAAAATGCACCTTTTACCAATTCTCCGAGTTCCGAAAACAGCTGCCTTGGCCTTCTGATGCCAACGTTTAGAAGATAATAAATATGCTTCTGCTTTGAAACTGCCATAGTATTTGAATCCAGCGACAATGAGTCATAAACTAAACAAAGCTTTCACTACAGTCTGATACCTCTTCAATGCACAATCAAATGCAGCAGACATCACCCAGTATACAAAAATAGGTACATACAAAGAATCAACTTAATTTTATTAACCTTTTTGCATATTAATATTGGGTTATCCTATTTTGCTAAAAAAATCATGGTGAGCCAAATGTACCTGAACAGAAAGAAACATCTGCTCACCCTCTCGCCATCTAAAATATTCATGAATTATGAGGTCTCAAATGTTCTGCTCCAGATTTGTTCTTTGTGAAGAATAGTGGGCTGAAATTCTCAAACAATAGACAGATTTTGTCTGCAGTTTCCACACCAGCGTTGATGTGGCTGCCCAGAGACTCAGTATGTGGCTACAAGAATTACTAATGTTCTTTGCTGCACTAAAGTACAATAGAAGGTTTTAAATTACCAGTTCCACTGAGATCTGTGCAGTGAATGAGGTCTGCATAAAACACCAAGAAAATTATTTGAGTCTTTAAAACAAAATGAAGAAGAAAATTCCAAGCAAGTTAGATAATTGCCTTCTATTTACGGGTGTCTTACAGATATTAGTTACATAGGATAGAAAAGGTAGCATGTTCATGCCAGCTTCAGAGCATGTAGAAGGAGGGATATGGAACACTATTTAGTAGGCCACATCATGGTATTCACTACTACAATTACACCAGTTGCAATATCTAAACATAGTTATATGTGTAGGTGTAACTATAGTGGCCCTGGTTTGTATGTCACAATGACGTTTAAAGCCGAACTCCAAGACTCAGTTGAAATAAATATAAATAAATATTTTTTATAAGTGATCACATTCCTTCTGTTCTCAGCGGCATAAGAGCTAGAGAAGTAGAAGCATCAGCACACTGAGCTTCCCAGTGAATGTCTGTGCAGGCGGGGTCATGTCAGGTCAAGTCTGATCATTGAAGGAGAGCACACTGAGTTCCTGGAGTTCCCAGCATAGCTAGAGAACTAACCATGCTGTGTTATCCTGCTTAGGGCTCATGTACCAACAGCCTAGGTTGACTGTCGGGTGTGAAAAAAATGCAAAATGCGTCAAAATCGCACCACGATTTTACTGCGATTTTTGCCACGTTTTGCGGCCAGCAGTCAAAATGTTCCTATCCTAAACACGATTCTTCCGCATTCAGGAGAGGGAGGGTGAGGGAGGTTGAACCTCCCCTAACTGTAGCAGCTTCTAAACTCTTGTAAAAGCCTATTTGTACATGGACACATAGGCTTTTATGGGATTGAGTTTAGGAGCTTCGGCAAAAAAATGCCAAAAGCTCCTAAACTCATGTTTAGAAGCTGCAGTGTATATGAGCCCTTAGTGTGGTCAATTTTTAATAGGAAAGCAGAGGGACTGACAGGAACACCAGGGATTTCACGCAAAGGAAGCAATACAAAGACAATAGGATACTTTCTCACCATACCCAGTGGCGTATCCAGGGTATGGCAGATATGGCAAGTGCCATGGGCACCATGTGAAGGGGGCGCTCATGAGTGGCTAGGCAGCAAGGCACTTATCACATACTTGCCAGCAACAGTTACAGTTTTGTTGGCACATTCACAGGTTTTGGACCTGCGGCTGTCCCGGGTTGTTTCCAGAAAAATCATTTTTGGGCATGGATGAACTGGGCTGAGGTGTCTGACCCCCCCCTAAAAAACTTGAACCGCTCCGCTCTCACCAGGCGCCGCCCACACAGTGTGCTGGGAGGGATGTAGCAGCCAGCTACGAGCTAAATAGATAGCAGGGGAGTCCTAGCCAATCAGTGCTCTCAGAAGTGTCAGCTGACTGCCATCACATGACGAGAGAGATGGCTGCCACCTGTTGCATGTTGCTAATGGTTCCCTCAGTCCTGAGGGCGCAGAGCTCGGAGGTGTCTGTCACCCACTCTCTGGGAGCCTCAGCACAGTGCCCAGGAGGATGGGGGACACTGTGACCTGGGCTGCCCTGAAAGACAGCAGAACAGGTGAGTGATACAGGCTGAGCGGGGGAGGGAGATCATAGATAAGGCGAGGACAGGAGAAGGTGGGAGCTCATTACAGAGCTGATACCAGGAGGAGCTCCCGTTGTTTGTGACATGTAATGAGGATGGAGGAGTGCTCATGGCAAAGGTGATATCAGGAGATGGGTCTCTCTCTCGCACTGTGTCACAGCTGCAGAAGTCTAAGCAGCAGCAGCTCACCCGTCCAGTATACAGATCAGCCAGCACCCACACTGGTTAGAGAATTATTCCCCTCGCTCTTCTCTTTATCTATTTACACTGCACACAGGACAGGGAGCACACTGATGATTAAACTTCTGGAAGACGCTGCAAGAGTGTGACATAGTATTGCCGATGATTTGATTTGTTTGGTTTTTATACGGCCTTTCAGGATTTGGGCTGGTCAGGCCTGGATCTTCACAGACTTTTTAACCATTTATTATCTTACTAATTGTGCTTGGAAAATAGACTGTTGGTAAGCCAGAAACTGCAGTCTTTGAGATCCTGTATTATGTCTGCAGTCTCTAATCATCTCCTGTACTATGTCTGCAGTCTCTGATCATCTCCTGTATTATGTCTGCAGTCTCTGATCATCTCCTGTACTATGTCTGCAGTCTTTGATCATCTCCTGTACTATGCCTGCCATCTCTGATCATCTCCTGTATTATGTCTGCAGTCTCTAATCATCTCCTGTACTATGTCTGCAGTCCCTGATCATCTCCTGTACTATGTCTGCAGTCTCTGATCATCTCCTGTACTATGTCTGCAGTCTCTGATCATCTCCTGTATTATGTCTGCAGTCTCTGATCATCTCCTGTACTATGTCTGCAGTCTCTGATCATCTCCTGTACTATGTCTGCAGTCTCTGATCATCTCCTGTACTATGTCTGCAGTCTCTGATCATCTCCTGTATTATGTCTGCAGTCTCTGATCATCTCCTGTATTATGTCTGCAGTCTCTGATCATCTCCTGTACTATGTCTGCAGTCTCTGATCATCTCCTGTACTATGTCTGCAGTCTCTGATCATCTCCTGTATTATGTCTGCAGTCTCTGATCATCTCCTGTACTATGTCTGCAGTCTTTGATCATCTCCTGTACAATGCCTGCCATCTCTGATCATCTCCTGTACTATGCCTGCAGTCTCTGATCATCTCCTGTACTATGCCTGCAGTCTCTGATCATCTCCTGTACTATGTCTGCAGTCTCTGATCATCTCCTGTACTATGCCTGCAGTCTCTGATCATCTCCTGTACTATGTCTGCAGTCTCTGATCATCTCCTGTACTATGCCTGCAGTCTCTGATCATCTCCTGTACTATGCCTGCAGTCTCTGATCATCTCCTGTACTATGTCTGCAGTCTCTGATCATCTCCTGTACTATGTCTGCAGTCTCTGATCATCTCCTGTACTACGTCTGCAGTCTCTGATTATATCCTGTACTATGTCTGCAGTCTCTGATCATCTCCTCCGGTAATATACATATTTATATACACACACACACACACACACACACACACACACACACACAGACATACAGTTACACTGACATCATACTGGTATGTATGTCAGTGTATGTTAACGATTATGTGTGTGCATTGAGTGTGTGTGTCATTGTTTTTGTATGAGTTACTGTGTGCACCAATGTATTTTAATGACTGTGAGTGCCAGTGTTGGTATCATCAGTGATTTTTGTATCAGTGTGTGCCTGCGGACCATTATGTGTGTGCTGAGTGTAGAAACAGAAAAAAATGAGTTTGAGCACATCATAGACCAGTTTGCATTAGTGAAAGCAAGGAAGGTGCAGTTGTAATTTTTATGTAGTGACAATCCATAATTTGTTAATTGAAAGATTAAAGAGCTTGACTTGTCATTTTGTTAGCTGTCTTTTCTGCTAAGGTTATCTGAAAGATGGGTTTCAAATGTTTTGACAGGGGCGCAGTTTCAGTGCTTGCCATAGGCGCCATTTTCACTAGATACGCCTCTGACCATACCCCTTAAAATTTTCCACATTTTGTCATGTTACAACCAAAAACATAAATGTATTTTATTGGGATTTTATGTCATAGGCTAACACAAAGTGGCACATACTTGTGAAGTGGAAGGAAAATCATAAACGGTTTTCAACATTTTGTACAAAAAAATATATGAAAGGTGTGGTGTTCATTTGTATTCAGCCCCCCTGAATCAATACTTTGTAGAACCACCTTTCGCTAAATTTACAGCTGCAAGTCTTGTTGGGGATGTCTGTACCAGCTTTGCACATCTAGAGCGTAACATTTTTGCCCATTCTTCTTTGCAAAATAGCTCAAGCTATGTCAGATTGGATGGAGAGCATCTGTGAACCGCAATTTTCAAGTCTTGCCACAGATTCTCAGTTGGATTTAGGTCTGGACTTTGACTGGGTCATTCTAACACATGAATATGCTTTGATCTAAACCATTCCATTGTAGCTCTAGCTGTATGTTTGTTGTTTGTTGTCCTGCTGGAAGGTGAACCTCTGCCCCAGTCTCTAACAGGGTTTTCTCCTAAGATTGCCCTGTATTTGGCTCCATCCAGCTTTCCATCAACTCTGAACAGCTTCCCTGTCTTTGCTGAAGAATAGCATCCCCACAACATGATGCTGCCACCACCAGTGCTCTGTGAGATGTTAAAAGCTTGGGATATTTTTTTTATAACCTAACCCAGCTTTAAACTTCTACACAACTTTATTCCTGACCTGTCTGGTGTGTCCCTTGGCCTTCATCATGCTGTTTGTTGACTAAGGTTCTCTAACAAACCTTTGAGGGCTTCACAGAACAGCTGTATTTATAGTGAGATTAAATCACACACAGGTGACTTCTGAAGGCAATTGGTCCCACTAGATTTTAGTTAGGGGTATCAGGGTAAAGGGGGCTGAATACAAATGCACGCCACATTTTTCACACATTTATTTGTAAATCAATTTGAAAACCATTTATCATTTTCCTTCCACTTCACAATTATGTACAACATTGTGTTGGTCTATCACATAAAATCCCAATAAAATACATTTTCATTCTTGGTTGTAACATGAAAAAATGTGGAAAATTTCAAGGGGTATGAATACTTTTTTAAGGCACTGTACATGGTACAGCAGTCACATATAGGAATATGGAATGTTGTGGTAACAAATGCTTTAAGTAACACCTACAGGTCTTGTCTTTCCCTCATTCTGTAATTGGACAGTGAAAGAAAAAGCAGCAGACTGATCAGCTCATTCCACCTGCCTCTCTTCTCCTATCACACATGTGTCAAACACAAGGCCTGTGGGCCCAATTCTGCCCATCAGGCCATGTCATGTGGCCCTCGCACCTCTCCTGCATCTGTGGCACCCCTCCTCATCTCTGCCCCCACCTTGTCTCAGCAGTCAGCAGCAGAGAGGAGAGCAGAACTTCTCTTACAGATCCTGTGCCTCTCTCTGCAGCCGCAGTACCCCCTCGTCTCTGCCTGCCCTGGTCTCAGAATTCAGCAGCTCATTCAGCCCTTCTCCAGTCCTTCTCCAGACCCTGCACTTTTTGCTTTCCAGCTTTGCCTCCAGCTTTTTCTTGGCAGCAGCACAAAGTAAGGGGGGGTGCTGTGATGCTGCAGGTACCATATCTGGTGTGGGGAGCTCTTCTGCCTGCACATTGTCAGGCTGCCAAGTGGAGGAGAGAGCCTGATCCCTCTGCTCTGTCTTTCCTTCATCTCCGCTTTGGACATTTCTTCTAGTTTGCTGCAGTTCCTACTTTATCCTGCAGGGAGAGAGGCTGGTCAAGCTGCCTGGACTGAGCTCTGACTGAAAGCTTTTACTACCATGTGGATGAGCATTGAGAGAGCTCCTTGGTCTAAAGGGGCCTAATAGTAAAATAAGAGTTGTGGCAAGTTCCTTTATTTACTAACAATACTGTGTCTCCCCTCTCCCTGTTCATGTAGAACACCTCTCCTGTCACTCTGCAGGGCTTAGAGTGGGGTGACAGGTGTGATGTTCTGCAGAGATAAGAGAGGGATGTCAGAAGTGATGTTCTGCAGGAATGGGAAGGGGTGACACGAGTGATGTTCTGCAGGGATGGGAGAGGGGTGACAGGAGCGATGTTCTGCAGGGATGGGAGAGGGGTGACACGAGTGATGTTCTGCAGGGATGGAAGAGGGGTGACAGGAGCGATGTTCTGCAGGAATGGGAAGGGGTGACACGAGTGATGTTCTGCAGGGATGGGAGAGGGGTGACAGGAGCGATGTTCTGCAGGGATGGGAGAGGGGTGACACGAGTGATGTTCTGCAGGGATGGGAGAGGGGTGACAGGAGCGATGTTCTGCAGGGATGGGAGAGGGGTGACAGGAGCGATGTTCTGCAGGGATGGGAGAGGGGTGACACGAGTGATGTTCTGCAGGGATGGGAGAGGGGTGACACGAGTGATGTTCTGCAGGGATGGGAGAGGGGTGACAGGAGCGATGTTCTGCAGGGATGGGAGAGGGGTGACACGAGTGATGTTCTGCAGGGATGGGAGAGGGGTGACAGGAGCGATGTTCTGCAGGGATGGGAGAGGGGTGACACGAGTGATGTTCTGCAGGGATGGGAGAGGGGTGACAGGAGCGATGTTCTGCAAGGATGGGAGAGGGGTGACACGAGTGATGTTCTGCAGGGATGGGAGACAGGTGACAGGAGTGAGGTTCTGCAGAGATGGGAGAGGGGGGACAGGAGTGATGTTCTGCAGGAATGGAAGAGGGGTGACAGGTCACAATGCCCCCCTATCATTCTTAACCCCCCAATGTGTGCAGGGGGGGCAATGTGTATGGGGGCAGTGTTCAAACACAGAGAGGGACAATGTCTACGGAGGATGGCAGTGTGTGCGAGGAACTAGGGATAGGGATTTGTACAGAGGGGGCAGTGTAGATGGGTTACAATGTGCAGTGGGGGAGCAGTGTGTGTGCAGGGGAAAATAGGGCTCAATGTGTACAGATGGTGAATTTAATTTGTGCTAAATCTCAGGTTTCTTCATTATTCCTAATCAGAAGCCATGCTACGTGCACCACTACTCAGTGTCTCTCTAAAATGTCTCTTATTATCAGGTTCTAAAGTTGGGAGGTTTGCTCTAAAGGGGTTTTAAAGCTCTGTGTTTTTTCATCTTAATGCATCCTATGCATTAAGGTGAAAAAACACCTTCACTCTCTGGCCCCCCCCCGAGCCAGCGTTTTACTTACCTGAGCCCCGAATCTCTGTGGGCGTGATCCCACGTTGCTTTCCCCCAGCTCCTGTGGGCTCTTCATTGTATGATTGATAGCAGCGCAGCCATTGGCACCCGCTGCTGTCAATCAAATCAATGACGCGGCGCGCTGGGGGGCGGGGCCGAGCGATACACTCGGCAGCTATGGCCACCAACTGTATCACACGGGAGCGCGCCCGCAAGCTAGCCCCCTTGGGAGAGCGCTTCCTAGAGGGGGGTTAGCTCTTGCAGGGAGGAGCCGAGACAGTCGCCGAAGGACCCCAGAAGACGAGGATCGGGGCCACTCTGTGCAAAACGAACTGCCCAGTGGAGGTAAGTATGACATGTTTGTTATTTAAAAAAAAAAAAACGAACCTATACATCCCCTTTAAGACAAAGTTGTCCCTGAAGAGGGCCCTGTCCTAATCTTGCCACTTTGTGGACAACCTTTAGATCTAGAAACTCTCCTTCTCTCTGCTGTCCTCTCAATGACCACCTGTTTAGATCCTGAGCTGTCCCTCCCGAACTGAATGCTGTCCCTACTTAAAAACATAGCCTCATTCTAACAAGTAGGGTCTTGTCTCTGCTTCTACTTCCCACACTTTTTAAATACAAAAAAAAGTTTAAATACATTTAAATTAGAAAACATTTTTTTGCTCACATGCAATAGCAAACCTGCACATAAGTCTGGTATGCATATGTAAACAGTGTTTGAGGTCAGAGTGAGAGCTCATGTTTAAAACTAAGCTGTAAACCTGTCAAGGATAATAAATAAATAAAAATTAAAAAAAAAGATAATTTTAGGTAAGATAGTTTGTCATAATTTCACAGGAGTGAGCAATTTTTTGTGGTATGTTTCGTATCTATTTACTTCGCGCAGCATCATATTTTATATTTTGCCAAAAATTGGGTATTATATTGTGTTTGTGTCTGTGTACTAAAATCTATTTACATATATTACCTGAAAATTTGCATTTGATAAATGGCTGCACAAATATCGTGTGACTTAAAAATTTGCAACAACCACAATTTTATTCTCCAAGGCTTCTTCTTTCAGAAAATATTAAATGTTTTTTTACATGTTACATGTTTTTTTACATGTTTTTGAAAAATGTCAATTTGCCCCGGATAGCAAGTGGCTAAATAAAAAATATAAATATTTCCCTAAATCAAGCAGCTTATTTACTTAACCTTAATCTGAGTTTTGCATTATCTGAAACACCCTTGCTAATATTTTTCCTTTTCTGAAAGCAACTATCTTCTCACATCTTACTGATCGAGATTATTATCTACATTTTTCATTGGAAAAGTACTGAGGAAATGCGGTATACACATCATACAATAGAGCGTTGTGCTTTAGGGAATAAAAGTCCGGTGTGATGTCAGCTGGAGTTAAGCTATAGCCTGTGGACAACAATCCATGTGTACAAATCTTAGCAGTGATGGTGCATGTTACTTGAACACTAAGTGTACTTTATTAGTAATAATTACAGACATGACTTCATACATTTTCTTCAGCAGCACAATAGAGGTGCCCCCAGGTCTCACATGAACTGTGAAAAATATAATATAAAAATCAGTATCCTGGCTTCTTCCCAATGCAAAAAGGAATTGAGAAAATCATTTTCCACCGAGGTCTTCTTTTATGGATGGTTTGCTTTTTCTTTGGTTGCCTCTCAGAAGCTGTTTGGGTCAACATGTCTCACAGCAATCTTTTAGCTCTCTGTATACATTTGTCAGTGACACCAATTTCGGCTTTTGTCTGTTATAATCTAAGCCTAAAAAATTCCAGATATTGTTGGTAACTATTGTAAGTACCTTTAAACACAGCCAATCATCCCAGTCGATAGAATTTGAAGGTTTTTTTTTTTGTTTACTTAGAGATGAAACTAATTTTCCTTGAAACTGCTTCAAAGACAACAAAGATGAATATCTCTGAAGAATTTAGATTTTTAACTACTACTTACCCTAAAGTGGACCTTTGGGTTCATATTCTTAAAGGATAAGTTCACCTTTTGTTACTTACTGAATGCACCGGCCCCCCGCTCCCCCCCCAATCCCCCGTTTTGACAGCTAGCAAGGTGTCATCTCCCTGGCCGCGTCATTCATTCAGAGTACAGGGGAACCTCGGATTACGAGCATAATCCGTTCCAGGAGAATGCTCGTAATCCAATGTACTCGCATATCAAAGCGAGTTTTCCCATTAAAGACAATGGAAACGAAAATAATTTGTTCCGCATTGACTTCAATGGGATGCAATACCACATGTGGCCAGAGGCAGGGGGTGCTGGAGAGCCTCAGAAATGGCCGAAAAGGCCCGAGGGACACTTCAGCGGACCTCGGCAAACCTCGGAAAGACTCCATTCATGAGCCTTTCTGAGGTTTGCCGAGGTCAGCCAAACTCTCCTCGGGCCTTTCCGCGCATTTATGAACGGCGCCGATTGCCGACTTTCAGCTCTGCTCGGCTCCGGCGCCCCCCACCTCAGGCCAAAAGCAGTACTGCACACCGCTTTTGGCCTGAATCCTGCTCGGTTTGCGAGACAACACTCGCAAACCGAGTTAGGAATATTAGAAATACAGTGCTCGGTTTGCGAAACACTCGTTAACCACGTTACTCACAAACCAAGGTTCCACAGTAGTGTGGTAGTTCATTGACATTGAGATTCCTGTCACAAGTGTAACTGCCTGCTTGTATCGGAGGTACGGACAGAGAAATACACAGACAGTCTGCAGGACCATGGCATTGCATCCACGATCTCCTGATCATGGATGCAATGCTTAACAGGTCCCTAACAAAAAAAAAATAATAAATGCATTTTTTACCTGCAAGAAGTTTACCAAGCAGTAAAAAAAGTCTTTAAACAAGTCCTTGTGACCTCTGTAGCTACAGGCACCATGGAGCAAATAATCCTTAAAGTTCACAAGAGATGAACTGGAGGCATCAGTGTTGTGTATCTCAGCACTCTCACTCTTCTTCCCTCTTCCATATTCTACAGACTACAAAAGACTAGAGGACTGGAAGTCTGCTAAATTACTGCTGGAAGAGGGGAACAGGATGAGCTAAACTGGCTTAGACAAGGACTTGAGTGCTTTAATGTAAAGTTCAATCTAAAGATTCCTGTTGACAGTCTAAACCAGTGTTTCTCAACATTTTTTCAGTCAAGACACCCTTTAAAATTCTGCACAAAAAAAAAATCCCATTCTTAAATGTAAAAATGAAACTCATAGTTTTAAATAATGCAGCAACATCCACAAACATAGGACACCTAACATTAGAGGAGATCTATTCTTCCAAAGCAAACACACCTTTGCACACTAGTACTGACTAGTATTCCAATGTTTCTCTTCTACCTCAGTTTTTTTTCCCTCACTCAGTTAATGTCACCCAGTGTTGATGAAGAGGGGTGGTGGGGTCAAACAAGGATGCTGTGCAAGTCCTATTTATTAACCAATAACCTGTGGCTTTGCTTAACTAATGATTCACCCATTGGTTTGTATAACATTTTTGGGCAATTTGTAGCCATTTTGCCAAGGCATTCCTGAAGAAACCTGAAGGCACCCTGGTTGAAAAAGGCTGGTCTAAACAAGTCCCAAGTTCAGTTGCTGTGTGATACACAATCCTTATGAAATAAACAAAATAAAAACATCCTTTACTTCCTGACTGAGATAAACCTTCCTTCATTTGTGTCTCACATGGAAAACCTTCCAGACACTGCAGCTCAAATTTGTAGGTTTTAGCAACAGAGGCAGTGCAGGACTAGGTGTTGCCAGGTGCTGATTGTCAAAATACAGGCCTATTAGACTGCAGCAATACTGCTGATAGCAACAATATTTTCTCATCCCACTGTAGTACAAGCAGGCACAACTATATGAGAGTGACAACTCTGCTCTGAATCCAGGAGGTGTGCAGAATTGCTGCCACACCAACAGAGGAAGCTGCTTTATGAGGCCTTCACTCGCAATTTCAATAGGTACTTGTGGGACTTTGTAGGGGGCTAAGAAAAAAATATATAGATGCTGCAGGACATATATATTTTAAATGGGAAGCCATAGTTCTCTTTTAGGGATGACTTACTCCAAACTGCCTGCAGCTACAGAGGTTGTTTTAAAGCTCATTTACTGATTGTTAAAAATATGTATATGTTTAAATTACCATCACCTACTGTAGGTACAGTTGCATTAACAGGGAACTTAAACCTTTAGAGCTTGCTGGTCAGAAACAGCCAGTATTTTACCATTTTCAGAAGGTTTGGTTTGCGATGGCAGCCCTCATATTTTGTTCAGTACAGACTTTGTTAAAGTATTCTGTATTCAATTTTGTAAAAAGCAGACTTGGTAAAAAAATCAAAACTGGTCAGTGGGGTAAGGACACAGATTACGGTGATTTCACTTGATGAAGATTTCTCTCTTTGTGTTTGTTTCAATGAAAATCCTGGATTACACAAGAAAGTAAAAAAATGATCGACAATGTTTTTGTCAATAAACTGGGAAAGAAGTCTTTACATGGCAGTAGCCAGAAAATGCACATTGTAGGCATATTCTTTCATTTGCTAAAATAGCAAAATAAGCACATTGCAGCTTATAGTAATCTCAGCAGGGAAATCTTGCTTGTAAGCATTTCTATAAAACTTTATTTTTGCAACTGTACTTTGCAAAATGCACAGGCTATTTGTCTTTAGTAAATCAACCCCATATTGTTTATGGCCCAATACCAGAAATCACTAAGGCAACAAACAAATGTCAGGATTAACAGGTACTTTTTATGTTGTATATGATAGTAAATGATTGTACACATGCGGATTATCTGAATGTATAATTATTGAAGGAGACTTTGTACACAGTGATAAATGTTTTTAAACATTAAACATTAAAATAAGAAATATGTTTTTTGCCTTATTGTCTACCTTAAAGCATATTTCTAATTGTATATTGTACTTGTTTGTAGCTCAAATACTGAAATTTGCACTTAAAACAGTAATTTTTTAACTTTTGGAAATGCCAGTAAAAACCTTGGCTGTGCCAGTAAATTTTGAGTGTCGTGCCAGTAAATTTCAATCTGGTAGGTTGGCAACACTGCATCCCAGATGCATGTATGTTATAGGATGGACAAGAGAGGAGGGGCTGGCCAGGAACAGCTCGTGAGAGTCAGGACATCTACCACAGCCAGCTGCTTCCCTATGTACCTCTGCAATGAAAAGGAAACCACGGTTGCCCTGCCCAAATGTAAGAATCTGCCCTGCTAATGCAGAAATGTGCCATGCCCCCATGTAATTGTGTGCTCTGTTCACTTGTAATCCTGTGCCCTGCTCCCATGTGCCCTGCTCCCACGTGCCCTGCTCCCATGTGCCCTGATCCCATGTGCCCTGATCCCATGTGCCCTGATCCCATGTGTCCTGCTCCCGTGTAATCCTGTGCCCTGATCCCATGTGCCCTAATCCCATGTGCCTTGCTCCCATGTAATCCTGTGCACTGCTCCCATGTAATCCTGTGCCCTGCTCCCATGTGACCTGATCCCGTGGGCCCTACTCCCATGTAATTCTGCACCCTGATCCCATGTGCCCTGCTCCCATATAATCCTGTGCCCTGCTCCCATGTGCCCTGATCCCATGTAATCCTGTGCCCTGATCCCATTTGCCTTGCTCTCATGTAATTATGTGCCCTGCTCACATGTGCCCTGCTCTCATTTAATCCTGTGCCCTGCTCCCATATGCCCTGATCCCATGTAATACTGTGCCCTGATCCCATGTGCCCTGATCCCATGTAAGCTTGTGCCCTGCTCCCATGCTCCCTGATCCCATGTGCTTTGCTCCCGTGTGCCCTGCTCCCATGTTATCATGTTCCCTGATCCCATGTGCCTTGTCCCCATGTAATTCTGTGTCCTGCTCCCATGTGCCCTGGTCCCATGTAATCCTGTGCCCTAATCCCATGTAATCCTGTGCCCTGCTCTCATGTGCCCTGCTCCAAATTAACCCTGCGCCCTACTCCCATGTGCCCTGCTCCCATGTAATCCTGTGCCCTGCTCCCATGTGCCCTGATCCCATGTAATCCTGTGCCCTGAACCCATGTGCCCTGATCCCAAGTAAGCTTGTGCCCTGCTCCCATGCTCCCTGATCCCATGTGCCCTGCTCCCATGTGCCCTGCTCCCATGTTATCATGTTCCCTGATCCCATGTTCCCTGCTCCCATGTGCCCTGCTCACATGTTAACATGTTCCATGATCCCATGTGCCTTGTTCCCATGTAACCCTGTGTCCTGTTCCCATGTGCCCTGGTCCCATGTAATCCTGTGCCCTGATCCCATGTAATCCTGTGCCCTGCTCTCATGTGCCCTGCTCCAAGTTAATCCTGCTCCCTGCTCCCATGTGCCCTGCTCTCATGTAATCCTGTGCCCTGCTCTTATGTGCCCTGCTCTCATGTAATCCTGTGCCCTGTTCTCATGGGCCCTGCTCTCATATGCTCTGCTCTCATGTAATCATGTGCTGTGATCTCATGTAATCCTGTGCCCTGCTCTCATGTAATCATGTATCCTGCTCCCATGTGCCCTGCTCTCATGTAATCATATGCCCAGCTCCCATGTGCCCTGCTCTCATGTAATCATGTGCAATGCTCTCATGTAATCATGTGCAATGCTCTCATGTAATCTTGTGCCCCGCTCTCATGTAATCTTGTGCCCTTCTCTCAGGTAATCATGTGCCATGTAAATATGTGCGCTTCTGCCATGTACTGTGTCTCCTACCTCATGTGCTGTGCCCTGCTTGCCCCCTGTACCTTGCCCTGCTGCTGCTGCCCTGTATGCTGCTATCAAGATGGACCCAGAATTGAGGATATGTGCAAAAAAAGTACAAGTTTCACATTAAATATGTACGTTTTAATATTTATTCTATCATTTAATTATTATTTAATGCTATTTTTAAAAAAAATTATTGTTATATCTACAGCTCGTGGATCACACCAATGTTCCATGACCTGTCGATATGAAAATTATTTCAGGGTTTCCCCGAAATTTCAGAATGTTTGCCAGGGGTTCATCATCGACGTAAAAAGGTTAAGAAACACTGCATTAGAAGTTTTAATTAGTTTGTAATTTCCAGGCATAACTATTTACTGCATTATTTAGAAAGGAAAAGGAAATCTAGAGAGGAAAAGAGATAACAGAAGCACAGAGTAAATGTATGTCTGGCTACGAGTATACCCTGCTTCTTTTTCCCCTGGGGTTTGGGTTTTGGCATCACCCGAACATCATCATACAGACCCCATTCCTGTCAAAACCTTAGTGCACTCTCTAATAATGTCTCATAATTGTGAGCTTGAGAACTAGCCTATCGCTTGCCGAAAATTTCTGCAAGGAAGTAAAAATTAAGAGAATATGAACGTGTGAGTCATTCCTTCAGAGGAAAACAGTGAAAGCAGCATAAAAAATGCAGAATATGCTTGCTGTAATATACAGTATACCAGTAAAAATTTCATTATTTTGCTTACAGTGTGTAAAAGTTGACAAAAACCCATGTTAACATCATTAGATAGCTCTGGTAAGCCACTCTCCCAAGATGCCTCATAATGACATTCCACATAAAGGCACTCATGTGCAACATGTCCATGTTGCTGTTTTATTGTAACACTACCAAAATGTGAATTGGACTGAGAGCACAATAGGAGCACCCTGGAAAATAAGATTCAAATTGTATTCACATTGAAATCCATTTAATGAACGTTAACCATGCTATTCTTTGCTCCCCTGCTGCTCCAAGTATGAAGAATCTTGTGACTGATTCCCCTTCCTTCCATGTGCTTGGCAATTGGCTGCACTGTCATAAGATGACAGGGAGTATTTCAGAAGATTCACACCACATTAAGCAAACAAGTTGGTCATGGGGCTAAGCTGAGAAAGGTCAAGCGAAGGCAGGATTGTCCTTCGCCCACTCCTGAGTCTTCAGCAGCATCCTTCCCAAGGCAGGTGTCTCTACAGCTGTTCCCATTCCATCTTGTGAACTCTACCCCCTTCAGTGAGTTTATGGCTCATGCTACACCACAGTGGCAGGTACTCAACCTCAATTATTTTTCCCAGAAGACAATTCCTGCCCCCCTTCAGCATGTGAAATGTAATGTGTCTGTGTATCTAGACTATGCTGTCAATGGCAAGGTACACATAACTACAGACACTTGGTCCAGTAATCATGGGCAGGGATGCTACATATCCATCACAGTACACTGGGTGAATCTGGATGGCTGGTAAGGGCATACCACTAGAGCTAGTGGTTCCACCATGTGTCTTATCAAAGAGTGACAGTGCAGTCACCTTGAGTGCTCCAGCGCTTATGCAGCATCCAAGGCTAAATGTTTTCATGCTATGTTGCGGCTTGTATGCCTGGCAGGCAGGAGCCACACTGGGCCAGAGCTGCTGGCAGCTCTCCAGGCACAGGCCAAGATGTGGTTGACCCCAGGCCGTCATCAGCCTACAATGACACAAACTTGCTGGCTGCTCTGGACCTGGGATAAAACTTGCATGTACTTGTTTGGCAAACATCCTCAACTTGGTGGTGCAGCTGTTCATTATAAATAGGAATGAGCCCTAAGGCATGTGAAGGTATGTGGTTTGGTATGGTTTAGGGGGGAGGGGACACACTTGTTCCCCCCTTTCCTGGCCAGCCAAGCTGCTTATTTGATAAGGGTTTAGTGTGGATTTTCAGAAGAGACCTTACACTTTTTCTTTGTTTTTTTGTGGGGTTCCCCCTGGACATGCATACTAAATCCTTATCAAGGATAAGGGTCTGATATATATTTTTTGGAGGAACCCCACAACATTGTGTGTGTGTGTGTGTGTGTGTGTGTGGGGGGGGGGGGGCATTAACGTCTATATAAGACCCTCATTTAGGATAATGGTAAGGGTCTGGTATATATGAAGGAAACCACCGGCAGTTTGTTTACACAAGTAAAGAGGCCAAAGCTGTAATTTGCAGGCAATTTAAAGGGCATTTTTTGATTTGTAAATGTCAGTGTTGCTATTGTAGATTGAGTACATTGTACCCACAGGCATGTTATTTAAAGGATTTTAGCATTTTTAACTCTGACTTTAAAGCATTGTTAAAATTGCTGTAAAGGTTTCCTTTTTTGCTTTAGTACATGTTTCCCAGGGCAGTACCCAGCCCACAGTGCCATTTGTTTGACGGTCCCTTGCCTATAGCCTAGAAAGTGCCCATTACTGGTTTTTAGCATTAGTCCCCCATTAACTTCAATGCGGTTCAGATTTGGCATTTGAATTTTAGTTGTATTCTGCACACCCACCTTGAACTGAATCCAGGTACATTTAGCTCATCCCTTATCATGACCAGCGACATAAGTAGAAGACTGGACCCTAGACTTGATTCACACAGATCTATGAGGTCCTAAGAAAGCTTGGACTCGAGATTAAAAAAAAAAGGTATTTTCTCACATTCATTAATGACTACTCAAGGTATACTGTACTCTACCTGTTACACAACAAAATTAAGTTCCAGATAACCACTTGACCTCCAGAAGATTTTACCCCCTTCATGACCAGTTTTTTTTTTTTTTTTGCTATTCAGTACTGCGCTATTTTAAGTGGCAGTTGCGTGGTCATGCAACACTGTATTCAAATTAAATTTTTATAATTTTTTTCACACAAATAGAGCTTTCTTTTGGTGGTATTTGATTACCACTGTTTTTTTTTATTTTTTGCAATAAAAAAAAAAAAAGAAAAAAGATGGAAAATTTTGAAAAAAAAAACACACAATTTTCTACTTTCTGCTATAAAACATATTCAATAAAAAAAATTAAAAAATCGAATTTCTTCATGAATTTAGGCCAAAATGTATTCTGCTACATGTCTTTGGTAAAAAATCCCAATAAGTGTATATTATTTGGTTTGCGTGAAAGTTATAGCGTCTGGTCTAGATACTGGAATTTTTATTTATTTATTTATTTTTATACTAATATTGGTAGTGCGACTTATAGTGGGAGTGTGATAGTGTGGTGGACAATCTGACACTAACTGATCCTGACTAGGGTGTACACTAACTGACTAACTGACACTGACATTAATAATGACATTGATAAAGTGATCAATGCTAATACTATACACTGTCACTGTACAAATGACACTGGCTGGGAAGGGGTTAACATCTAGGGGTGATCAAGGGGTTAAATGTGTGCCTAACAATGTGTGATGTGTATATTATGTGCTGCTTTTTCTAAGTAAACTTGCTGTTTTTTTCCCTGCAGGGAATTAAAATAAAATAAAAAAAAAAATTAAAAAACAGCAAGATCACCTGTCAGCAGTGACGGCCCATCCATTAGGGTGCCTGGGCGCCACCCCTTCAATCCAAGCCTGCCATCCCCTTTTCATGTGTCCGACCCCTTTTAGGACGCCGTGCGCCTGAATTACAGTGGCAGTGGTGTTTTTTTAAGCACCTGATTAGAGCCACCTAAAAGCCTTCAAAATAGGGTGGGCTCGTGGCGCAGAGCATTTGGTTAAAAGCCTACCTAGGTGTTACAACAGCAAATGAATATTGAAACACTGATCCTCAATCCAGCCAATCAGAGACCCTTTTTCTGATTGCCTGAAAAGAGAAGAGTCCCAATTGGGCACCGAGGAGGAGTGAGGAAATGGAAGCCGCCGCAAAGCCTGTGGAGAGCGGCAGAAGGGGAAGCCGCCGCCACCGCTAAGCAGGGGAAGCGCTGCCCGCCATAGATGGGGTATTTGCTCCAGACCTGACCGACCTGGGGGGATGTTACTGTTTGCCATCACCCCAAAAAAAATTATCACTGCCTGTCAGTGTTCGGAGCTCTGTGTTGTTTACAACACAGAGCTCCATTCCGTAAATTACAGAGCCGATCAGCAGGTCCTGGTGATCCATTATTGGCCGGGACCCGTTGATCTGCTTGTGCTGTAACAAGTCCCAGCACAGCCGGGCGGCGGGAGCTGATCATGTACCAGATACGTGATCCACCGCAGAGCAGCCACCCTGTAGCAGTAAATCTGAATGGGGTGGTCAGCAAGCGGTTAAACTTGATTTTGCAAAATGCATAAAATACTCTAAAAAAATTGTGGAAAAACACAAGCTTTTTTAATGATTAATATAATTTTGTTCTAGACTACTGTACCATACAATTTAGAACAAATAGCTGCTGCAGAATGAACTGTACTTTATGTGACAGTGACTGAAACATGCTTTTTGATGCAGATATGCTAACAACATATTGGGGAGAGACAATTATGAAAGCCTGCTATCTCCAAAACCACTTTCCAGGAAAAACATTGATAAAATTCCAAGATATTTAAGAGCTGGAGAAGAAAATCTTTTTTATCAGTTATAGATAATTGAATAGACTCAAATAGTCAGCTAGAGCATATAATTCAAAACTGAATAATGTCTTGTTAGACAAAGGGTGCATATGAAGTAAAGCCAATCCATAGCTATATTCTATATACTGTTTGTATAGATGGGTAGTGGATGTATCTGCTATTCTTTGTTTATTATCTGATGAGGAAATTGCAGAAATTAGCATATAGTAGCACTCAATGAGCACTTAAAAGTAAAGAATCTAGGATATATGTCCTTCTGCCTAGGTATTTAAAGCGGAGGTTCGCTGAAAAAAAAATATTAAAAGCCAGCAGCTACAAATACTGCAGCTGCTGACTTTTAATATATGGACACTTACCCTTCCAGGGAGCCCACGATGTCGGCAGCCGAAGCCGGTTCGTTCTTCGGCTCTCAGCAGCTGCCGCCGCCGCCATCCTCGGTAAGGGAATAAGGAAGTGAAGCCGTGCGGCTTCACTTCCTGGTTCCCTACTGCGCATGCGCGAGTCACGCTGCGCGTCCTCTC
This sequence comes from Aquarana catesbeiana, assembly GCF_042186555.1. Classification (NCBI taxonomy): domain Eukaryota; kingdom Metazoa; phylum Chordata; class Amphibia; order Anura; family Ranidae; genus Aquarana; species Aquarana catesbeiana. The sequence goes on along the minus strand of NC_133326.1, from coordinate 580,890,770 downwards.
TGGTCCCTGCTTTGTTCTGGGACCTGGGGGGTAGGACGGGGTAGGCGTCAGAAGTGGCATCGGTCACCGCAAGCGCCGCGGTGATCTATGCCAGGAAGTGGGAGCAAACACCTGTATTAGACAGGTATCTGCTCCCTCCTCCCCCCTGTAAGGTGCCAAATGTGACACCGGAGGGCGGGAGGAATCCAAAAAGTGGAAGTTCCATTTTTGGGTTGAACTCCACTTTAAATACAGTGTCAGAAACATGGAAGCTTCCTGCTAAATAGAAGTTCTAAAACTGATGTGATCCTTAAACAGTCTGGTGTTGCAGAATGCAAAGGTGTAAGCACTCCAATAGGGACAGATTACTCAAGCCTTTTTTTTTTTTTTTTTTTAGGGAATGCAGTTCCTGCACCTCCTGCACCGAATGTATGAAATGCCAAGGGGTGCTGGGGTGATCTGGAGGGTCTATTGATGCTGGGGGATCTATTGTCGCTGGGGGGGATTTATGGTTTCTTGGGGTCAATTGTTGCTGGGACAGATCTAACATTGCGGGAGGGATCTATTGTTGCTGACTGCTGGAGAGTCTATTGGTCCTGGTTGCTAGAAGATCTGTTGTTGCTGGTGGGGATATATTGTTGCTGGCTAAAGGGGTTCTATTTTATTGGTTTTCTCTATACTTGCTTCTGTATTCTCTAAAAGGGGCAGTACTGAGAGGTGGGTAGGGGAGAAACCAGGGGACAGCGGTCGGAGGTGGGTAGGGGGCAGAGACAAGGGGTGACTTAAAAAAGGGAGATCGGGGGGTGGATGGAGCCGGGATGGGATCAGGATCATGGAGGACGGATGGAGCGAGTATGGGATCCGGGGTGGGTGGAGCTGGATGGGATCGGGGGGATGGAGCCGGGATGGGATCAGGATCAGGGAGGATGGATGGAGCGAGTATAGGATCGGGGGATGGGTGGAGCTGGATGGGATCGGGGGGATGGAGTCGGGATGCGATCTTTGATTTGGGGGGTTAAAGGATATGTGCTAGAGGGCGCTTTGGGAGGGGAGAGGAATTGTGCTGGGGGAGGGGGTCAAACATCAACTCTACCCCGCTCCTTCTACTTCTAAGCCAAAACAAAGAACACCCCCTAGCACCTATTCTCTAACCCCCGTCAGGAAATGTTCCATCCGCTGGTAATATCTGCCATTTGGCGTGCAGTACTGAGGTCCACCAGCAGGTGTCTCCTGGCAGTTTGGAACTGTCAAGAGAGCTTTTCCCTGCTGATGTTATGTTATCTTTGGGCCGCAGCACTGGCGTCCACCAGCGGATGGATCCTGGCAGTGTGGAGCAGACAGCACCTCCTGCAATCAGGTTTCACTTGAGGCCAATCACAGGCCTATAAATACCCAGAAAGCACTCACATGTTTGCCTTGGTTTTGTCCTTGAGCCCTGACTTGCATCCTGTTACCTCTTATCTGTTATCCTGATCCTGAACCTTGATTCCTGTATCCTGAACCTGTTGTATCTGATCCTGTCTATTCCTGCATCCCTGGAACCTTGTCCTGCAACCTGATCCCTTTCTCCTTGTCCCCCCATCTGCTGACCTCCTGTTTATGACCCTGGCTTGGCTTGACCACGATTCTGATAGACATGTGAATTCTGTTTCGTTCCGAATCGAAATTCGGACAAATTTTTCATTATTCGGAAATTCGGATGCATCCGATTTTCATAATTACAAAATTAATTAATTTAAACGAATCCGAAAAAAGCAAACAAATTTGAATCTAATTAGAAAACAAATTTGAATCAAATTAGAAAATAATAGAAATCGATTTTCTAAAAAATACAATACAATAGAATATAAAATTATAAAGCAATAGAATACATATATATAATATTTTTTTAATTCTGTTGTATTATGCTTTTCTTTTCTATTATTTTCTATTCTATAATAGTCTTTTCTATTCAAATTCGAATTTCGGAACATGGCTTCTGAATATCGAATTTAGTATAGAATGAATTTGAATTAGAATAGAAAAGATTTGAATAGAAAAGAATAGACTAGAAATTTGAATATCATATAGAATGAAATCGAATTTGAATAGAAAAGATTAGATTAATAGAAAAGAAAAAACTAGAAAAACATATATTGTTTTTTATTCTATTCTGTTCTATTGTTTTTCTATTCTATTCTTTTCTATTATTTTCTATTCTATTCTAATCCTTTCTATTCAAATTCAAAATCATTCTATAGAAAATTTTAATTTCATAAAATGGTTATATATATAAATTTTTTTTCTATTCTGTTCCATTGTTTTTCTATGCTATTCTTTTCTATTCTATTCTAAACTTTTCTATTCGAATTTGAATTCATTCAAATTTCGGAAGATGGCTTCTGTATAGAATGAATTCGAATTTGAATAGAAAAGATTAGAATAGAAAATAATGGAAAATAGACTAGAAAAACAATAGAACAGAATAGACTGTTCTATTCTGTTCTATTGTTTTTCTAGTCTATTATTTTCTACTCTATTCTAATCTTTTCTATTCGAATTCAAATTCATTTTATACGAAATTCGAATTTCGGAAGATGGTTTTATTTATTTATATATATATATATATATATATATATATATATATATATATATATATATATATATATATATATATATATATATATATATATATATATATAATTTTTTTTTTTTTTTTTTCTATGCTGGTCTATGGTTTTTCTATGCTATTCTTTTCTATTATTTTCTATTTTATTCTAATCTTTTCTATTTGAATGCAAATTCATTCTATACGAAATTCAAATTTCGGAAAATGGTTATATAGAAATAGAATGAAATCGAATTCTAATAGAAAAGACTAGAATAGAAAAAACAATAGAACAGAATAGAAAAAAAAAATTCAAATACGAACCTAAACGAATCCTGAAAATGAATGTAACGAATTTAGTTAAATAACGAATCGAAACAAAATGAAACTAAACAAATTTTTTCATCCTGCACATGTCTAACATCGCCAAGCACCTTGGTGAGAGGGTGACAACAGTTGGTGCGATTAATCGCAAATGAAAGAAACACAAAATAATTGCCAATCTCCCTCAGTCTGGGGCTCCATGCAAGATCTCAACTCATGTAGTTTTAATGATCATGAGAACGGAGAAGAATCAGCCCAGAACTACATGGGAGAATCTTGTCAATGATCTCAAGGCAGCTGGGACCATAGTCACCAAGAAAAAAAATTGATAACACACTACGCCATGAAGTACTGAAATCCTGCAGTGCGGGCAAGGTCCCCCTGCTTAAGAAAGCACAAGTACAGGCCTGTCTGAAGCTTGCAAATGAACATCTGAATGATTCAGTGGAGAACTGAGTGAAAGTGTGGTCAGATGAGACCAAAATTGAGCTCTTTGGCATCAACTCAACTCGCTGTGTTTGGAGAAGGAGAAATGTTGCCTATGACCCGAAGAACACCATCCACACTGTCAAACATGGAGGTGGAAACATTATGCTTTGGGGGCATTTTTCTGCTAAGGGACCAGCACAACTTCACCTCATCAAAGGGACGATGGACAGGGCTATGTACCATGGACGGGGCCATGTACCATGAAACCCTCGTTCCCTCAGCCAGAACATTAAAAATGGGTCATGGATGGGTATTCCAGCATGACAATGACCCAAAACACATGGCCAAGGCAACAAAGGAGTGGCCTACAAGAAAGGTCTGACCTCTGTGATTGAATCAAAAAAGGGTTTTGCCACCAAGTACTAAGTCATCTTTTGCGAAGGGGTCAAATATTTATTTCACTCATTAACCACTTCAATATCGGGCACTTATACACCTTCCTGCCCAGACCAATTTTCAGCTTTTAGCGCTGTCGCACTTTGAATGACAATTGCGCGGTCATGCTACACTGTACCCAAACTAAATTGTTATCATTTCGTTCCCACAAATAGAGCTTTCTTTTGGTGGTATTTGATCACCTTTGCGGTTCTTATTTTTTGCTAAACAAATAAAAAAGTCCGAAAATTTTGAAAAAAATAAAAGTTTTGCTTTTGTTTCTGTTAAAAATTTTTGTAAATAATTAAGTTTTTTCAGGCACTGATAAGGCAGCACCGATGAGGTGGCACCAATGAGCGGGTACTGATGGGCACTGGTATGTGGCACTGATGGGTGGCACTGATATGCAGCACTGATGGGCATTGATAGGCGGCACTGATGGGCACTCATGGGTGGCACTGGTGGGCACTGAGGGGCACTGATAGGCAACACTGATGGGCACTGAAAGGCTGCAAAGATGGGTTCTTATGGGTGGCACTGATAGGCGGCACTGATGGGCACTAATAGGCGGCACTGCTGGGCACTAATGGGCACTGATAGGTGGCACTGCTGGGCACTGATGGGCACTGATACGTTGCACTGATGGGCATTGATACGCGGCACTGATATGAGACACTAATAGGCATCCCTGGTGGCACTGGCAGTGGTAGGCATTGTGAATGGGCATTGATTGGCAGCTGCCTGGGCATTGATTGGCAGATGCCTGGGCACAGATTAGTATTTCCCTGGGGGTCTAGGGAGCATACCTGGTGGTCCAGTGTGGTGTTCATCCTAGTGGTCCTGGGCGGCTTCCCTGGTGGTCCTGGGTGGGATCCGAGGGGGGGCTGTGCTGATAAACAATCAGCACGGACCCCCCCTGTCAAGAGAGCAGCCGATCGGCTCTCCTCTACTCTCGTCACATCGTGATTAGTCGTGATTGGACACGGCTGATCACGTGGTAAAGAATCTCCGTCAGAGACTCTTTACCTAGATCGGAGTTGCGGTGTGTCAGACGGACACCCTGCAACAACGATCGCCGCGATGCGTGCCCCCGGGGGCGCGCAGCTGCTTAATATCCTGATCACTTCATATGACGTCCGGTCAGGATATTGACACCACTTTGCCGCCGTAATTTTTCTATATGGCGGGTGGCAAGTGGTTAAAATGCAAATCCATTTATAACTTGTTTGAAATGCGTTTTTCTGGATATTTTTGTTATTCTGCCTCTCACTGGTAAAATAAACCGACCATTAAAATTACAGACTGATCATTTCTTTGTCAGTGGGCAAACATACAAAATCAGCGAGGGATCAAACGTATAAAAAAAAACAAAATACAAAAAATGGGCAGACTCAATGAACTATTCAGTCTTTTTTCTGTCATTAGTTTTCTATGTTTCTATGTTCGTCTCTGTGCGCAAGCACCGGGGGACAGGGACGCTTTAACATTTTTTTTTAAATTATTATTTATTTTTTTTAAATTGTTTTATTTTTACACTATCTCCTCTTTTTTATTAACCTTAAATAAGAACATGTGAGTTCCAGTGCGTTTTTTTATGCGTTTTACAGTGTTCCAGTACAGTCCAGTGCAGGAAAAATGCAGCATGTTCTACTATTTTTTCTGGAATTTGACATCCCTGGAACTGAAAGCACTGGTGTGAACTATGCCAATGAAAACCATATAACCTACTTTCCATGCGTTTTTTATGCAGAACAAGAAATGCACTGGACTGCATGTGGTGTGAACTGTGTACAAGGACACATTAAAAAAAAAACAGTTATTGTTTACACCAAACAAGTGTATTGCAACCTGCTTTAGTGCATAGATTTGAATGGAGTGTGCATTTACTAACTGTCAATAACGTTGATGCAAACAGTGAGAGCTCATTGGCAGTTAGGTTGCCATGGTTATGCCCAGGGAGGTGGTATAAGAAGGTGCAGGCAGAGCAGAGCTCGGTGTTATATAGGACTTCAGTATAAGCCGGGATATTAGTACAGAAACATGGGGGGAAATTATAACATAACGGCTGCTCCATAGACAGACAGCAGAAGGAGACTGAAAAGTGACATTTAGAATCGGTTGGCTCTCATGAGATTAAAAAGAATTTATTCACCCCAAAGTATTAATTCACCTAATTATTAATTAGAATTATTATTGATATTTAATTGTAATTAATAATGAATTAATTCTTAAGTATTATTTCCCTAATTTTAATTTCAAATTATGGATATTTAAATGTAATTGATATTTGATTCACTCCTAAGTATTATTTACCTAATTAATAATTAGAATTATTATTCATATTTAATTGTAATTAATAATTGATTCACCCTTAAGCATTATTTACCCAGTTATTAATTAGAATTATTATCATATTTAATTGTAATTATTAATTGATTCACTCTTAAGTATTTTTTACCTAATTATAATTTCAAAGTATGGATATTTAAATGTAATTAATATTTGATTCACTCCTAAGTATTATTTACCTAATTAATTATTATTATTATTCATATTTAATTGTAATTAATAATTGATTCATCCTTAAGCATTATTTACCCAATTATTCATTAGAATTATTATCATATTTAATTGTAATTAATAATTGATTCACTCTTAAGTATTTTTTACCTAATTATAATTTCAAATTATGAATATTTAAATGTAATTAATATTTGATTCACTCCTAAGTATTATTTACTTAATTAATAATTAGAATTATCTTTCAAATTTAATTGTAATTAATAATTGATTCACTCTTAAGTATAATTTACCTAATTATTAATTCAAATTATTATTCATATTTAATTGTAATTAATAATTGAGTCATGCTTAAATATAAATTGCGTACATGGGCAATTTGAAAGCGCTTTTTTGTCCGTTTTTACACAAAAAGTGCCATAGGGATCCTCTTTGGGGCAGGATCGCGTGCACTCGTGCAAATGCGCCGATAGTAAAACCGGAACCTTCAGACTTGGTTCACATATGTGCGGGCCGCTTTGCAGTGCGATTTTAAAGCCCGGTACGGTGCGATCATATTTAGCGGTTCAGGTGCGATTCTAATGCGAATAGTAGCATATGAGATTAGAAATCACACCTGAACTAGACTAAAATCACACAGGACTCTTTTTCAAAATCACACTGTGGACGGCCTGTACAAATGTGACCATACTGTAAAAACTCACTGAAACTCACATGAAAACTGATATCTCTGCAAGTGAAATCTCTGCGGTTTTCCCATCAGTTTTCATGCATGTATGGTGTGAATGAGCCCTAAAAAAAAACAGTCACATGACACTAAAAATAGGCATTGGTGATTAGTATTGGCGAGTACTTGAATTTATTAAACTCCTCAACTAGGAAAAATCAAATTTTTTAACACACTAGAAACCCTTTTTTGTTATAATTTCACATGGTGTAAAATCACATTATTAATCTTGTCTCTCTTCTCTCTATCCCACAGAATGATTAGAATGCAGTTGGCCACCATCTTTCCTGTAAAAATGTGTTTCGGAAGGACCAGGCGGCTTAAGACCAAAAAGGCTTCGTGCAAGAGAGGTAAGTAAATATTTTAGACTTAAAAAAAAGTTTTTTTTTGGCATTATTAATATCTCAGAGCTGATATGTAAGCAATAACCTCATCATATCACGTGTGAAATTGAATTATTACTAGACATGTGCAATTCGTTTCGTTCCAAATTAGTTTTTTAACGAATTTCGACAAATTCGTTAATTCGGAAATATTAACAAAAACCTATTTAACAAATTTTTTCCAAATATTCGTTAATTATAATATTCGAAAATTTGTAAATTAGTACATTCGCAAATTCGTACATGTGCACATTCGTAAATGCGTACATTCGTAAATTCGTACATTCGCACATTTGTGAATTCGTACATTCGTACATACGTACATTCATAAATTAGTTAATTTGTAAATTCGGAAATTTGGAAATTCAGAAATTTGGAAATCTGAAATAATAATTAACTAATAATAACATAACTATTACTAACTATTAAATTATAGGTATTGTAATTTCCTTTAAAATTTGGCTGTTAGTGAACTTAACAAATACAAATTTATCCGAAATAACGAATGCCGTATCCAAGCGAATGGAACGTAATGAATTAATAATAATAAATAACAATAATAATAATATTAATAAAAAAGTTTTATTATTATTATTATTATTTATTATTAATTTGTTCCGTTCCATTTGTTTAGATGTGGCATTCATTATTTCGGATAATTCGTAACTTGGGATAAATTTGTATTCGTTACGTTCACTAACAGCCAAATTTGAAAGGAAATTACAATACCTCTAATTTAATAGTTACTATTTCAGATTTTCTAATTTTCGGATTTTCGAATTTCCAAATTTCCGAATTTTCTAATTTACGAATGTACAAATTTACGAATATACAAATTTTCTAATTTACGAATGTACAAATTTACAAATTTACAAATTTACGAATGTACGAATGTGCGAATGTGCGAATGTACGAATTTACTAATTGCGATCATATGAATGACCCGAAAAACGAAAAAAAAAAAAAGAATGAAACTAAAACAAACATTTTTTTTGGCAGTGCACATGTCTAATTATTACATTTGGGTCTCTACCTAGAACAGGGATCTTTGATCTACAGCCCTCTAGCTATTGCGGTACTACACGTTCCATTATGGCATTGTAAAACCGACATTCACAGACATGACTAGGCATGATGGGAATTGTAATTCTTGAATAACTGGAGGGCCGTAGTTTGAAGTCCCATGACCTAGAAGAATGGAAAATCTAAGCGGATATTCACTTAAAGGAAATTTTTGCTGAGGGAAATATATTGGATGTTATCGGTGAACTCCTTATGAAGATGCTAATCACCTGTTTGTCATGTCAGAGGGCAAATATCCCATCAATTGACATTTTCAAAAGTTTGCAATGAAAACCTACTTTACTGTCTCAGCACAGGCTTCCTTGAAATGAAGGAACAGGAATGTAAAACAACTATCATTGTTCCAATGAGAATTTTGTGTATCATGAAGAAAATTGTATTAGTTGATTCTTATAGGAAAATGTTTTCAGAGTTACAGTACCTCAGAGTTCTGTCACTGTGACATACACCCGGCCTTGAGTTTTAATACAATTGGATTAGATTGTGTGCATCCTCCAATATTCTTGTAGTTTATAGGAGGGGGCGCATTCTTCTTAACATAGAAATTCTGCAGGAAAGAAACAACCATCCTCCAGCACAGAACTACCACAACATGAAGCTGCTGTTCATTTAACACTCCAGGAGGACAGCGCCATTCTTTCCACCGTTGTAAATGTACCATCACTTTCTGAAACAGTGGCTCCACAACATCAAGCCATTGACCACCCAATTTTCCAGGAGGACAGCGCCATTCTTTCCGCTGTTGAAAATGTACCATCGCTGTCCGAAACAACAGCTCCACAACATGAAGCTGCTGCCCATCTAATACTCCAGGAGGACAGCGCCATTCTTTCTGCTGTTGTAAATGTACCATCGCTTTCTGAAACAGCAGCTCCACAACATCAATCCATTGACCACCCAATTTTCCAGGAGGACAGCGCCATTCTTTCCGCTGTTGTAAATGTACCATCGCTGTCCGAAACAACAGCTCCACAACATGAAGCTGCTGTCCATCTAATACTCCAGGAGGATAGCGCCATTCTTTCCACTGTTGTAAATGTACCATCTCTTTCTGAAACAGCGGCTCCACAACATCAAGCCATTGAGCACCCAATTTTCCAGGAGGACGGTGCCATTCTTTCCGCTGTTGTAAATGTACCATCGCTGTCCGAAACAACAGCTCCACAACATGAAGCTGCTGTCCATTTAATACTCCAGGAGGACGCCGCCATTGTTTCCACTGTTGTAAATGTACCATCGCTGTCCGAAACAACATCTCCACAACATGAAGCTGCTGTCCATTTAATACTCCAGGAGGACAGCGCCATTTTTTCGCTGTTGTAAATGTACCATCGCTGTCTGAAACAACAGCTCCACAACATGAAGCTGCTGTCCATTTAATACTCCAGGATGACAGCGCCATTCGTTCTGCTGTTGTAAATGTACCATCACTTTCTGAAACAGCGGCTCCACAACATCAAGCCTTTGGCCACCCAATTTTCCAGGAAGACAGCGCCATTCTTTCCGCTGTTGTAAATGTACCATCGCTGTCCGAAACAACAGCTCCACAACATGAAGCTGCTGTCCATTTAATACTCCAGGAGGACAGCGCCATTCTTTCCGCTGTTGTAAATGTACCATCACTTTTTGAAACAGCGGCTTCACAACATCAAGCCATTTAAAAACCACAAAATCTCTGCGCTTAGGACAGAGAAAAAAGAGAGAGAAGAGGAAAAAAGAAAGAAAAGGGGGGGGGAAGGTGGGGATGAAAGAAACAAGGGAATGTAGAACCCTCTATAGAGAGGAAAGATAAGGGAAAATAGGACAGAGAGGAGAGATATCAGGAAAAGGGAGGAAGGGCTAAGGAAAAGGTGTGCTGCCTCCCCTAGTTAAGCCCTCAAAAGGGCTAACGAATGTAACAGAATGTAGATGGGGGTTATGGCGCTCCCTTATGGGTGGTATATAAGTGATTACAGTAAATACTGATAAAGATATTATAATGAATAGTAAATACCATACGCAAAGGGTAAATAAGTGCAATAACTCTGGATGCTCATAAATTGATTAATACCATAAAAAATTGAAAAAAGTGAAACCAAAAAAAAAAATGATGAAAACATCCCATTCGCATGTAATGGGCAAGTGTGAAATATTAGTCAGTTGCAGGTGCTGACCAATAGGTGCTACTAATATATATAATACATGTGCAACTCTGTAATTAGTCCAACGTGTCCCAAAAGTAAATAACAAATGCAAGCCAATAGGAAAAATAAATATAAAGGAAAAAATAAATAAAAAATAAGATAAAAAATCCAAATGGAGTAAAAAATACAAAAAGTCTAATCAAAAGTGATATATTCCAAAATATATATCATAACAAAGTTCCAACTGCTTTGGTGACTGTAGTGCCCACAGAGGAGAATATCCGTGACTTCTGTGCTCCCCCTTTTGGCTCCCCACTCACCGGCTCCCAGTACCCCTGCAGGGGTGACAGACACTATAAGATTCCAATGCCGTCCTCTTGGTTGGTATCCCGTGGTTGCTGAAATAAGGTAATCCTCTGTCCCAGGGTTCCCAGGTCAATCATCCATATCACCTTACACCACGTCCAAGAAGGGGAATCGCCAGAGAAATCCTCATAAGAAAAGATGTCACCTCATAGTGTAGTATAATTTAAAAAGCTTTATTAAAATACTGATCCCCGAGTGGGAACAAGAATAAAAACCGCAAATACTACACTATGGGTGAAGCCGAAACCAGGAAGAGCTTTCCCGCAGCGTGCGGTCCAGCTGCGTTCCAAGCTCACTAGCTTCGTACCCGGAAATGACGTAAGTGCGTAGCCCCGCCTTACGCGTTTCGTCATCAACGTTATCAAAGGCCGCCTTTGATCTTTTCTTATGAGGATTTCTCTGGCGATTCCCCTTCTTGGACGTGGTGTAAGGTGATATGCATGATTGACCTGGGAACCCTGGGACAGAGGATTACCATATTTAAGCAACCACGGGATACCAACCAAGAGGACGGCATTGGAATCTTATAGTGTCTGTCACCCCTGCAGGGGTACTGGGAGCCGGTGAGTGGGGAGCCAAAAGGGGGAGCACAGAAGTCACGGATATTCTCCTCTGTGGGCACTACAGTCACCAAAACAGTTGGAACTTTGTTATGATATATATTTTGGAATATATCACTTTTGATTAGACTTTTTGTATTTTTTACTCCATTTGGATTTTTTATCTTATTTTTTATTTATTTTTTCCTTTATATTTATTTTTCCTATTGGCTTGCATTTGTTATTTACTTTTGGGACACGTTGGACTAATTACAGAGTTGCACATGTATTATATATATATTAGTAGCACCTATTGGTCAGCACCTGCAACTGACTAATATTTCACACTTGCCCATTACATGCGAATGGGATGTTTTCATCATTTTTTTTTTGGTTTCACTTTTTTCAATTTTTTATGGTATTAATCAATTTATGAGCATCCAGAGTTATTGCACTTATTTACCCTTTGCGTATGGTATTTACTATTCATTATAATATCTTTATCAGTATTTACTGTAATCACTTATATACCCCCCATAAGGGAGCGCCATAACCCCCATCTACATTCTGTAACATCAAGCCATTGACCACCCAATTTTGCAGGAAGACAGCGCCATTCTTTCCTCCGTTGTAAATGTACCATCGCTGTCCAAAACAACAGCTCCACAACATGAAGCTGCTGTCCATCTAATACTCCAGGAGGACAGTGCCATTCTTTCCGCTGTTGTAAATGTACCATCGCTTTCTGAAACAGTGGCTCCACAACATCAAGTCATTGACCACCCAATTTTCCAGGAGGACAACACCAGTCTTTCTGCTGTTGTAAATGTACCATCGCTTTCTGAAACAACGGTTCCACAACATCAAGCCATTGAGGAGAGCGTGACTCTTCCTGCTGTGGAAATTTGGCCTTCACTTTGGGAAGCAGCAGCTCCACACCATCAAGCTGCCGTCTACCCAGTCTTCCAGAAAGAGAGTGCCACTCTCCCTGCTGTGAAAATTTGGCCTTCACCTTGGAAAGCAGCAGCTCCACACCATCAATCTGCTATCTACCCAGTATTCCAGGAGGAGAGCACCACTCTCCCTGTTTTGGAATACTGGCCTTCAGCTTCGGAAACCGCAGCTCTACACCATCAAGCTGCCATCCAGTCAGTCTTCCAGGAGGAGAGTGTCATTTTCTATGCTGTGGAAAATTGGCCTTCGCCTTGGGAAGCAGCAGCTTCACACCATCAACCTGCCATCCATCTAGTCTTCCAGGAGGAGAATGCAACACTCCCTGCTGTGGAAATTTGGCCTTCACCTTGGGAAGCAGCAGCTCCATACCATCAAGCTGCCATCCACCCAGTCTTCAAGGAGGAGAGTGCCACTCTCCCTGCTGTGGAAATTTGGTCTTCACCTTGGGAAGCAGCAGCTCCACACCATCAACCTGCTGTCTACCCAGTCTTCCATGAGGAGAGCACCACTCTCCCTGTTGTGGAATACTGGCCTTCAGCTTCGGAAACCGCAGCTCTACACCATCAAGCTGCCATCTACCCAGTCTTTCAGGAGGAGAGCGCCAAACTCCCTGCTGTGGAAAACTGCCCTTCAGCTTGGGAAGCAGCAGCTCCATACCATCAAGCTGCTGTGTACCCAGTCTTCCAGGAGCAGAGCGCTACTCTCCCTGCTGTGGAAATTTGGCATTCACATTGGGAAGAAGCAGCTCCATACCATCAAGCTGCCGTCTACCCGTCTTCCAGGAGGAGCGAGCCACTCTCCCTGCTGTGTAAATTTGGCCTTCACCTTGGGAAGCAGCAGCTCCACACCATCAACCTGCTGTCTACCCAGTCTTACAGGAGGAGAGCACCACTCTCCCTGTTTTGGAATACTGGCCTTCAGCTTCAGAAACTGCAGCTCTACACCATTAAGCTGCCATCCACCCAGTCTTCCAGGAGGAGAGTGCCACTCTCCCTGCTGTGGAAATTTGGCCTTCACCTTGGGAAGCAGCAGCTCCACACCATCAACCTGTTGTCTACCCAGTCTTCCAGGAAGAGAGCATCACTCTCCCTGCTGTGGAATACTAGCCTTCAGCTTCAGAAACCGCAGCTCTACACCATCAAGCTGCCATCCACCCAGTCTTCTAGGAGGAGAGCGCTTATCTGCCTGCTGTGGAAATTTGGCCTTCAACTTGGGAAGCAGCAGCACCACACCATCTACCTACCGTCCACCCAGTCTTCCAGGAAGAGAGCCTCACTCTCTCTGCTACCACCGGACACTACGTTACTGTTTCCACAGCTGGCCAATAACTATTCTACAACCCCTGGCAAAAATCACCAGTCCCTGAGGATGTTCCTTCAGTTGTTTATTGTTGTAGAAAAAAAGCAGATCACAGACATGGCCAAAAACTAAAGGCATTTCAAATGGCAACTTTCTGGCTTTAAGAAACACTAAAAGAAATCAAGAAAAATAATTGTGGTGGCCAGTAACAGTTAGATTTATAGAACAAGCACAGGAAATAAATTATGGAATCACTCAACTCTGAGGAAAAAATTATGGAATCATGAAAAACAAACAAAATAACAGTACTTTGTTGCACCACCTCTGGCTTTTATAACTGCTTGCAGTCTCTGAGTCATTGACTTAATGAGTGATAAACAGTACTCTTCATCAATCTGGCTCCAGCCTTCTTTGATTTGCTGTTGCCAAATCATCTTTGCAGGTTGGAGCCTTGTCCTGGACCATTTTCTTTAACTTCCACCACAGATTTTCCATTGGATTGAGATCCGGACTGTTTGCAGGCCATGACATTGACCTTATGTGTCTTTCTTCAAGGAATTTTTTCACAGTTTTTGCGCTATGGCAAGATGCATTATCATCTTGATAAATAATTTCATCATCCCCAAACATCCTTTCAATAGATGGGATAAGAAAAGTGTCCAAAATTTCAATGTAAACCTGTGCATTTATTGAAGATTTAATGACAGGCATCTCCCCAGTGCCTTTACCTGACATGCCGCCCCATATCATAATTGACTGTGGAAATTTGCATGTTTTCTTCAGACAGTCGTCTGCATAAATCTTCTTGGAACGGCACCAAACAAAAGTTCCAGCATTATCACCTTGCTCAATGCAGATTCGAGATTCATCACTGAATATGACTTTCATCCAATCATCCACAGTCCACGATTGCCTTTCCTTAGCCCATTGTAACCTTGTTTTTTTGTGTTTAGGTGTTAGAGATGGCTTTCTTTTATCTTTTCTGTATGTAAATCCCATTTCCTTTAGGCGGTCACAGATGTTGATTCCAGTTTCCTCCCATTTGTTCCTCATTTGTTTTGTTGTACATTTTCTGTTTTCAAGGCATATTGCTTTAAGTTTTCTGTCTTGATGCTTTGATATCTTCCTTGGTCTACTTGATCTGCTTGCCTTTAACCACCTTCCCATGTTGTTTGTATTTGGTCCATGTTTTAGACACAGCCGACTGTGAACAACCAACATCTTGTGCAACACTGTGTGATGATTTACCCTCTTTAAGGAGTTTGATAATCCTCTCCTTTTTTTCAATTGACATCGCTGGTGTTGGAGCCATGCTTCATGTCAGTCCACTTGTTGCAACAGCTCTCCAAGGTGTGATCACTCCTTTTTACCTACATACTAACAAGCAGATTTAATCTGATGCAGGTGTTAGTGTTTGTAATGAAAATTTACAGGGTGATTCCATAATTTTTTCCTCAGAATTGAGTGATTCCATAATTTATTCCCTGTGCTTGTTCTATAAATCTAACTGTTACTGGCCACCACAATTATTTTTCTTGATTTCTTTTAGTGTTTCTTAAAGCCAGAAAGTTGCCATTTGAAATGCCTTTAGTTTTTGGCCATGTCTGTGATCTGCTTTTTTTCTACAACAATAAACAACTGAAGGAACATCCTCAGGGACTGGTGATTCCATAATTTTTGCCAGGGGTTGTATATGAATGGGATAATGCCTGGTCAGACAGCGTAGGGGAAGAAAGTGATTTCCGCAAAAAAGGTAAGTAGATATTTCTGTTCAACAAAAATTAAAATTTTTTGGGTTTGAAGAATTTCGATATCACAGTGCTTATATGTTAGCAATAACATTATCACATCACATGTGAAAATTGTATTATTACAACTGTACCTCTGCCTACAAGGATAAAAAATCTACCATTGTACAAGAAATGTAAGTAGATGTTTAAAAAAAATGTGAAATTTTTTGGTTTGAAGAATTTTAATATACAAATGCTGATATTTATTACATACAAATAACAGAAAATAGGAAAGCAGGAAAGAAACAACCTTCCAACAACCGGAAAAGTCCATTGTCTCTATAGAGCCACGACTCCTGTTCTTCGGTAGAATGATTCAAGAAGATGGTTCTATCATATCAGTTTTCACACTGAGCTGTCATTACTTCTCCTCTACAACAGAATTGGACCAGCAGCTCTGTGATAGCCAGGGACATTCCTATCATTGCTGCAATAACAGCACCCTGCTAGTCTTTACAGGGTTTACCAGTACATTACTGTTCCGCAGCTGGCCAATATCTATCCTGTACCAATGGATTAATGCTGGGCCAGGTTGCGTAGTGGAAGAAAGTGATTTGTGGGAGAAATGTAAGTAGATATTTCAGGCCAACAAAACTGTTTATTTTTTTTGGTTTTGAGAATTTTATTATAACAATGCTGATATCTGTTATGTACAAATAACAGAAAATAGATACTAATTTTTATATGCTCTTCTCTCCTGCAGGAAAGAAACAACCTTCCAACAACCGGACAAGTCCATTGTCTCTATAGAGCCACGACTCCTGTTCTTTGGTAGAATGATTCAAGAAGATGGTTCCATCATATCAGTTTTCACACTGAGCTGAAAATATTCTGCATTTTGCAGAGCAGAGTAGGGACTGCCCAGAGAGGGATTACTTTGACACAGTTGGCCAGCTTAAATATGGACTGCAATACATGTGAGCTAAAAATCCCTGTTGTTATGTAAAGTTTGCTAAAAAGGATGTATAGCAGTGTGCAGAGGGTTCATTCAGAACTTTTAGTGTGACCAGACCTGAACCTGTAGCTTGCCATCTTGTTTCTATTTGCCCCATATTGGCAATATATCCACTGAAGTATGCTGAAAGCAATTAAATATTTGCAAAGTAGAGTAGGGACTGGCCAGAAAGGGATTACTTTGACGCAGTTGGCCAGCTTAAACATGTATTGCAATGTATGTGAAATACAAATTCCTGTTCTTATGCTTGCTAGAAAGGGTGTATAACAGTGTGCTGAGGATTCATTCAGAAACAGGAGTATATATTGAACAACATAACACATAGGGTGCAGAGGTAAGGAATGGGTAACATACAGCACAGCATACTGGGTGCTGCATTTAGATAAGCTTTAATAGATACTTAGAGCCATAGAGTAAGTCATTGGATGGAGACATCATTAAAGGGGTTGTAAACCCTCGTGTTTTTTCACCTTAATGCATCCTATGCATTAAGGTGAAAAAGCTTCTCAAACTGACTGGCCCCCAGCCCCCCGTTTTACTCACCTGAGCACTTCTCAGGGTTCTTGGCTCTTGATTGGATAGATTGATAGCAGCGCAGCCATTGGCTCCTGCTGCTGTCAATCAAATTCAATGACGCAGGTGTCGGGGGCGGGGCTGAGTCCGGCATTCTGTGTCTATGGACGCAAATGCTGGACTCAGGAGTGCTTCTCCCATGGGGTTCACCGATGCGAGGAGGAGCCGCGAGCGCCACCGGGGGACCACAGAAGATGGGGTTCGGGGCCACACTGTGCAAAGCGAACTGCACAGTGGAGGTAAGTATGATATGTTTGTTATTTAAAAAAAAAAACTGAAGGTTTACAATCACTTTAATGTTGTTGAAAGGCACGTTTGTCCTTTGCATTCATAGTCCATTTAATCCAATGGAAGCATTCAGTGTTAAAGAATAACTAAAGGCAAAAACCTTACTTAGTTTTGGACAGAGTGGAGAGAGATTAGAACCTGTCACAATGCTACTGTTTGTTTGTTAGGGAGATTCACCCTCTGTCATGTTTACCATTATCACCAAGATTGAAAGAAAATCCCAAATTTTGGCTTGTCGCCAGAACAGAAATAGAGTGGAAATCTTGCAATTGGGGACAACCAGAGATTTCCTGTCACTTCCTGTTTTGGCTATGGGACAGGAAGTAAAGAGAAATCTCCCCAATGGGACACAAATAGTAAAAACACTGATAGGGGTTATTACCCACCTTTACCCTATACAAAATCTAAATTAAAACAAGTTTTGACTTTAGTTCTACTCTAACCTACACTTCCACCAGGCAATCGATACGCCATTAAAGCATTTACTGTATGCTTTGTTCATCATGTCCAAGGTTTATAACCACTTTAACCACTTCAATACCGGGCACTTTCCTCCCTTCCTGCCCAGGCCAATTTTCAGCTTTCAGAGCTGTCACAGTTTGAATGACAATTACTTAGTCATGCAACACTGTACCCAAACACAATTTTTATCATTTTGTTCCCACAAATAGAGCTTTCTTTTGGTGGTATTTGATCACCTCTGGGGTTTCTATTTTTTGCTAAACAAATAAAAAAAGACTGAAAATTTTGAAAAAATAAAACGTTTTTCTTTGTTTCTGTTATAAAATTTTGTAAATAAGTACGTTTTCTCCTTCGCTGATGGGCACTGAAAAGGTGACACTGATGAGGCACTAATTTGCAGCACTGATGGGCACTGATAGGCGACACTGATGGGCACTCATAGGCGGCACTGATGGGCACTGATAGGCGGCACTGATGGGCACTGATAGGCGGCACTGATGGGCAATGAAAGGCGGCACTGATGGGCACTGATAGGCGGCACTGATGGGCACTTATAGGTGGCACTGATGGGTGGCACTGATGAGGAGGCACTGGTAGGCATTACTGAATGTCACTGATTGGCATCTATAATGGGCACTGATTGGCACCTCTAATGGGCATCCCTGGTAATCATGGGTGGGTATACCTGGTGGTCATGGGTGAGCATCCCTGGTGGGCTCTAGTGGGCATCCTTGGGGGGTCTGCACTGATAATCAATGTGATGATTATCAGCGCAGACCCCTCTGTTAAGAGAGCAGCCGATCGGCTTTCTCTACTTGCCTCTGTCAGTGCGAGTGGAGAAAAAGCCAATAAACATCTTTACCAGCTGATCACATGGTAAAGAGCCTATGTCAGAGGCTCTTTACCGAGATCAGAGATGTGGTGTGTCAGATTGACACACCACACCACTGATCGCCGGGCTGTGTGCCCCCGTGGGCACGCGATTGCGGCTTATCCTGCTGGACGTCATATGATGTCCAGTCAGGATAATTAAAACTAGACATGAGCATTTCGTTTCGCTCCGAAACGAAATTCAGACAAATTTTTAATTATTCGGAAATTCGGATGCATCCGAATTTCCGAATTACAAAAGTAATGAATTTAAACGAATCCGATAAAAAAGCGTACAAATTCGAAACAAATATGAAAACATAATCGAATTCGAAAACAAATTCGAATTGAATTTGAAAACAATAGAAATCGATTTTCTAAAGTACATTAAAATAGAATATAAAATTATAAAGCAATAGAATACATATATATAATATTTTTTAAATTCTGTTTTATTATGCTTTTCTTTTCTATTATTTTCTATTCTATAATAGTCTTTTCTATTCAAATTCGAATTTCGGGACATGGCTTCTGAAGATCTAATTTCGTATAGAATGAATTTGAATTAGAATACAAAAGATTTGAATAGAAAAGAATAGAAAAGAATAGACTAGAAATTCGAATATCATATAGAATGAAATCGAATTTGAATAGAAAAGATTAGAATAGAAAACAAAATAATAGAAAAGAATAAACTAGAAAAACATATATTGTATTTCATTCTATTCTGTTCTATTGTTTTTCTATTCTTTTCTATTATTTTCTATTCTATTCTAATCTTTTCTATTCACATTCAAAATCATTCTATACAAAATTTGAATTTCAGAAAATGGTTTTATACATATTTTCTATGCTATTCTTTTCTATTCTATTCTAAACTTCTCTATTTGAATTTTAATTTATTCTATACGAAATTCGAATTTCGGAAGATGGCTTCCATATAGAATTAATTTGAATTTGAATAGAAACGATTAGAATGGAAAATAATGGAAAATAGACTAGAAAAACAATAGAACAGAATAGAATATTGTTCTATTGTTTTTCTAGGCTATTCTTTTCTACTCTATTCTAATCTTTTCTATTCAAATTCATTTTATACGAAATTCTAATTTCGGAAGATGGTTATATATATATATATATATATATATATATATATATATATATATATATATATATATATATATATAATTTTTTTCTATGCTGGTCTATGGTTTTTCTATGCTATTCTTTTCTATTCTTTTCTTTTTTATTCTAATCTTTTCTATTTGAATGCAAATTAATTCTGTACAAAATTCGAATTTCGGAAAATAGTTATATGGAAATAGAATGAAATCGAATTCTAATAGAAAAGACTAGGATAGAAAAAACAATAGAACAAAATAGAAATATATATACATTGGTTTTTGGTACAGAATGAATTTGAATAGAATAGAATAGAATAGATTAGAATAGAATATATTATATTTTTTTCTATTCTGTTCTATTGTTTTTCTATGCTATTCTTATTTTCTATTCTATTCTAATCTTTTCTATTGGAATTCAATTTCATTCTATATGAATTTCGAATTTTGCAAAATGGTTATATATATAGTTTACTTTTTCAAATTCTGTCAAATTTTTTTGAATGCGGTAAAATTTTTTCGAATTTGATAGTTTTTTTCGAATGCGGTAGAATTTTTTCGAATTTGATCGTTTTTTTTCGAATGCGGTAGAATTTTTCGAATTTGATAGTTTTTTTCGAATGCCGTAGAATTCTTTTTGAATTTGATAGTTTTTTTCGAATGCGGTCATATTTTTTCTAAACGAATCCCGAAAATGAATGTAACGAATGCAACAAATTTAACTTAATGAATTTAGTTACCGTATTTATCGGCGTATAACACGCGCCGGCGTATAACACGCACCCCAAGTTTAGATGAGAATTTTAAGGAAAAAAACTTTTAGGAGGGAAGTTTAAGGAAAAAAAACTTACATTAAAATGCCCATCAATGCAGCCTCATCAGTGTTCATCTGCAGCCTTGTTAGTGTCATTGCAGCCTTTTCAGTGTCCATTGCAGCCTTGTCAGTGCAGCTTTGCCCCAGTGCAGTCTTGTCAGTGCAGCTTTGCCCCAGTGCAGTCTTGTCAGTGCAGCTTTGCCCCAGTGCAGTCTTGTCAGTGCAGCTTTGCCCCAGTGCAGCTTTGCCCCAGTGCAGCCTTGTCAGTGCAGCTTTGCCCCAGTGCAGCCTTGTCAGTGCAGCTTTGCCCCAGTGCAGCTTTGCCCCAGTGGTCAGTGCAGCCTTGCCCTCAGTGTCCATGCTTGCCGCCGCCGCCGCCAACATATACATAGCTTCGTGTAGTTTTAAATATGGTGCCGCGGAGTTCGGAGGGACTCGGCGGAGCTCAACGAACGCTGCCGAGATACACATAGTCGAGTGTATTCGGCTCTTTCCGGCGCCGCTCACATAACACAGGTCCAATGGCGGGACTGGGCGTGACTGTGAGCGGCGCCGGAAAGAGCCGAATACACTCGACTATGTGTATCTTGGCTCCGAGCAGTCACTCTGATTTCAGCGGCGCTCGTTCAGCTCCGCCAAGTCCCTCCGAACTCCGCGGCGCCATATTTAAAATGACACGCTATGTGAATGTCGGCGGTGATCGCCGCCGATAGATCACAATTAGCGGGGATCGGCGTATAACACGCACCCACTATTTTCCCCTGATTTTAAGGGGAAAAAAGTGCGTGTTATACGCCGATAAATACGGTAAATAACGAATCAAAATGAAATGAAACGAAACACGTTTTTTCATCCTGCACATGTCTAGATTCTGATATCCCCTTTGTTATATATACTGATTGGTTTGTTGTCACTGTCTTAGTTATTTGGTTTTCTCACTCTGTTTGGTATTGGTGGTGTATTCACATTATATGCATTTATCCTAATAAAATCACTTACTTTCACCTACTTATGTTTGGTTTATTCTGTCGCAGTCACACAGTTCTGGTCACATCCGGTTTATGACAGCCCTCTAAAATCACTCCTGGCAGAATAATTGTTACCCCCCCAACCACTATGTCCCCCTCCTCTGCAATAATCCTGTTGCATACCTCAGGGCAGGTGATGTAGTGTGGATGGTGTCCCTCCTCATCCTCAGCTCTTCCTCCCGACCTGTGTACACGTCAGAGCCAAGGAGGAAGCGACAGTGAGTGCAGACGGCAGGGACGCCGTGTGGGGATGTGTGTGGGGATGGTCGGATGCCCCTCTCAATGCCGCACCGGTGTCAGTCTGAGCCAGATGTCACCCTTGGTGTGGTCCGCAACCCGCAGCACCCCCATAGCAAGGCCACTGACTCAGAGTTAGTTGAGCCAGGGAACAGAGTCCAGGAGGGAGGGGGCGGCTGCCCTCTCCTCCATGGGGGTGGTCGTGCGGCCTGGGGTGGTCGACCCAAAGGGAATAGAGAGAGAGAGAAGCTGAACCCAGAGGTCCTGCAGAGCTGAATGGAAGGGGGACACCAGGAAGGATCTGATTCTGCCTACTGTGAATACAGATCTGTGTCTTTGGGGCCTGTCAAGTGAAGGCCACCCCTTCAGCTAGAAGAGTCAGTGGACGGGGTCAGTAAAGGGGATGCTAGAGAGTATCCTGAAGATAATGTAGTGCATTAAGTCTGCTGCTAATGAGAGCAAAAAGACTTACAGTAATTCCTCCATACATGTGGCTGCATGGTTAAGCAGTGTGACTGCTTCCACAAATAATCCGGCGAGGACAAGTGAGAGTTGTCCTTATCTATTGTAAATATTTCCAGTTGGAGTATCCCAATAATCCCTTCTCCCACCCAAGTTCCAAAATAAAATACAAAAACTCAAATACCCTGGACTGGTCATTGAGTACCGAGCAAGCAGGAGTAAGGATGGGACAAGTGGAAACCCCTAGAAATCAAATGAAAACCCTTAGCAACCAGCTGCAGGTACCCAGAGAGTGGCCCATGAAGTCAGCACTCAACAAGCCCCATGGGGACAATGCTACATTTATACCAGATATAAAAACTGCCATGTCATGACAATACTGATACCAATGACAAAGTCTAAAGAAAAAAAAGATGGTACTTTTATGAGAAGTAGTTGTCGAGTGGGGATGTTAGCATGCTGTTTATGCAGACAGAGGTGCAACAACTATTATCCAGAATTATACTGTTGAATTAGTAATTCTGTCACATGGTGTTGGTGTTGTGTTTTATGCTGGCTTATTTATTGTTCCTTCTTGTGGAACTTCATCGCCTTAATGTAATTTCCTGTTTTGTGTTCCTGTTGTTTTCAAATAAACAAGAAGGACTCAGCTGTGTCCAGCAGCATTTAAGGCCAAATAGTCATTATCTAGACCAGTGTTTCTCAACTCCAGTCCTCAAAGCACCCCAACAGGTCATGTTTTCAGGCTTTCCACTATTCTGCACAGGTAATTTGATCAGTTTCACTGCCTTAGTAATTACCACACCCGTTTCATCTGAGGGAAATCCTGAAAACATGACCTGTTGGGGCGCCTTGAGGACTGGAGTTGAGAAACCCTGATCTAGACTAATAGGCAAGGGATTGTCAAACAAACGGCATTGAGGGCTGAGCACTGCTCTGGGGTACATGCACCAAAGTAAAAAAATAAATGAATACCTCCTATTTGGTTGGGAGCAGACATTTTAATAATGCTGAAAGTGATAATTTTAAATTGTGAAATTCCTTTAAATAACTTGCCTGGGGGATGCCAATATAATGGCAGATCTATACACTTTATACAGCCTATTGCAGCAAAGCTGACATTTATAAAGAAAAAAAAATGCAATTGAAATAGGCTCTGGTCAGCTTACTTCTGTTTGTAAGCAAAGCAGCTAGCAATCCCCATCTATACCAGGCTGTCATTCTAGATGAGGTTCTGGTATAGGTGTTAAAAGGGGACCCCACAAAAAAAAAAAAAAAAACTTATAAGGTCCTCTCTAATAATACATATCAGAACCTTATCTATGAGGGGGACCCCATTCTAAAAAAAAAATGTGTTTTAACCACTTCAGCCCTGGAAGGATTTACCCCCTTAATGACCAGAGCACTTTTTACAATTTGGCACTGTGTAGCTTTAACTGCTAATTGCGCGGTCATGCAATGCTGTACCCAAACGAAATTTGCATCCTTTTCTTCCCACAAATAGAGCTTTCTTTTTATGGTATTTGATCACCTCTGCCGTTTTTATTTTTTTGCGCTATAAACGGAAAAAGACCGAAAATTTTGAAAAAAAATGATATTTTCTAATTTTTGTTATAAAAAAATCCAATAAACTCAATTTTAGTCATACATTTAGGCCAAAATGTATTCGGCCACATGTCTTTGGTAAAAAAAATGTCAATAAGTGTATATTTATTGGTTTGCGCAAAAGTTATAGCGCCTACAAACTAGGGTACATTTTCTGGAATTTACACAGCCTTTAATCTATGACTGCCTATGTCATTTCTTGAGGTGCTAAAATGGCAGGGCAGTACAAAACCCCCACAAATTACCCCATTTTGGAAAGTAGACACCCCAAGGAAATTGCTGAGAGGCATGTTGAGCCCATTGAATATTATTTTTTTTTTGTCCCAAGTGATTGAATAATGACTAAAAAAAATTACAAAAAGTTGTCACTAAATGATATATTGCTCACACAGGCCATGGGCATATGTGGAATTGCACCCCAAAATATATTCAGCTGCTTCTCCTGAGTATGGGGATACCACATGTGTGGGACTTTTTGGGAGCCTAGCCGCGTTCGGGGCCCCAAAAACCAATCACTGCCTTCAGGATTTCTAAGGGCGTAAATGTTTTATTTTACTCCTCACTACCTATCACAGTTTTGAAGGCCATAAAATGCACAGATGGCATAAAACCCCCCCAAATGACCCCATTTTGGAAAGTAGACACCCCAAGGTATTTGCTTTGAGGCATGTTGAGTCCATGGAATATTTTATATTTTGACACAAAATGCGAGAAAGTGACAAATTTTTTTTTTTTTTGCACAAAGTTGTCACTAAATGATATATTGCTCACACAGGCCATGGGCATATGTGGAATTGCACCCCAAAATACATTTAGCTGCTTCTCCTGAGTATGGGGATAACACATGTGTGGGACTTTTTAGGAGCTTAGCCGCGTACGGGGCCCCGAAAACCAATCACCGCCTTCAGGATTTCTAAGGGCGTAAATTTTTGATTTCACTCTTCACTGCCTATCACAGTTTCGGAGGCCATGGAATGCCCAGGTGGCACAACCCCCCCCCCAAATTACCCCATTTTGGAAAGTAGACACCCCAAGCTATTTGCTGAGAGGCATGGTGAGTATTTTGCAGCTCTCATTTCTTTTTTCAATTTTCAAAACTTTGTGACAAAAAAGTGAGGTCTGCAAAATACTCACTATACCTCTCAGCAAATAGCTTGGAGTGTCTACTTTCCAAAATGGGGTCATTTGGGGGGGGTTTGTGCCACCTGGGAATTCCATGGCCTCCGAAACTGTGATAGGCAGTGAAGAGTGAAATCAAAAATTTACACCCTTAGAAGGCCTGAAGGCGGTGCTTGGTTTTTGGGGTCCTGTACGAGGCTAGGCTCCAAAAAAGTCTCACACATGTGGTATCCCCATACTCAGGAGAAGCAGCATGTTTGAGCAATATATCATTTAGTGACAACTTTGTGCAAAAAAAAAAATTTGTCTCTTTCCGGCAACTTGTGTCACAATATAAAATGGACTCGACATGCCTCTCAGCAAATAGCTTGGGGTGTCTACTTTCCAAAATGGGGTCATTTGGGGGGGTTTTTGAACTGTCCTGGCATTTTATGCACAACATTTAGAAGCTTATGTCACACATCACCCACTCTTCTAACCACTTGAAGACAAAGCCCTTTCTGACACTTTTTGTTTACATGAAAAAATTATTTTTTTTTGCAAGAAAATTACTTTGAACCCCCAAACATTATATATTTTTTTAAAGCAAATTCCCTACAGATTAAAATGGTGGGTGTTTCATTTTTTTTTTCACACAGTATTTGCGCAGCGATTTTTCAAACGCATTTTTTGGGGAAAAAACACACTTTTTAAAATTTTAATGCACTAAAACACACTATATTGCCCAAATGTTTGATGAAATAAAAAAGACAGGGGTGCTTTTTTTTTTTGCTTTTTTATCTTATTTTTAAACTGTTCCTTTCATTTTTTTTTTTAAATCATTTTTATTGTTATCTCAGGGAATGTAAATATCCCCTATGATAGCAATAGGTAGTGACAGGTACTCTTTTTTGAAAAAATTGGGGTCTATTAGACCCTAGATTTCTCCTCTGCCCTCAAAGCATCTGACCACACCAAGATCGGTGTGATAAAATGCTTCCCCAATTTCCCAATGGCGCTGTTTACATCTGGCGAAATCTAAGTCATAAAATGCTTGTAGCTTCCGGTTTCTTAGGCCATAGAGATGTTTGGAGCCATTCTGGTCTCTGATCAGCTCTATGGTCAGCTGGCTGAATCACCGGCTGCATTCTCAGGTTTCCTGTTGAGACAGGAGAGCCAGAGAAAAACACGGAAGACGGTGGGGGAGGGGGGGGCATTCCCTCCCACTGCTTGTAAAAGCAGTCTAGAGGCTAATTAGCCGCTAGGATTGCTTTTACATGAAAGCTGACCGCTGGCTGAAAAGAATGATACCTAAACCTGCAGGCATCATTCTGGTATAACCACTCAAAGTCGTGAATGGCGTACCTGAAGACAAAAAAATGGTTTACAATAAAGCACAGTAAACGGTAAAATATAAAAAATTGCATACCTGAAAAGCAAACGTGATAAAACATAATAACAATAAAACATTGCAGAATAGAATACAGTAAAAAATAGCAGAAAAATAGAGAGAGAATAGAGAGAGAGAGAGAGAGAGAACAATAAAACGACAACTATTTTTTTTTTATTTTATATTTTTGTTTGTGTTTTTTTTTTTTTTTTACACTTTTTTTTGTAACTAACTTGTATAACTGTAACCGGTTCCAGGTTCGGGTCTCTCAAAATGCGATGGCATCTTGGGAGACCCTGTGAAAGTGTGCCTAGTCTGTGCAATGCTGTACCCTACGCTAATACTCAACTAGTGAATAGTAGCGTTCAAAACATTCACCAATGCAAAGACCAGGATTATCAGGACAGGAGGGACAATAATAGCGGGTGTCACGCCTATATCCGCGCTTGCTGCAGACACATCTTTTTTGGGGGGGTTCGTTGGGTAGGGGTACTCGGGAGGACATAAAAATGCCTCTCATGCAGCCGACTGCATTTGGTTGGGGATGTGAATGGGGGAAGTACGGGCGCTGCAGAAGTGATGGGTTCCCAATTAGGATTGGCGAATGCAGCAGGAAGGGCACGACGGGCCTATTTGTCTTCTTCTTGGTGGCAGCGGGACACTACTTGTGCTTGCCACCTCACCAGCTTGAACTGTACTTATGGGACTCGCCACGTCACCAAGTGTTACTGCAGTGTTGGTTTGACTATGACCAGGGTGTACTAGGCCGCTGGTGCTTGCCAGTTCACCAAAACGCTACCAAAAAAACTGTTAGTGATCGCAGGGATCAGGCCTGACTCTGCGAACGCTGCAGTTATGCGTTTAGTGTTTTATAAGTGACAGTGATCGATCGATACTTCACTTGGCTGGGCTGGGCCGGGCGGAGGGGCAAAACGCAGGTGCTAGCAGGTATCTGGGCTGATCCTGCTAACACTGCGTTTTTGGGAACCCTAAACTGCTGGGGACGCTAGTATAAATCTGATCGGATAAGATATTGATCCGTTCAGATACTATACCACTAAGGGAGGTGTACGGTGCGTGTGTGGGTGTTAGCGGTACTGGCGCTAACCTGACGCTGCTTGGGGCTAGTGTTTGCCAGTTCACCAAAACGCTACCAAAAAAACTGTTAGCGATCGCAGGGATCAGGCCTGACTCTGCGAATGCTGCAGTTATGCGTTTAGCATTTTATAAGTGACAGTGACCGATCAATACTGCACTTGGATGGGCTGGGCAGGGCCGGGCGGAGGGGCAAAACGCAGGTGCTAGCAGGTATCTGGGCTGATCCCGCTAACACTGCATTTTTGGGAAACCTAAACTGCTGGGGACGCTAGTATAAATCTGATCGGATCAGATATTGATCCGTTCAGATACTATACCACTAAGGGAGGTGTACGATGCATGCGTGGGTGTTAGCGGTACTGGCGCTAACCTGACGCTGCCTGGGGCTGGTGCTTTCCAGTTCACCAAAATGCTACCAAAAAAACTGTTAGCGATCGCAGGGATCAGGCCTGACTCTGCGAATGCTGCAGTTATGCGTTTAGTGCAGTGTTTCTCAACTCCAGTCCTCAAGGCGCACCAACAGGTCATGTTTTCAGGATTTCCCTCAGATGAAACTGCTGTGGTAATTACTAAGGCAGTGAAAACTGATCAAATCACCTGTGCAAAATAGTGGAAATCCTGAAAACATGACCTGTTGGTGCGCCTTGAGGACTGGAGTTGAGAAACACTGGTTTAGTGTTTTGTAAGTGACAGTGATCGATCGATACTGCACTTGGGTGGGCTGGGCTGGGCCGGGCGGAGGGGCAAAACGCAGGTGCTAGCAGGTATATGGGCTGATCCCGCTAACACTGCGTTTTTGGGAACCCTAAACTGCTGGGGACGCTAGTATAGATCTGATCGGATCAGATATTGATCCGTTCAGATACTATACCACTAAGGGAGGCGTATGCTGCGTGTGTGGGTGTTAGCGGTACTGGCGCTAATCTGACGCTGCCTGGGGCGACGCATATCACTGCCGGGCAATCAGGGGGCTAAACCTTTATTCGGTAATAAACGGCGGGTGCCCTGACACTCTTAAAAAGTAAACGAACTAACCAGCGTCACCCGTAACAGTTATACGATGATCAGTGGTGAAAGGGTTAACTAGGGGGCAATCAAGGGGTTAAAACATTTATTAGGTAGTATATGGGTGTCCCTGTCGCTATAAAACACTGACGGCGAACCTAAATATTTATCTCACTAACTAGCGTCACCAGCGACACTAATACAGCAATCAGAAAAATGATCGCTTAGCGACACTGGTGACAGGGGGTGATCAAGGGGTTAAAACTTTATTAGGGGGGGTTAGTGGGGTACCCTAGACCTAAAGGGGGCTAACGCTTACTGCCCTACCACACTAACTGTCACAAACTGACACCATGCAGTAATCAGAAAAAAAAAAAACTGCTTGGTGTCAGTGTGAAAGGGGGGGCGGAGGGGTGATTGGGGGGTGGGGTCGGGGGGTAAAGGGGGGTGTTTTGTGTGCCTGGCATGTTCGACTGGAATGTGTAGTGTTGTGCACTCACATTTCAGTCTTCTCTCCTCGGCGCCGGAATGGAAAATACCGAGCCGAGGAGAGATGACGTCACATCCCCTGCCTCTGTGTACTATACAGAGGCAGGGGAACATTCTGATTGGCTGGGAGCGATCGCGAGGGGGGGCCACGAATGGATGGTCTCCCCCTCATCTCTGATCGCTGCCAGACCAAAGCCGACCGCCTCTGGCACCGGGGGGGGGTCCGATCGGACCCCCCGCCCACGGGAGGGCAATCACGTACCAGGTACGTGATTTTGCCTGCCCGTGCCATTCTGCCAACGTATATCGTCGTTAGGCAGTCGGCAAGTGGTTAAGGGGGAACCCAATGCTAAGAACAAAAAAGTGAGGTCCCCCCAAAATTTATACAAGTCTTTTATTCTAGCATGCAGCCTGGCAGGTCAGGAAACTGGAAGATGATTGTGTGCCCCCCCCAAAACCATACCAGGACAAAAGGCTTCAACATGTCGATGAGGACAAAGACCTCTTGCTCATAAATCTGTGGGGGAAAACTTAAAAAACGTAAAAAAAAGAGGGACTCCCAGATACCACCCCACCTACATGAATGAGTAAAGGATATGTAACAATATGTCAGTAGTAAATAAACACACACTTTTTGACAAGACCTTTATTAAAACAAAAAATTCCCCAAAAATGTATCACAATGTAAATCCATCATAACTCAAGCAGATCCTGGTCAATCAGGATGAATGACACCCTCTGACCTCGCAAAAGAAAAAAACCCACTGATATGTCTGCTCCTGACGCTACACGATGACAGATCCCGGTCCCCTCTGCTAAATGTAAACACAGTGATTAGGTCTCCCAGGTGATATCATTGTCACCATTGTCACTATTGTCTCATCCCCCGGTTTCTGGTCTGCCAGGTTGCATGCTCAGGACATCAGGACAGGGTCTAGTGCTGAAAAAGGAGGGTGGACCCTGTACACCTAGAGGTCTGGTGAAGAATTTGAGCGGGGAGCACTATGCAATTTTTTTATGGGGTACCCCTTACATTCCTTATCAAACTTGAAGGGTCTGATATATATACAGTATCTTACAGTTGAAATGTCCAAATGGGGCCCAATTAGCCATTTTCTCTCCCTGGTGTCATGTGACTTAGTGTTACAAAGTCTCAGGTGTGAATGGGGAGCAAGTGTGTTTATTTTGGTGTTATCGCTCTCACTCTCTCAGATGAGGCCTTGATGACGAAACGCGTAAGTCGTGGCCACGTGATACGCATACGTCGCTCTCTGTGCTGTGTTGACTTCCAGTTTTGGGCAGGCGGGCGGTGGAACGCACGCTACACCACGCTGCCTATTTGTCCAGAGGCTTTGTGCCGGTCGGTGGAGCGCTGTCAGCTCCTTTTTAAATTAGTGTTTTTAACAATAAAATATACATTTTCGGATTCACGCTATGAGGCTCACTTCTTTTTTGCCAGATATGGATGCTTAATGCTGGGGATTAATCAGAGGTGATCGTGACATCAGAGAAGGGAAGTAGGACTGAGGACTGTCACCAAGGATCATCACTGTTGGATTTTGTCTACATGCCTGTTACCCCTGCAGGGGTTGGGCACTCTGGTGAGTGAGGGCACGAGTGGGGGTGCATTGGAAGACAGGGAGCACTTGCCACATCAAGAATATTGTAATTTTACTGAAGGGACACATCACAGTTTTTTAAAAAAAAATTTTTTGGGGACACTGTTTTTCATCATCACTTTGTTTATGAATTGGACAGTTTACACATCAAAGCTGGACACTTTTACCGGAATGGTTTAGATTGGATTTTTCACCACTTGTTTTTTATCACAGTTTGGATTGTTCACAGATTTAATGTTTAATATATTGCTGTAAGAGCATTACACATATATATATATATATAGCTCTTTTTCCCACAACTATTTACACTTATATTTTATATATATAATTTTTAAACTTATATATTTATGATCATTATCCAGTGCATATATGGTTGAACAGCGCCAATTCCCCCATTATAGAATTATATCATGGAAAATGTAGTTCCAAAACATCTGGGGTGCCAAGGTTCACCATTACTGGCCTAGGCAGTTAGAAGATCGCCAAGACCCTGAAACTGAGCTGCAGCACGGTGGCTAAGACCATACATTGGTTAAATAGGACAGATTCCACTCAGAACAGGCCTTGCCATGGTCAACCAAAGAAGTTGAGTTCACGTGCTCAGTGTCATATCCAGAGGTTGTCTTTGGGAAATAGACATATGAGTGCTGCCAGCATTGCTGCAGAGGTTGAAGGGGTGGGGGGTCAGCCTGTCAGTGCTCAGACCATACGCCGCACACTGCATCAAATTGGTCTACATGGCTGTCATCCCAGAAGGAAGCCTATTCTAAAGATGATGCACAAGAAAGCCTGCAAACAGTTTGCGGAAGACAAGCAGACTAAGGACATTGATTACTGGAATCATGTCCTGTGGTCTGATGAGACCAAGATAAACTTATTTGGTTCAGATGGTGTCAAACGTGTGTGACGGCAACCAGGTGAGGAAGATGAAGGCAAGTGTGTCTTGCCTACAGTCGAGCATGGTGGTGGGAGTGTCATGGTTTGGCGTTGCACGAGTGCTGCCGGCACTGGGAAGCTACAGTTCATTGAAGGAACCATGAATGCCAACATGTACTGTGACATATTGAAGCAGAGCATGATCCCCTCCCTTCAGAGACTGAGCCACAGGGCAGTATTCCAACATGATAATGACCCCAAACACACCTCCAAGAGGACCACTGCCTTGCTAAAGAAGCTGAGGGTAAAGGTGATGGACTGACCAAGCATGTCTCCAGACCTAAACCCTATCCTCAAATGGAAGGTGGAGGAGCCCAAGGTCTCTAACATTCACCAGCTCCGTGATGTCATCATGGAGGAGTGGAAGAGTACTCTAGTGGCAACCTGTGAAGCTCTGGGGAACTCCATGCCCAAGAGGGTTAAGGCAGTGCTGGAAAATAATGGTGGCCACACAAAATATTGACCCTTTGGGCCCGATTTGGACATTTTCGCTCAGGGGTATACGCACTTTTGTTGCAAACGGTTTAGACGTTAACGACTGTGTGTTCAGTTATTATAAGGGGACAGCAACAGCAAATTTACACTGTTATACAAGCTGTACACTCACTACTTTACATTGTAGCAAAGTGTCATTTCTTCAGTGTTGTCACATGAAAAGATATAATAAAATATTTACAAAAATGGGGGGGGGGGGGGTGTACTCACTTTTGTGAGATACTGTATATATTTTCACACAATCCCTGGTACTTTGTTTACATTCAACTGTTATGCCCCGTACACACGGTCGGACTTTGTTCGGACATTCCAACAACAAAATCCATGGATTTTTTCCTACGGATGTTGGCTCAAACTTGTCTTGCATACACACGGTCACACAAAGTTGTAGGAAAATCCGATCGTTCTAAACGCGGTGACGTAAAACGGGGCAGTGGCCAATAGCTTTCAACTCTTTATTTATTCTGAGCATGCGTGGCACTTTGTGCGTTGGATTTGTGTACACACGATCGGAATTTCCGACAATGGATTTTGTTGTCGGAAAATTTTATATCCTGCTCTCAAACTTTGTGTGTCGGAAATTCCGATGGAAAATGTGTGATGGAGCCTACACACGGTCGGAATTTACGACAACAAGGTCCTATCACACATTTTCCGTCGGAAAATCCGACCGTGTGTATGGGGCATTAGACAGGAAAGCTCAGCTGACAGCTAAATGGCCGGGTGGGGATGGCTTACTGGTTGTTAGAATGATGATGTAAATATCACTGTTTCCCCCTCTCACCAATTGTAAACTCTTTTTTAATTTGTTTTTTTTTTTGCTCTTATTACGTTTTATACAGATTAGTCTATTGAATAAAGGGTTATTTTCTGTTTTTAATTTGCTATAAGGTATCATTTTTGTAACTTCATAAATTAGAAATTGTATTTTGAAATTTAAATAGACCAATTAAACTTTATTGCTTCTACTCTGCAAAATGGAACAGCTTATTATGTTGACCATTTTTGGCTAACTTCTTACTACTTTTATTTCAGTTATTATCTTTTATTGGTGATTTTAAGGCTGGGTTCACACTGTTAAGCCTCAAACACACGATTGGACTCTGGAAAAACTTTCCCGTGGATTTTTGTACAACGGGCGTTGGCCTTAAACTAATTAAGCATACACACGGCAGGACTTTTTCGGTAACAAACACGAACGTAGTGACGTTTCAACGTACTGATGACACTTCAAAAAGAGGATGTTCAATTCTCCACCCTTTGGTCAACTTCTGTATTGTTGTCTGATCTTTTGCATTAGTTCTGAGCATGCGTGTTTGTAGTTTGTACAAAAGTCCGATGGTTTTGTGTACACACGATCAGACTTTGCTCCATCAGACTTTTGTTGCCGGAAAGTTTGTCCGTTCGCACAGCCAACAAAACTCCGATGAAAACTGAAAAAATTTGTCCGATGGAGCGTACACACGCATGGGTTGTGTTCACACCCATGCGATCTGATACCTGCACCATTTGACAGTTCGCACTGCGATGTGAACCGTTCTGGGGGTGTCATTAACTTTCTATTGACGCCCGCAGCAGCATAGGTCAGTGTGAACTGTCTCCGAGTCCTATGCGATGCAGGAACCGGCACTGGAATCGCGCTAGTGTGAACCGGCACTAAATCTGAACAAATGTAATGGAATATATTATAAGTACAGAAAAATACCTGTTGACCCTTTCAGAAATTCTTTGCCCTTGTAACTTCCTGTGTATTGAGCTATATTCTTAAATGGTATTATCAGCTTTCTCAGTTCTCATCTCTAAATAGAGATGGGCTGAACATCAGTTCGCACCAGGTATCTATAAGGTATCTAAAGTTCGGACCCAAATCGGGAACCCTAATAAAGTGTATGGGACCCGAACTTGAAAAATTAAAAGTCCCCATTTTGAAGGCTTATATGCAAGTTATTGGCCATAAAAAGGGTATGGGGGCCTGGGTACTGCCCTGGGGGACATGTATCAATGCAAAAATAATTTTTAAAGGAGCACTGATTTTATTGATGCTTAAAGTGAAACAATAAAGATTCAAAAATCCTTTAAGTATAGTGTAGCACTGCCCCCTGTAGGGGTTGCTGAGTATAGTCTCCCCTGGGCCTCCCTCTGATTATCCTGCAGCCAGACACTTGGGTATTTTCACACTATCACCCACAACTCTTTGGCTCGTTATACAATGATCATTCTAGGGTATTTGTTTTTTTTGGTATTTATTGGTAGAACTTGGATAGGAGAAGGGATTAGTGGGATACTCCAACTTGAACTATGCACAGACGAGGACAACTCTCATGTGACCCCATTAACCACTTGCCGACCAGCCGCTGTCATTATACTGCGGCAGGTCGGCACGCTCCTGTGAATCGCCGTCATTGTACGTCGGCTCCCTTAAGAGCCATAGCAGGCATGCACATTGCACGGCGGGGGACACGATGCACGTGGCCAGCGGCCACGATGTCCACTGACCACGGGCAATTGCGGGCACAAGAGCCAGAACAAGGCTGTGTGTGTGTGTAAACATACAAATCCCCATTCTGTGAAGAGAGGAGAGACAGATCGTCTGCTCCTACTAAGTAGGAGCAGCGATCTGGCTCCTCCTCTAGTAAATCACATCCTCACACAGTAAAGGCCCATACACACGATAAGACTTGTTGACAACAAACATGCAAATTAGCTGTTTTAATGTAACATCCTACTACAAACTTTTTCTGTTTTCATCGGACAAATGTTGGCTGTGCAAACAGACAAACTTTCCGGCAACAAAAGTCTTATAGTGCAAAATCCTATTGTGTGTACACAAGTCCATAGGACTTTAGTCAAACACGCATGCTCAGAACCAATGCAAAAGATCAGACAACAATACAGAAGTTGACCAAAGGGTGGCGGAAAGGGGCTGAAAAACCACTTGATTTGGTGAAAGTTGGCTGAAAAAGTCCTGCCGTGTGTATGCTTAATTAGTTTACGGCCAACGCCCTTTGTACAAAAATCCACAGGAAAGTTTGTACAAAGTCCTATCATGTGTATGAGGCTTTAGAATCACCTAGCAGGGAACACATTTAACCCCTTAATCGCTCCCTAGTGTTAACCCCTTCCCTACCAGTGACATTTACACAGTAATCAGTGCATTTTTATATCTCTGATCGTTGTATAAATGTCAATGGTCCCAAAAATGTGTCAAAAGTGTTTGATCTGTCGCAGTCCTGATAAAAATCGCTGATCGCCGCCATTACTAGTAAAAAATAAAATAAAAATAAAAATGCCATAAAACTAGTCCCAATTTTGTAGACGCTATAACTTTTGCGCAAACCAATTTATATATGCTTATTGTGGTTTTTTTACCAAAAATATGTAGAACAATATATATCAGCCTAAACAGAGGAAGAAATTTGTTTTTTATATATTTTTGGGGGATATTTATTATAGCATAAAGTAAAAAATATTGCTTTTTTTTCAAAATTGTTGCTCTTTTTTTGTCTATAGCGCAAAAAATAAAAACCGCAGAGGTGATCAAATACCACCAATTTGTGGGACAAAAAGGACCTCAATTTTGTTTTGATACAGCGTTGCATGACTGCGCAATTGTCAGTTAAATTGTTGCAGTGCCGTATCGCAAACAATAGCCTGGTCATTAAGGGGGCAAATCCTTCCGGTCCTTAGGTAGTTAATTTGAATTGGATAGCAGATTCTCTGCTGGACCACACTATAGCTGTGTAGAAGAATAAGTCCTTTGCTTGCTCTGGCAGCAGGCTCAATGCACCGCTCTTCTTCAGGACACTCAGCAGTATCCCCTTTGGCTGACACCCGTCCACTGACTTCACTAGCTGGAAGGGATGGCCCTCACAGAACAGGCCTCTGGATGCAGATCTGTACTCGCACTAGCAAGGAACAGATCCTTCTAGATGCGTATCCCTCCTAGTCAACTATACAGGACATCTAGGTTACAGCTTCTACAGCCCTGGCCCTCAGGTCGACCACCTGAGGCTGCATGGCAGCCTGTACAGAGGAGGGACAGCAGCCCCCTCCCTCTGGGACCCTGCTCTCCATGCAAAGACCCAGAGTACATGTGCTCTAGGCATATATACAGTCACCCAGCATGCCTTAAGGCACCTTCCTCTGCCAATGGCCAGGGCTGCAACTACGCCCCATTTGTCTGGTATCTTCCCAATGCCCAATTTGTCCCGTCCTATTGGACCAGTGTGAAACAGGCAAACGACATGAGCAGCATCTGAGCACACTTGAGCAGACCCTATCAATGGATTACTGCTCCCTGGTAGGCAGAGAGCACCTAAATTTACCTAACAGTCCCCCTGTTAGGCAGGGAAACCCAAAAACTATACTCTCTCTAGCACCTAACTAAGGGGATGATTCATCAGTGCCTGGGGGGGTCCACTTAGTCTGCCTGTAAAGTGGCACATCTGTACCATGTATAGAACCTGCTGCAGCAAAACTGACATTTATTTAAAAAAAAATGACATTTAATTTAATTTTCCCTGCAAGCTTTCTTTTTTTGGACAAGCTGGAATTTCGACGCTTGGCATGTGGGTGGCAGGGAGTGTATTTTTTTTCCGCTGCAGCAGCTGGGTCAGAGAAATTTTCCTGCAATACTCTACAGCTGGTGGTATGCTGTTGGCAGACGTGCTTCAAGGACCTGTGACAACCTTTGCTATACATCATCCCTGTCATTGTAGGCTGATGAGAGGTCATAAGATATAGGGGGGTAGACATGAAAGGTGAGGAGTCAGGAAGAGAACAATTGTGTGTTTGGATTTCAGGTGCTTCTGCCAACGGGCTGAGTGGTGGGAGGTTAAATGCCTTGTCAAGCATGTGGTACCCAATGCTGGTGTTTTTGCCAGGCTTGATCTGCTTGCAGCAGAGATTGCAAATTTCAACAGTGCAATTGGCTGCACATGAGCTAAAAAAGGCCCAAATAGCTGAGCTGTGGGAAGTGGGCAAGGAGATAACAGCTCCACAATCTGATGGAATATGGTGGTTGCTCTCTACCCTTCCATGACGGCTGCCTCTGGAGGACATCCTGCCTCCTTGGGGTTGTTTCTCACCCTCACTTTCCTCCTCTGCTCTATCTGGCACCCAAGTCACATCAATGACCTCATCATCATCACCCCCTCCATCCTCATCATCACTGGAACCAACTTGGCAATACACTGTGGCTGGGGGAACATGACTGTCAATTTGTTGTTTATCAGTGTTCTCTCCTCTCTGTAGGCTCATGTTACTCCCTTCCTCTACCTCAGAACCAACATCAGAATCAAGTAATGTCTGTGCATCGTCAAGAAGCAACTGGCTGACGCTGTGTTCAAATAATTCAGCTGACTCCTCCATGCATGATGCTGGGGCTATGGCAGGAGTAGCTGTGGACAAGGAGGCAGAATAAGCCACTCTGGCAGCTGTGGTGGACTGCGCAATAGTGTCAGCTTGGGTCATAGAGCATGAAGTAGATGAGGATGGTTTAGTAAGCCAGTCCACCACCTCCTCTGCATGCTGTGGCTGAATAGCACAGGTAACCTCACTAAAAAGAGACAAATGTGCCCTGCCTGAGGACAACATCCACCTTTGCCTGTGGACACAGATGCTGTTGGCCCCCTCATAGTGGCATGCAACATCTGGCTCTTCTGTTGGCCTCCCAGACTTGATTGGGCGGGGGGGAGGGGCTTATTACCCAAGTTTAATAGAAACTGTGAAATGTGTAATTGGATACACTTTATTAAATGAAAAGTGGTGGTTGTTGCACTTTAAATTGAGGACTGATGTTGACTGAAATTTACAAACTATAAAAAAAATTAAGTAATTAAAAAGGGGGAATACCAGCGTTACAGTCAGAAAAAATGCAACTGACAATTTAAAAAAGGGGGACAGGCAGGGGACAAAAAAAACAAAACAGGCAAACCCCCCCCCCCAAAAAAAAACAAAAAAAAACATGCAGCTAAAAAAACAAAAACGTATACAGTACTGTATACAGCACTAAATGTTATGTAATTGCTGTGTTAAATACTGCACTACACTAACACACTACACGGGCACTACACTATACTCACACTATACTGACACATTACACTATAAGCTCTCTATGCTGACACACTATACTCACACTACACTATACTGATGCACTATACTCACACTATACTGACAGACTACACTATACTCACTCTATACTGACACTGTATACTCACACTACACCATACTGATACACTATACTCACACTACCTTAACACTACAGTAACACTAGAGTCACAATAAGTAAACACACTAACTCGCTACAAACTGAGTCCTGCTCTATCTATCCCCACTCCCACAATACACTGCAAAAGCTTTCTGTGGGAAGAAACCTTTTATAGTGTGGGGTGGGACGATGAGCACCTAGCAGTCATTGGACAAAGTCATCACTTTGTCCAATCAGGGCTCTTACAGTGCAGAAGAGCAGACTGCCGTGATTGAGTGTTGTTACCCTAGAATAGGATGTTTGTTATAGCCAAAATTATCAGATAAAAAAAGGAAATGAAAAAAAAGAAAACCAATGCAGCCACTATATCTGGTAAGATACAATATATTACATTTTTGCTTTTGGGTTTAGATACAGTTTAAAGTGTTTAACTCCTCTTCAGCGCGAGTAGATAAATAACCATTATATATATTTTTACTAGGTTTTAGATTTTATTACTTAGTTCTGTCCATTAAATTTGTCTTTTTTCTTTTCTGTATAAAACAAACCTATTACAAAACCACAAATTATGGTTAATATCTGCCTCCAGTAAGCAAGCCAAGACACAGAATGGTCTCCATTTTCTTAAAGAAGCTGTCAGTGCAATACCCCTATCTATATTTAAAAGCTCAGTAAGTTCCTAATTTTAGCGGGTGTCTACCCATTTCTTATAAAAGTGAATAACAGATCTAAGTGGAGCCCTTTTTTGTTGTTTATTTTATTTATTGTGTAACGGCAGATTAACCAATATTCAATGTGTGTACATTGTGTAGGAGGTAATGAAAAGTTTTATCTTTTTGGTCTCTGTAGTATACTATACGAATGTCAATCAATCATAATTTTTAATTTCCTCCTTTAGTCTCTTTAAATCTCTGTGGGAGATCTGTATTTTTTCAGACGAGAAATGTAATTTAAGGGACAAGGGGGATTAAAATCTCCTCCTAAAATAGATATTCCTTCTTTAAATAAAGTTAAAGAAGCCATTTCTATGAATGAAGGAGCTTGGCTTTGTTTGGAAGAATAATACTTGGACTCTGATTTTTCTATCAATATTTTAAATGTATCTGTATGGGATTTATCGTCACAGTTCCTGAAAAACCACAAACAATAGGAAATATTAATATTTTGATTTTTCTAATATATTTCTGTTATGATTCATATTTCTGACACATTCGCTTCAACTTCTTATCCTCAAAAGCATCCAATCGTTAACACTCAGCCATCTAATATCTCAAAGCTGAATTATTAAATGCTCCCTGTCATTACTCGTGGCTTGGAATAACTCATTTATGGGTAGTTTTCCAACAGACATGCATTAACATTAATATTTCAAAACGTAAAAATGCATCTGTCATTTTTTTTTCTCCTTCCAAAAAGGATATAGCTGAATAGTAATCTAATAATGAGAAAG
This sequence comes from Aquarana catesbeiana, assembly GCF_042186555.1. Classification (NCBI taxonomy): domain Eukaryota; kingdom Metazoa; phylum Chordata; class Amphibia; order Anura; family Ranidae; genus Aquarana; species Aquarana catesbeiana. The sequence goes on along the minus strand of NC_133326.1, from coordinate 580,851,029 downwards.
AATGCTGATTTGGATCTTATATTATCACTATTAGCTCTGGCAAAATGTATTGATTTTTAAAAACATTTTTATTATTTTAAAAACAGTATCAGCGTAACAAATGCAGGTCTTTGCTTTGTCTCCAGTGAAGATGGCCATAGGCAGGAAAAGTTACAAGATATTCTCAATTTGTACAAACACCAAATGCCTGGAGTGAAAACTAGCACCAGTGAGTGTCAAATATGCTGCAGTTGTCATACTGCAAGTTCAGGAATGCCAGACATTTGCAAAGCAATACTCCAAACCAGGAGCTGTGACTGTAAATTTCGGACTGTCCATGCATCTCCTAAGGTCTAGCAGAAACATTCAGATCTTTCATGAGCTATAACAAAAAAAAAAAAAAGAAAGACATTGGCAAGCCCATACAACAGCTCATTATTATTACTTTTGTAAAGCATCCATATTACTACGAATGCTTAAACTGCATCATTAGTTATTACCCACAGGTCAAGTGGGGCATAATGAGTCGAGAACAGGAGATAACAGTGTTCTACAATCATATTAAAGATGAGAAGATTTCATAGCATAGACTACAAGATTAGGGAAACCTAACAGTAGGCACAGACATTTAGTGGTGGTATCAGTAGCAGAACTACCGCCATAGCTGCCCACACAGCCGATATGGGGCTCGGAGCAAAGGGGGTTTTGATCCAGATCACATTTTATACATTATATAAACCCCAGTGCAGAAAATTCACCCACTATATGTCCCCCACAGTCTTTATTGCTCTTGCCTGTCCCCTCTGTCCTCCCTCACACTACTCATTTCTATTCTTATTAGCAGTATCTCCAGGAATGGTGTGAGCCTGAAACTGGAAGTGTCATCTTTACATAGAACTGCTGCCATCATCTTGGTTATCAACTGTAGTATACGACTAAATTATGAACAATTGTGTCCAACCAACAAAATGGTGGTGGTGTTATTCAACTGCGACATTTCTGGTTCTGTACACACACACTATTTCTAGAGGCTCCACTGATAAGAGTAGGGATAGGTGTGAGGGCGGATAAATATAGATCAGGTCTGTCACAGGGAGGCCACACGGGCACCCTGCAGCATGGGCAGGGTCTCCATTGAGACCCCTGCATCCCATGAAGCTACTCCTATGTTCCTTTGTAATATGTACTGGCAACTGATATTGATCAAGTACCCTTGGACAGCCTAGGCCATCAGTCTTGTGAAAAACACCCTTTCCATATAGGCTCCATTACTAGTGTCAGAGAGTGGACCACTCTCTTGGAGGGCCTGGGGCAAATGTACATTTTAAAAATGTCCTGTTTATTTTTAATTCCCTATTTATTCAACTCTGTGCATAACACAGAGAAAAAAACAGCAGTGTTATAATAAGGCAACACTCTTCATAAAGCAGTTGGACATTTGGCTTTTAGGCCCCATTCACACTTGCAAATGGTACTGTTAGCAATTAGATGTCAGAGACCCAATGGCATTTACAGGCAATTAGCAGATAGAGCTCAGGACCAATCATTTGCAGGTAATCACTGAGCGATTACATGCAAGCTGCCGCAAGTAGCTGTGGAAGCTGTCAGCTGTCAGTTCCTTTCAATTAGGCTTCTGCCCACAGCTAATCCTCTGGATCCCCTGCTGGGTCCCCCACATCTAATTGCTAATGGCCCCATTTGCAAGTGTGATTGGGGCCTTAAACACATTTAAAAAATATGGAAACATCTGATATGGATTTCTGAGCAAAAATGAAGATAAAATTCCTTGTTTGTAAAAATTGTTTTTTTATTTGTGGCTGTCTGTAAAAGGTTCCTTTTTGTTGAAGACAACTTTCTATGCGATGAGGTGCCACCAGGACAGGGAAACACCTACAAAATTACCCCATTTTGGAAAAAACACCCCAAGGTATTTTCTGAAAGGCATAGTGAGTCTTTTGAAAATCTAGATTTTTGCTACAAGCTTTTGGAAAATGCCGGAAATAAATGAAAATTATTTTTTTTCCACAACCTTCTCAATGAATAAGATATTTCTAACACACATCACAGGCATACTTAAAATTACACCCCAAAACACATTCTACTACTCCTCCTGGGTATGGGGATACCGCATGTGTGAGACTTTTTCACAGCCTGGCCACATAGAAGGGCCTGCAATTCAAAGAGCACCTTCAGGCGTTCTAAATTTCTGGTTACCTATCTCATTTTTGGAGGCCCTGGAGCATCGGGATAGTAGAAACACCCACAAAATGACCACATTTTGGAAAGCAATCACCCCATGGTATTTTTAAGAGGCATGGTACCGTATATACTCGTGTATAAGTTGAATTTTTCAGCCCCTTTTTTGGGGCTGAAAGTGCCCCCTTCGACTTATACATGAGTCACCGCCGTCTGTCTGCATGATCAGCGTGTCATGCAGGCAGACGGCGGCCAGCGTGTGCTGCATAGACTCGGCAGCGGCTCTCAATGTTCAAAAGCCGCGCCTCCTCGTCTGTGATAGGCAGTCAGTGTACAGCCTATCACAGACATTCTCTCATCCTCGTCCATGGTATGAGGATGAGAGAATGTCCGTGATAGGCTGACCGCTGACTGCTGGGAAATGTAGTTTTTTGGACGAGGAGGAGGCGCAGCTTTTGAACAGTGAATGGCTGAATACTGCACGCTGATCGGTGCAGAGCAGCGCGCGGAGGATGCACAGGACACAGGTAGGATGCACACACACACATACACAGGACACAGGTACATATACACATGCACATATACACAGGTACATATACACATGACACATGCACATATACACAGGACACATGACACATATGCACAGGACACATGATACATGCAAAGGACACAGGGAGGTATACAGCTGTAGATGGGCATTGCTGACCCTCTTTTTCCACTTGCAGCAGCTGCTGCATTTCTAACCCTCGTCTTATACTCGGGTCAATACGTTTTTCCCATTTTTTTGTGGTTAATTAGGGCCTCGACTTATACTCGGAACGACTTATACTCGAGTATATACGGTAAGTATTTTCAAGCCTTGTTTTGCCACAAGCTTTTGGAAATTGCAGAAAGAAAATAAAAATTTATTTTTTTTACACAAAGTTATCAATTTACTAAGATATTTCTTAGACACAGCATGCACATAGTTACAATTACACCCCAAAACACATTCTACTACTACTCCTGAGTATGGTGATTTCATTCCGATTTTTCACTTTTTGGACTGAAAATATAGCAGACATTGTATCTTGTGTATCACACAACTCAATCATTTGTATCAAAATCAATGTACTCTAATGGTTGCCTCCATTTGAGTGGTCAATAGCATCACCTATAGCAATCCCTTTTCCTATAGGCCAAGCAAGCCTAGCCTACTGGTGTATGGCTGCCCTCGGGAATGCTATATTCACTAGCCAGGAAATATAGGAGGCTGAAGAACAAAAAAATCCCTGTGGTTCCAGGAGAGAAGTTGTTCACAGGGGATGCTCACAGGAGCATAGTTAGTCAGACATGCAGATGGGTCAGTTCTGGCAGCAGGCAGAGACATGGTCAGTTCAGGCAGCAGGCATAAACAACGCTGTACTGGTGTGGCAGTGATGAGGAAAATTGTTACTGACTGCACTGGTCGGGTGACACTGAGAACTAGTGTGGCAGCATTCAGGAACACTGCTGCTGATTTACACTGGTCTGGTGACACTGGGACTGGTGAGGTGATAAGCAGGGATACTGTTGCTGGCTAACACTGGTGTGCAATTGGTGTGGCGGTGATCAGGGACACTGTAACTGGTGTTAAGGTAATAAGGTACAATATGACTCTTATGGTGGTGACCAGGGATACTGTAACTGGTGTGGCAGTGATCAATGACACTGCGAGTGGTGTGGCAGTGATAAGCGACACTGTCTAGTGCGGCGGTGATAAGTGACACTGACTGGCAGCACTGGTCTGGTGACATTGTACTGCTGTGGTGGTGATCAGAGATATTGGCTGGTAGCACTGATATACAGTGATATCAGAGCAGCCAGCCATTTGTACATGCACATCAGTACAATGTCACCATAGTGACAATTGCTCTGAGACAGTATGTAAAAAAAAAAAAAAATATATATATATATATATATATATATATATATATATATATATATATATATATATATACATATACAGTGTGGACGGAAAGTATTCAGACCCTCTTACATTTTTCACTCTTTGTTATATTGCAGCCATTTGGTAAATCATTTAAGTTCATTTTTTTTCCTCATTAATATACACACAGCATCCCATATTGACAGACAAAACACAGAAATGTTGACATTTTTGCAGATTTATTAAAACAGAAAAACTGAACTATCACATGGTCCTAAGTATTCAGACCCTTTGCTGTGACACTCATATATTTAACTCAGGTGCTGTCCATTTCTTCTGATCATCATTGAGATGGTTCTACACCTTCATTGGAGTCCAGTTGTGTTTGATTATACTGATTGGACTTGATTAGGAAAGCCACACACCTGTCTATATAAGACCTTACAGCTCACAGTGCATGTCAGAGCAAATGAGAATCATGAGGTCAAAGGAACTGCCTGAAGATCTCAGAGACAGAATTGTGGCAAGGCACAGATCTGGCCATGGTTACAAACAAATTTCTGCTGCACTTAAGGTTCCTAAGAGCACAGTGGCCTCCATAATCCTTAAAAGGAAGATGTTTGGGACGACCAGAACCCTTCCTAGAGCTGGCCGTCCGGCCAAACTGAGCTATCGGGGGAGAAGTGCCTTGGTGGGTGAGGTAAAGAAGAACCCAAAGATCACTGTGGCTGAGCTCCAGAGATGCAGTCGGGAGATGGGAGAAAGTTGTAGAAAGTCAACCATCACTGCAGCCCTCCACCAGTCAGGGCTTTATGGCCCGACGGAAGCCTCTGCTTAGTGCAAGACACATGAAAGCCCGCATGGAGTTTGCTAGAAAAACACCTGAAGGACTCCAAGATGGTGAGAAATAAGATTCTTTGGTCTAATGAGACCAAGATAGAACTTTTTGGCCTTAATTCTAAGTGGTATGTGTGGAGAAAACCAGGCACTGCTCATCGCCTGTCCAATACAGTCCCAACAGTGAAGCATGGTGGTGAAAGCATCATGCTGTGGGGGTATTTTTCAGCTGCAGGGACAGGACGACTGGTTGCAATCGAGGGAATGATGAATGAGGCCAAGTACAGGGATATCCTGGACGAAAACCTTCTCCAGAGTGCTCAGCACCTCAGACTGGGCCGAAGGTTTACTTTCCAACAAGACAATGACCCTAAGCACACAGCTAAAATAACGAAGGAGTGGCTTCACAACAACTCTGTGACCATTCTTGATTGGCCCAGCCAGAGCCATGACTTAAACCTAATTGAGCATCTCTGGAGAGACCTAAAACTGGAGAGGATCTGCAAGGAGGAATGGCAGAGGATCCCCAAATCCAGGTGTGAAAAATTTGTTGCATCTTTCACAAAAAGACTCATGGCTGTATTAGATCAAAAGGGTGCTTCTACTAAATACTGAGCAAAGGGTCCAAATACTTAGGACCATGTGATATTTCAGTTTTTCTTTTTTAACAAATCTGCAAAAATGTCAACAATTCTGTGTTTTTCTGTCAATATGGGGTACACTACACAATATATATATATATATATATATATATATATATATATATATATATATATATATAAATACATTGCCTGCACTGTATATATATATATATATATATATATATATATATATATATATATATATATATATATATATATATATATATATATATTCTACACTGACTACACTGTATATAGATATACTAAACTGCCTGCACACCACTACCTAACCTTCCTAATCTAGCTCAAGTTCTCCTCTCCCCATTATTATCACACTATACACGGCCGCCGTGTAAGGAGCCTTATATAGTGTGGGGCGTGGACTTAGTCCCCCGAGCCATGATTGGCCACAGGCCTTTGGCCAATCATGGCTCTCACAGCAGATTGCGCTGTGATTGGCCAAAGCATGCAGGGCAGGTGCATGCTTTGGCCAATCAGCAGCCATCAATGCATTGAGACCTCGCAGTGCATTATGGGGCGCTCCACGGCACTTGAATTTGCCGTGAACGCTCCATATGTTCGGTTTGTTTGCGAGCATCGGGACCATCCCTTGTAATTAGTGTACTTTGATTAATCAATAAAGATATGAGTTTCTAGTAGATCTTGCTCACAACCCAAAGTTGTAAACAACACGTCAGTGTCAGTACAGAAAATAAGATTGCCAACCTGTGCAAAGAAATTTATGAAATCAACTTGGTGGCTTTGAAAGACAGAAATGTTAATATCTGGTGATAGCAAATATCATCCCTGAAGTCTTGAATCCAGTAGTTCTGCTTTGATAGGGTAAATGGAATAATTATTTATTTATCAAACATTTAGTTATGATTATCAAAACATGTATTCTGATTAAGCAGAGATATTTTACAAATGTTTAGTTACAGGATGTATGAGTTAACAGCTGTTTTGGTTGTTATCAAATGCCATTCACACCTTCAGCTGTTAAAAGGTCTACCCCTGGCTTTCCCACAGAACTTGGGAAGTGACGTGTATATGTTAAATGACCATTTGCATATCAATGAATATCACCAAAGAGTTGAACGGTACTTCAAAAGAGTCCCATTCAAGGTGCCACCCCTTGAATACAGTATAAAATGTACTCAGGCTCCCAGCTCCAGTCAGAACAATTATATTGAATGTCACCATGTACTTACTGTACTGTTCTCCCTGTCTATAGCTAAAACTATAGGCTTGAATATTAAATACATCTTTTTGAATGTGGTTCAGCAGTCAAAATGTTATTGGAAACCCCTAAGTTCTGGGATTTCCCTATCAATATTGACAAACTCAAAACCAGGTCGTTTAATTCTGACTTATGAGCCTGGCTGGTGCATTGCACCATCTTTGTCTGTTTCCTCCAAGCTCCATTTTTCTGGTGGCTTCAGTAGTAGCAGCTTGTTCTCATGTGGCCCGGGTCTCATGGCTGAAGGCATATTGAGGTACTCAATTGATTTCTTATTTTTTGCAGTAATCATTTAGTTGTCACACTATCATTGGGACAGCAAATGGCATTGACTTCCAAGTTCCTCTGAGCCAAGATCTAAGATTGACAGCACATCTTGCGTAACAAATGTGAGGGACCCAAGTCTTGTCTTGGCTGTTCCTACATTTTTGCAAGACATTTTTTCTGTCACCAATTATCCTGTCGCAAGTCTAAAACTAGCTTAATTGTTATGTAAAGTACATATACATAGACAATGCAATTCCTTGAAACAGTCGCATCAAAATACATGATATCAACTAAATGAGTGGTATCTGTGCATGTGAGCTGCATTTATAGCCTTTCCAGGCAGCCTAGCCATGCCGCCCAGCCATGCCTAAACTATATAATTTCCAGAAATGTTATGCAGTTTGCCCTAAGTACATGCCTAGACATGTATGAGCTACACAAAACATCTTATAATGCAAGCAAAAATTAGTAAACTTTAAATATAAATTAAAAGGAATTGAAAAACAGGAGACTTCTATTAAACAGTACATGATAGGGTAAATTACTTGTTATTTTAGTGATATGCTGCCAAATACCTAGAAGATACAGAAAAAGTTTGTGTTTTGTTGATGTGAATTCCTCTTGGAGAGATTTCCCCTTATTTCCTGCCTCAGTGACCTCTGCGAGGGCTTGTTTACAAGTGCTTCAAAATGTGGCATTGGACACGCTTTTTTAAAACACTCTGAATGCCAATCAAAGCAACTGTCACAAAATAAAATGGTACGTTTGCTTTGCTTCAAAAATCATACCCATGTAACTTTCTTGGTGCATCAAAGTATCTTCAAAGCCTCCATAGAAGTCTATGACAAAGCTCACTAGCAGAACCTGCAGCTTTTGAGAGACTTTTTCTTCAGTGTTTTAGCTTCACTTTGTTTTGGAGGTATTGCAGGTATGGGATATCCCAGGATGCACTGGGAAAACAAGAAGCGAACCAGAAAGATGTCATCAGCAGTCACGCCCGGTTCATGTGTATATATTCTAGAAGTGTCTGATGCATCACATCTAATGTGCAGAAAGAAGCAGCAGGAAGCTGAGTGGGGTCCAAAATGGAGCAACTAGCAGACGACACACATGGTGCACAACATGGGAACACAATAGCAGAAGGTGAGCGTGGACCGGAGAGGATTGAGTGGTAGAGGATCAACAGAGCTGGTGGACCAGAGCAGCAAAAACTAGTATTATCACTAGGGATGGTTTGAACGGACCCCTGTTCGGTTCACACCAGAACTTTTGAACACCAAGAAAGTTCGGACCTGAATAACGAACCCCATTAAAGTCAATGGGACCCAAATGTCAAAAATCAAAAGTGCCCATTTTGAAGGCTTATATGCAAGTAATTGGGCATACAATGGTTATAGGGTTCTGGGTCTTGCCCTGGGGGACATATATCAATATAAAAAAAGTTTGTGAAAAATGTCATTTTTAAATGAGCAGTGATTTTTTGATTTTTAAAGTGAAAGCATAAAAATGAAAAATTCCTTCCAATATAGTGCCTGGGGGGTCCCCTTAGTCTACCTGTAAAGTGGCAGTGTACCATGTCTAGAATCTGCTGCAGCAATAATTGCATGTACAGTATGATACCAAAAAAAATGAAATTTTCCCTGCAAGCTGCCTTTATTTTGCTCAGCAACAGCTGGGGAGCCAGTGTGTATGTTGAGGCCACAATGTAGTGCGCTGGGAACAAGATTAGTGATTTTTTTGGATACATTCTGGTGTCACTTTGACTTTGGATAGAGGTAACGGGTACGTAAAAATTGGTCTTTGGGTGTTGGTGGCGCCTTCCCATCGTAACCCTAAAGAGGTAATCTTGATGAAAGCAAGAATTAGCCTTGCTGTAAAAATTGCAATGATATGCACCTTTCAAACAGGTGCAGAAAAATTGGTCTTTGGGTGCGATGGCGTCTTCCCACTGTAACCCTATAGAGGTACTCTTGATGAAAGTAAGAATTGGCCTTGCTGTAAAAAATTGCAATGATATGCACCTGTCAAACAGGTGCTGAAAAATTGGTCTTTGGGTGTTAATTGTGCCCAACATTCTTCCAGATGAAATGATTGAACACCCTCAAAGCTAGGCAGCCTCGAAGTCCTGCAGAGATTCCACATCACAAAAAGACTTATTCAGTGACATCGGCATCAGGGGCTTCATAGCTGGTAATCCAGGACTGATTCATTTTTATAAAAGTCAAGCAGTCCACAGAGTCTGTGGACAGACGCGTTCTATGATAAGTAACAAAACCTCCAGTAGCACTGAATGCCTGTTCTGAAAGCACGCTGGATACAGGGCAGCCCAAGAACTCAATACCATACTGGGCAAGTTCTGGCCAGTGGTCTATTCTCATGACCCAGTAAGTCAGTGGATCGTCAGCTGGAAAGCTCTCCATCTATTTAACGTGTCCTCAAGAGATTTTATCTTCTGCACTCTCTGTGGGGACGAGATGAGTTCTGAGACTTTCCCCTTATAACGGTGGTCAAGGAGGGTTGCCAATCAGTAATCATCCTTCTCCTTTATGCCACGTGTTCTTGGGTCCTTTCGCAGGCTTTTGAAGCATGAGGTTGCCCATGCGTCTCAAATTTGCAGAGACTTGAGAAGCAGACTCCTCATGGTCACTCAGGATGACAGCATCTGGAACTTCCTCCTTCCAGCCACGTACTACTCCCAAGGGTCCTGGGGTTGGAAAGCCATCGCTTACAGATTGACGCATGTCTTCCTCTTCTTTGAAGCCTATGAAAGTGCCAGAATCCTCCTCCTCATTCTCTTCCTCATCCTCCTCCTCTCTCTCCTCCTGTGTGTTCTGTGACATAGGAATGATGGTGTCTGAATAAAGTGGGCCTTGAGAGGAAAAGAAGTCCTCCTCTTCCTCCTGCTGCTGTGCCTCCAGTTCCCTGTCCATAATGGCATGCAGAGTCTGCTCCAGCAGGAACACAACAGGGATTGTGTCAATGATGTATGCACTGTCACTGCTCACCATCCTTGTAGCCTCCTCAAATGGTGACAATACAGTGCATGCATCCTTAATGATCAGCCATTGGCGTGGGGAAAAAAAGCTGAGGATACCTGAGCCTGTCTGGCACATGTACTCATTGACTGCCCTCTGCTGCATGTATAGCCGCTGCAGCATTCCCAAAGTTGAGTTCCACCTGGTGGCCATGTCACAAATCAGACGGTTTATGGACAGGTGGAATTCCCGCTGAATTGATTTCAGCCAACCAAGCACTGGCTGTGTATGACCGCCTGAAATGGCTACAGACTCTTCTGGCCTGCTTCAGTACATCTTGCAACCCTGGGTACGTACTTAGGAAATGCTGCACCACCAAATTGAGGACATGTGCCAGGCATGGCACATGTGTCAACTTTCCCTGTCTAAGGGCGGACAGGAGGTTTGAGCCATTATCGGACACCACCATTCCTAGCTCCAGCTGGCATGGTGTGAACCACCTCTGGGCCTGTCCCTGCAGAGCTGCAAGAATCTCTGCTCCGGTGTGGTTCCTGTCCCCTAAACACACCAGCTGAAGCACTGCATGGCACCTTTTAGCCTGACTCTGGGAATAGCCCTTTGAACACTTAGGGGGTACCTGATGTTCATAGAACAATTCTGCAGAGGAGGGCATGGAGGTGGCAGAGGAGAAGGGGGTAGAGCTCACAGGTCTGGTATCCTCACCACCAGCTGTATGGAGACATGGGGGCTCAACAAGCTGCAGCACCGAGCCCTGTCCTGCATCCTTTCGAGTTTCAAGCAGCGTTACCCAGTGTGCTGTGAATGAAATATATTGTCCCTGCCCATGCTTGCTGGACCACGTGTCAGCAGTAAGGTGGAATTTACGGCTGACTGCTTTGCCCAACGATGCTAGAACATTCCCTTCCACGTGATGGTAGGGAGATGGAACGGCCTTACGTAAAAAGTAGTAGTGACTAGGGATGAGCTTCATGTTCAAGTCCAACCCATGTTCGACTCAAACATCGTATGTTCGGTCGTTTGCCAAATTACGAATGATATGGTCCGTTCGCGACAAATTCGAGTGGCGCGTCACAGCCCATAATTCACTTCGGCATCGCAGTGCATTGCTGGCTGATGATTGGCCAAGCATGCACTATGACCCGCATGCTTGGCCAATCACAGTGCAGTCTGTACAGAGAGCCATAATTGGCCAAAGCCAAGGAGGCTTTGGCCAGTTATGGCTCAGGGGGGCTCAGGGGGTTTAGTACACGCCCCACACTTTATAAGGCCGCCTGCACATTGGCCCTGTGTAGTGTGTTCTGGCGTTGAGACAGAGATAGATAGATAGATAGAGAGAGACAGAGAGACACTGTCATTTGATTTAAGTTAGATAGAGTAGGCAGGTCGAGTCAGTTAGCTGCAGTTACAGTGTACTGCGTCCCAGGTGCTGTATATATATATATATATATATATATATATATATATATATATATATATATATATATATATATAGATACACTGTATTCAGTTTAGCTAAATCCTGTTCTTCTCTTCCTAATATACTGACAGGCAGGCAGGTGTTTTTACGGTATTTCCAGTTACTGTACTGTGTACCCTGCACAGTCTCACCTACAGTATCGCTACCTGCAGCCAGGTGCTTGTGTAGGCTCTTCGAAGTATTTCCAGTTACTGTACTGTGTACTCTGCACAGTCTCACCTACAGAATAGCTACCTGCAGCAAGGTGCTTGTGTGGGCTCTTTGAAGTATTTCCAGTTACTGTACTGTGTACCCCACACAGTCTCACCTACAGTATAGCTATCTGCAGCCAGGTGCTTGTGTAGGCTCTTTGAAGTATTTCCAGTTACTGCATTGTGTACCCCGCACAGTCTCACCTACAGTATAGCTACCTGCAGCCAGGTGCTTGTGTGGGTTCTTGATGTATTTCCAGTTACTGTACTGTGTACCCTGCACAGTTGCACCTACAGTATAGCTACCTGAAGACAAGTGCAGGTGTTATCATACTAATAATACTACAGGCAGGCAGTTGATTCTGCTAGCTGCAGTATAATCGGTACATATATATATATATATATATATATACATCCCAGTTTTGTGCAGCTCACTGCAGGCCAATAGTATGTCTGGAAGGCCAAGAAGGATAGGCAGACAATCACAAGCCAATAAAAGAGGGCAAGCAGGCTCTGTGTCTAGAGGCAACAGTGCTGGTCGTGGGCCACGCTTGGCCTTTTTTTCGGCAGCTGGCCGTGTTGAGCCGAAACATGCGGAAGACTTGGTCGAGTGGATGACCAAGCCGTCCTCATCTTCCTCATCCTCTCTCACCCATGCTCAGGGTACTTTGTCTGGCAAAGCAGCTGCCAACGCGGCCTCTTCCCTCGGCTCAATGGCATCAGTGACTCCTTCCCTAGCCCCACCATGTCCTTCTGAGGAGTCCCTCGAACTGTTCGACCACAGTGTTGGGTACATGCTCCAGGAGGATGCCCAGCGTTTTGAAGGCTCTGATGATAGTACTGAGCTAGATGAAGGCAGTAACGTGAGCCCGGACAGAGGGGGTGCCCAACAAGGACAGCAATCTGGCAGTCATGTTCCCCCTGCTGCAGCATACTGCCAGGTTTGCTCCAGTGATGAGGAGGGAGGGGATGATGATGCAACTGACTCAACGTGGTTGCCTGATAGGAGATGGGAGGTGGAGGAGGAGGCACATCACCAACGAGGAAGGATGCCCTCCAGGGGCCAGCCTAAGGGCAGCACACTGACTGCATCACACCGCAGAGCTCCGAATGTGCAGGACGCTGCTGTCTCTGCATGTTATTCCAAAAGTTCTTTGGTGTGGGCCTTTTTTGAGACGAGTGCATCAGATCGCACACAGATTTGCAACATATGTCTCAAGCGTATCTCGCGTGGCCAAAACATCTCCTGCTTGGGCACCACATGCTTGACCAGACATATGTTGACCTGCCATGCAGTTCGTTGGCAAGCGTACCTAAAAGACCCACACCAAAGAACAAAGAGGACCTCTCCTTGCTCCTCATCAGCTGGGATCTCCAACCCCACTATACCTTCAGTCCTCTCTGAGACCTGCACTGAGAGGAATGAAGGTGTAGAATTAGGTGTGTCACAGCCAAGTACTTGCGGGCAATCTGCTCTGCCCCCTTCCATGAGTTTGTGGAATGTGCGGTTCATCAGTGGCAGGTTCCCAAACGCCACTTTTTCTCACGGAAGGCGATTCCGGCTCTCTACCGGCATGTGGAAGGCAATGTCTCGGCCTCAATGGACAGGGCGATCAGCGGTAAGGTGCATATACCGCTGACTCATGGTCCAGCAGGCATGAACAGGGACATTACCTAACTTTCACGGCGCATTGGGTGACTCTGCTGGCAGCTGGGAAGGATGCAGGACAAGGTGCAGTAGTGTTGGAGGTTGTTCTGCCACCACGCCTCCAAAATGCCACTACTAGTGATTCTGACACACCTCTCTCCTCCACCCCCTCCTCTTCTTCTTCCTCCATGGCCTCTTCCTGTGTTTTGTCCTAGGAACCAGAGGTGGTCCGTAGGGGTTCGAGGGGCTACGCAAGTACGCAGGCCAAAAGATGCCATGCGGTGCTTGAGCTGGTGTGCTTGGGGGACAGGAGCCACACTGGGGCAGAGATTCTGTCAGTTCTGCAGGGGCAGGTTCAGAGGTGGTTGATGCCACGCCAACTTAAGGCAGGAATGGTGGTTTGCGACAATGGCACCAACCTCCTCTCTGCCCTCCAACAGGGACTAATGACCCATGTGCCCTGTTGGCCTTAACTTGGTGGTGCAGCGGTTCTTGGGAAGGTACCCGGGCTTACAGGATGTCCTGAGGCAGGCCAGGAAAGTCTGTGTGCATTTCCGCCGGTCATATAATGCCAGTGTTCGGCTGGCAGACCTCCAAAAGGAAATTAACCTGCTCAAGAACCACCTAATCTGTGACATGCCCCCCAGGTGGAACTCAACGTTGGCCATGCTGCAGCGACTGCACATGCAGCAGAGGGCCATCAATGAGTACCTGTGCGACTATGGCACCAGGACATGGTCAGGAGAGCTTGTTTTTTTTTCCCACGCCGGTGGGCCATGATCAGGGATGCATGCACTGTCCTGTCACCATTTGAGGAGGCCACGAGGATGGTCAGCAGTGACAGTGCATGCATCAGTGACACTGTCCCCCTTGTCCACCTGTTGGAGCACACGCTGCATGGAATAATGGACAGGGCACTTGAGGCAGAATAGAGGCAGGAAGAGGAGGACTTCCTTAGCTCTCAAGGCCCCCTTTATCCAGACAGTGTTCCTGTGTGCCTGCCGATCACACAGGAAGAGGAGGAGGAGGATTGTGTCAGCATGGAGGTGGAGCCTGGCACTCAGCATCAGCAGCAGTCTTTAAGGGATCATTTACAGTCCCAAGAAACCCATGGACTTGTATGTGACTGGGAGGAGGTGGCTGCGGATCATGTCGTCCTTAGTGACCCAGAGAACTCCGGACCGAATGCCTCCGAAAACCTACGCTGCATGGCCTCCCTGATCCTGCAAAACCTCCCGAAGGATCCTCGTATTCGTGTTATCAAGGGGAGGGATCAATACTGGCTGGCAACCCTCCTTGATCCATGTTGCAATGGTAAGGTTGCGGACCTTATCTTGCCGTCGCAGAGGGAGCAGAGGATGAAACATCTTTGGGAGGCCTTGCAGAAAGGTCTCTGCAACGCGTTCCCAGAGACTGGGAGGTTATAAACTCCTGTTCCTGGATATCATGTTGCTGAGGCTTCGGTCAGTCAAAGAAGGAGTGGTGGAGAAGGTGGCCGTCTGACCGATGCGTTCAGACAATTTTTTAGTCCGCAGCCTCAAGATATGATCGGTTCCAGCAACCATCGCCAGCGTCTGTTTTACATGGTGCAGGAATAGCTAGGGGCAAGATCTGACTTGGACACCTTTCCCACTGAAAATCCTCTGGGTTACTGGGTCTTGAGGATGGATCACTGGCCAGAGCTTGCACAGTATGCAATTGAGCTACTGGCCTGTCCTGCATCCAACGTTCTTTCGGAACGCACATTCAGTGCTGCTGGAGGCTTTGTAACCTATCACAGGGTGCCTCTGTCCACCGACTCGGTCGATCGACTGACCTTCATAAAAATGAATCAGTCTTGGATCACCACCAGCTACCAAGCACCTGATGCTGATGTAACCAAATATTTTTTTTTGAAATGTCAGATCCCTTCAAGACTGCCTATGCTGATGCTGAGTGACTATCCTGTTATGCTGAGTGATTATCCTATTCCTCCTCAATGATCATGCTGATAGCTTGTAAGAACATTTTTGGTTCTGGGCGCCGCCACCAGTGGCTAAGGCCTAATTTTTCAGCCCCTGTTTAACAGGGGCGTGTAATTAAAATTTTTGATGCAATATTTTGCATGAGGGTTCTTTGCTGCGCTCAACTAGAGTATCTGTGAGGGGTGGCAGTGTTGTGGCACCAGCACCAGTGCCTAAGGCCCAATTTTTCAGCCCCTGTTTAACAGGGGTAGGGATGAGCTTCGTGTTCGAGTCGAACCCATGTTCGACTCGAACATCGGCTGTTCGATCGTTCGCCGAATTGCGAACGATATGGGCCGTTCGCGCCAAATTCGTGTGGCGCGTCACGGCCCATAATTCACTGCGGCATCGCAGTGCATTGCTTGCTGATGATTGGCCAAGCATGCACTATGACCCGCATGCTTGGCCAATCACAGCGCCGCCTTAACAGAGAGCCATAATTGGCCAAAGCCAAGGAGGCTTTGGCCAATTATGGCTCAGGGGATTTAGTACACGCCCCACACTATATAAGGCCGCCTGCACGGCGGCCCTGTGCAGTGTGTTCCGGTGTGCTTAGAGAGAGAGAGAGAGAGAGTGTCATTTCATTTGAGTTAGCTAGATTAGGCAGGACAGTCAGTCAGTTAGCTGCACTTAAAGTGTATTGTGTATATATATGCATCCCAGGTGTTGCATATATATATATATATATACACTGTATTCAGTTTAGCTAGATCCGTTCCTGTTATCTTCTAGACTATTTACATTTGGTGCAGTGCGTCCTGCTCACAGTGTTCAGCTAGATCCGTTCCTGTTATATTCCTACTGACAGGCGGGCTTGTCTTGTTACAGTATTTTGAAGAAAATTACTGGTGTTCTTTTGATCCTATTAGTACCACAGTCAGGCAGCTAGACTATTTACAGTTAGTGCAGTGCGTCCTGCCCACAGTGTTCTGCTAAACCTACAAGTAAGTGGGGTGCGTCCTGCTCACAGTGTTCAGCTAAACCTACAAGTTAGTGGGGTGCGTCCACCTCACAGTGTTCAGCTAAACCTACAAGCTAGTGGGGTGCATCCTGCTCACAGTGTTCAGCTAGATCCGTTTCTGTTATCTTCTTACTGACAGGCAGGCTTGTCTTGTTACAGTAAATACAGCTACCTGAAGAAAATTGCTGGTGTTCTTTTGATCCTATTAGTACCAGTCAGGCAGCTAGACTATTTACAGTTAGTGCAGTGCGTCCTGCTCACAGTGTTCTGCTAAACCTACAAGTTAGTGGGGTGCGTCCTGCTCACAGTGTTCAGCTAAACCTACAAGTTAGTGGGGTGCGTCCACCTCACAGTGTTCAGCTAAACCTACAAGCTAGTGGGGTGCGTCCTGCTCACAGTGTTCAGCTAGATCCGTTTCTGTTATCTTCTTACTGACAGGCAGGCTTGTCTTGTTACAGTAAATACAGCTACCTGAAGAAAATTGCTGGTGTTCTTTTGATCCTATTAGTACCACAGTCAGGCAGCTAGACTATTTACAGTTAGTGCAGTGCGTCCTGCTCACAGTGTTCTGCTAAACCTACAAGTTAGTGGGGTGCGTCCTGCTCACAGTGTTCAGGTAAACCTACAAGTTAGTTGGGTGCGTCCACCTCACAGTGTTCAGCTAAACCTACAAGCTAGTGGGGTGCGTCCTGCTCACAGTGTTCAGCTAGATCCGTTCCTGTTATCTTCTTACTGACAGGCAGGCTTGTCTTGTTACAGTATTTTAAAGAAAATTGCTGGTGTTCTTTTGATCCTATTAGTACCACAGTCAGGCAGCTAGACTATTTACAGTTAGTGCAGTGCGTCCTGCTCACAGTGTTCTGCTAAACCTACAAGTTAGTGGGGTGCGTCCTGCTCACAGTGTTCAGCTAAACCTACAAGTTAGTGGGGTGCGTCCACCTCACAGTGTTCAGCTAAACCTACAAGCTAGTGGGGTGCGTCCTGCTCACAGTGTTCAGCTAGATCCGTTCCTGTTATCTTCTTACTGACAGGCAGGCTTGTCTTGTTACAGTAAATACAGCTACCTGAAGAAAATTGCTGGTGTTCTTTTGATCCTATTAGTACCACAGTCAGGCAGCTAGACTATTTACAGTTAGTGCAGTGCGTCCTGCTCACAGTGTTCTGCTAAACCTACAAGTTAGTGGGGTGCGTCCTGCTCACAGTGTTCAGCTAAACCTACAAGTTAGTGGGGTGCGTCCACCTCACAGTGTTCAGCTAAACCTACAAGCTAGTGGGGTGCGTCCTGCTCACAGTGTTCAGCTAGATCCGTTCCTGTTATCTTCTTACTGACAGGCAGGCTTGTCTTGTTACAGTATTTTAAAGAAAATTGCTGGTGTTCTTTTGATCCTATTAGTACCACAGTCAGGCAGCTAGACTATTTACAGTTAGTGCAGTGCGTCCTGCTCACAGTGTTCTGCTAAACCTACAAGTTAGTGGGGTGCGTCCTGCTCACAGTGTTCAGCTAAACCTACAAGTTAGTGGGGTGCGTCCACCTCACAGTGTTCAGCTAAACCTACAAGCTAGTGGGGTGCGTCCTGCTCACAGTGTTCAGCTAGATCCGTTCCTGTTATCTTCTTACTGACAGGCAGACTTGTCTTGTTACAGTAAATACAGCTACCTGAAGAAAATTGCTGGTGTTCTTTTGATCCTATTAGTACCACAGTCAGGCAGCTAGACTATTTACAGTTAGTGCAGTGCGTCCTGCTCACAGTGTTCTGCTAAACCTACAAGTTAGTGGGGTGCGTCCTGCTCACAGTGTTCAGCTAAACCTACAAGTTAGTGGGGTGCGTCCACCTCACAGTGTTCAGCTAAACCTACAAGCTAGTGGGGTGCGTCCTGCTCACAGTGTTCAGCTAGATCCGTTCCTGTTATCTTCTTACTGACAGGCAGGCTTGTCTTGTTGCAGTATTTTAAAGAAAATTGCTGGTGTTCTTTTGATCCTATTAGTACCACAGTCAGGCAGCTAGACTATTTACAGTTAGTGCAGTGCGTCCTGCTCAGAGTGTTCTGCTAAACCTACAAGTTAGTGGGGTGCGTCCTGCTCACAGTGTTCAGCTAAACCTACAAGTTAGTGGGGTGCGTCCACCTCACAGTGTTCAGCTAAACCTACAAGCTAGTGGGGTGCGTCCTGCTCACAGTGTTCAGCTAGATCCGTTCCTGTTATCTTCTTACTGACAGGCAGGCTTGTCTTGTTACAGTAAATACAGCTACCTGAAGAAAATTGCTGGTGTTCTTTTGATCCTATTAGTACCACAGTCAGGCAGCTAGACTATTTACAGTTAGTGCAGTGCGTCCTGCTCACAGTGTTCTGCTAAACCTACAAGTTAGTGGGGTGCGTCCTGCTCACAGTGTTCAGCTAAACCTACAAGTTAGTGGGGTGCGTCCACCTCACAGTGTTCAGCTAAACCTACAAGCTAGTGGGGTGCGTCCTGCTCACAGTGTTCAGCTAGATCCGTTCCTGTTATCTTCATACTGACAGGCAGGCTTGTCTTGTTGCAGTATTTTAAAGAAAATTGCTGGTGTTCTTTTGATCCTATTAGTACCACAGTCAGGCAGCTAGACTATTTACAGTTAGTGCAGTGCGTCCTGCTCACAGTGTTCTGCTAAACCTACAAGTTAGTTGGGTGCGTCCTGCTCACAGTGTTCAGCTAAACCTACAAGTTAGTAGGGTGCATCCACCTCACAGTGTTCAGCTAAACCTACAAGCTAGTGGGGTGCGTCCTGCTCACAGTGTTCAGCTAGATCCGTTCCTGTTATCTTCTTACTGACAGGCAGACTTGTCTTGTTACAGTATTTTAAAGAAAATTACTGATGTTCTTTTGATCCTATTAGTACCACAGTCAGACAGCTAGACTATTTACAGTTAGTGCAGTGCGTCCTGCTCACAGTGTTCTGCTAAACCTACAAGTTAGTGGGGTGCGTCCTGCTCACAGTGTTCAGCTAAACCTACAAGTTAGTGGGGTGCGTCCACCTCACAGTGTTCAGCTAAACCTACAAGCTAATGGGGTGCGTCCTGCTCACAGTGTTCAGCTAGATCCGTTTCTGTTATCTTCTTACTGACAGACAGGCTTGTCTTGTTACAGTAAATACAGCTACCTGAAGAAAATTGCTGGTGTTCTTTTGATCCTATTAGTACCACAGTCAGGCAGCTAGACTATTTACAGTTAGTGCAGTGCGTCCTGCTCACAGTGTTCTGCTAAACCTACAAGTTAGTGGGGTGCGTCCACCTCACAGTGTTCAGCTAAAACTACCTGTAGAAGGTTGGTGGTGTTCTCATACTACAGGCAGGCAGTTGATTTTGCTAGCTGCAGTATCAGTACATATATATATATATATATATATATATATATATATCCCAGCTTAGTGCAGCTACAGGCCATTAGTATGTCTGGAAGGCCAAGAAGGAGAGGCAGACAGTCACAAGCCAATAAGAGAGGGCAAGCAGGCTCTGTGTCTAGTGCTGGTCGTGGAGACGGTGCATCCTCATCAGCACGTGGCCATGGGACACGCTTGGCCTTTTTTTCGGCAGCTGGCCATGTTGAGCCGCAACATGCGGAAGACTTGGTCGAGTGGATGACCAAGCCGTCCTCATCCTCCTCATCCTCTCTCACCCATGCCCAGGGTACTTTATCTGGCAAAGCAGCGGCCTCTTCCCTCGGCTCAATGTCTTCAGTGACTCCTTCCCTAGCCCCACCATGTCCTCCTGAGGAGTCCCTCGAACTGTTTGACCACAGTGTTGGGTACATGCTCCAGGAGGATGCCCAGCGTTTGGAAGGCTCTGATGATGATACTGAGCTCGATGAAGGCAGTAACACGAGCACGGACAGAGGGGGTGCCCAAGAAGGACAGCAATCTGGCAGTCATGCTCCCCCTGCTGCAGCATACTGCCAGGTTTGCTCCAGTGATGAGGAGGGAGGGGATGATGAGGTCACTGACTCAACGTGGGTGCCTGATAGGAGAGAGGAGGAGGAGGAGGAGGAGGAGGCGGCACATCACCAACGAGGCAGGATGCCCTCCAGGGGCCAGCCTAAGGGCAGCACATTGACTGCATCACACCCCAAAGCTCCACATGTGCAGGGCGCTGCAGTCTCTGCGCGTTATTCATAAAGTTCATTGGTGTGGGCCTTTTTTGAGACGAGTGCATCAGATCGCACCGCTGCTATTTGCAACATATGTCTCAAGCGTATCTCGTGTGGCCAAAACATCTCCCGCTTGGGTACCACATGCTTGACCAGACATATGTTGACCTGCCATGCAGTTCGTTGGCAAGCGTACCTAAAAGACCCACACCAAAGAACAAAGAGGACCTCTCCTTGCTCCTCATCAGCTGGGATCTCCAACCCCACTATACCTTCAGTCCTCTCTGAGACCTGCACTGAGAGGAATGAAGGTGTAGAATTAGGTGTGTCACAGCCACGTACTTGTGGGCAATCTGATTTTGGTACACCGACGTCAGATTGTACCAGGCAAATTTCCCTGCCCCAGCTGCTGCACCGCCGAAAGAAGTTTGCTCCCAGCCATCCACATGCCCAACGGTTGAATGCTAGCTTGGCAAAATTGCTAGCACTTCAACTGCTGCCTTTTCAGTTGGTAGACTCTGCCCCCTTCCGTGAGTTTGTGGAATGTGCGGTTCCTCAGTGGCAGGTACCCAAACGCCACTTTTTCTCACGGAAGGCGATTCCGGCTCTCTACCAGCATGTGGAAGGCAATGTCCATGCCTCGCTGGACAGGGCGGTCAGCGGTAAGGTGCATATTACCGCTGCTTCATGGTCCAGCAGGCATGGACAGGGACGTTACCTAAGTTTCACGGCGCATTGGGTGACTCTGCTGGCAGCTGGGAAGGATGCAGGACAAGGTGCAGTAGTGTTGGAGGTTGTTCCGCCACCACGCCTCCAAAATGCTAATGATTGTGACACACCTCTCTCCTCCACCCCCTCCTCTTCTTCTTCCTCCATGGCCTCTTCCTCGGAACCAGCGGTGCTCCGTAGTCGTTCAAGGGGCTACGCAAGTACGCAGGCCAAAAGATGCCATGCGGTGCTTGAGCTGGTGTGCTTGGGGGACAGGAGCCACACTGGGGCAGAGGTTCTGTCAGCTCTGCAGGGGCAGTTTCAGAGGTGGTTGACGCCACGCCAACTTAAGGCAGGAATGGTGGTTTGCGACAATGGCACCAACCTCCTCTCTGCCCTCCGACAGGGACAAATGACCCATGTGCCCTGTTTGGCTCACGTCCTTAACTTGGTGGTGCAGCGGTTCTTGGGCAGGTACCCGGGCTTACAGGATGTCCTGAGGCAGGCCAGGAAAGTCTGTGTGCATTTCCGCCGGTCATATAATGCCAGTGCTCGGCTGACGGACCTCCAAAAGGAGTTTAACCTGCCCAAGAACCGCCTAATCTGTGACATGCCCACCAGGTGGAACTCAACGTTGGCCATGCTGCAGCGGCTGCACACGCAGCAGAGGGCCATCAATGAGTACCTGTGCGACTATGGCACCAGGACAGGGTCAGGGGAGCTTGGTTTTTTTCCCCACGCCAGTGGGCCATGATCAGGGATGCATGCACTGTCCTGTCACCATTTGAGGAGGCCACGAGGATGGTGAGCAGTGACAGTGCATGCATCAGTGACACTGTCCCCCTTGTCCACCTGTTGGAGCACACGCTGCGTGGAATAATGGACAGGGCACTTGAGGCAGAACAGAGGCAGGAAGAGGAGGACTTCCTTAGCTCTCAAGGCCACTTTATCCAGACAGTGTTCCTGCGTGCCCGCCGATCACACAGGAAGAGGACGAGGAGGAAGAGGAGGAGGAGGAGGAGGAGAAAGATTGTGTCAGTATGGAGGTGGAGCCTGGCACTCAGCATCAGCAGCAGTCTTTAAGGGATCAGTCCCAAGAAACACATGGACTTGTACGTGGCTGGGAGGAGGTGGCTGCGGACCATGTCGTTCTTAGTGACCCAGAGGACTCCGGACCGAATGCCTCAGCAAACCTACGCTGCATGGCCTCCCTGATCCTGCAAAGCCTGCGTAAGGATCCTCGTATTCGTGGTATCAAGGAGAAGGACCAATACTGGCTGGCAACCCTCCTTGATCCACGTTACAAGGGTAAGGTTGCGGACCTTATCTTGCCATCGCAGAGGGAGCAGAGGATGAAACATCTTCGGGAGGCCTTGCAGAAAGGTCTGTGCAACGCGTTCCCAGAGACTGGGAGGTTACAAACTCCTGTTTCTGGACAACGTGTTGCTGAGGCTTCGGTCAGTCAAAGAAGGAGCGGTGGAGAAGGTGGCCGTCTGACCGATGCGTTCAGACAATTTTTTGGTCCGCAGCCCCAAGGTATGATCGGTTCCAGCAACCATCGCCAGCGTCTGTTTTACATGGTGCAGGAATACCTAGGGGCAAGATCAGACTTGGACACCTTTCCCACCGAAAATCCTCTGGGTTACTGGGTCTTGAGGATGGATCACTGGCCAGAGCTTGCACAGTATGCAATTGAGCTACTGGCCTGTCCTGCATCCAGCGTTCTTTCGGAACGCACATTCAGTGCTGCTGGAGGCGTGGTAACCGATCACAGGGTGCGTCTGTCCACTGACTCGGTCGATCAACTGACCTTCATAAAAATGAATGAGTCTTGGATCACCACCAGCTACCAAGCACCTGATGCTGATGTAACCGAATAATTTTTTTTGAAATCTCAGATCCCTTCAAAGACTGCCTATGCTGATGCTGAGTGACTATCCCTGAGTAATTATCCTCTTCCTCCTCAATCATCACGCTGATAGCTTGTAAGAACATTTTTGGTTCTGGGTGCCACCACCAGTGCCTAAGGCACAATTTTTCAGCCCCTGTTTAACAGGGGCGTGTAATTACGATTTTTGATGTAATACTTTGCAGCAGGGCTCGTTCCTGCATTCCAACTAGAGTGTCTGTGAGGGGTTGCAGTGTTGTGGCACCAGCACCAGTGCCTAAGGCCCAATTTTTCAGCCCTTGTTTAACAGGGGCGTGTAATTACAATTTTTTGATGCAATACTTTGCAGCAGGGCTCGTTCCTGCATTCCAACTAGAGTGTCTGTGAGGGGTTGCAGTGTTGTGGCACCAGCACCAGTGCCTAAGGCCTAATTTTTCAGCTCCTGTTCAACAGGGGCATGTAATTACAATTCTTGATCTAATATTTCACAGCAGAGCCCTGTGAGGGCTTACAGTGTTGTGGCCACAGCAACACCTAAGGCCCAAATTTCTGCTAAGTATATAGGGCAGGACCCTACTTTCAAACAACTAACTTACAAACGACTCCTACTTGCAAACGGAAGGAGACAACAGGAAGTGAGAATAAATCTACCCCTAGGAAGGGAAATTCTCTCCTGTAAGAGTTAATATGGGAAAAACATTTCTCCTTTCCACTGATGCTTTCCAATCCATTGGGACAAAAAGTGAGGTGAAATCTTCTGAGGAGGAAAGACAGCAAAACAAATGTCACAGGGGTGATAACCCTTCCCTATGTTTTCCAAAAAGCTTAAAAAAGATTTTTTGGCTGGAGCTAAACACGTTAAAAATGTACCCGTTCAAAATTACAAAGAGATTCTACTTAACAACAAACCTACAGCCTGTATACTGCTGTTCAGAGTATATAGGGCCTGGTGGCCCCACACCTTTCCTTATTTTAATTTGGGTGCGGGGTTCCTCTTAATATCCATACAAGACCCAAAGGGCCTGGTAATGGACTGGGGGGTACCCATGCCATTTGTCTCACTGATTTTCATCCATATTGCCAGGACATTACATTAACCACTTCAGCCCCGGAAGGATTTACACCCTTCCTGACCAGAGCACTTTTTACAATTTGGCACTGCGTCGCTTTAACTGCTAATTGCGCGGTCATGCAATGCTGTAACCAAACGAAATTTGCGTCCTTTTCTTCCCACAAATAGAGCTTTCTTTTGATGGTATTTGATCACCTCTGCTGTTTTTATTTTTTGCGCTATAAACGGAAAAAGACCGAAAATTTTGAAAAAAAATGATATTTTCTACTTTTGTTATAAAAAAAATCCAATAAACTTAATTTTAGTCATACATTTAGGCCAAAATGTATTCGGCCACATGTCTTTGGTAAAAAAAATGTCAATAAGCGTATATTTATTGGTTTGCGCAAAAGTTATAGCGTCTACAAACTAGGGTACATTTTCTGGAATTTACACAGCTTTTAGTTTATGACTGCCTATGTCATTTCATGAGGTGCTAAAATGGCAGGGCAGTACAAAACCCCCCCAAATGACCCCATTTTGGAAAGTAGACACCCCAAGCAAATTGCTGAGAGGCATGTTGAACTCATTGAATATTTATTTTTTTTGTCCCAAGTGATTGAATAATGACAAAAAAATAAAAAACAAATAAAAAAAAAAAAATTACAAAAAGTTGTCACTAAATGATATATTGCTCACACAAGCCATGGGCATATGTGGAATTGCACCCCAAAATACATTCAGCTGCTTCTCCTGAGTATGGGGATACCACATGTGTGGGACTTTTTGGGAGCCTAGCCGCGTACGGGGCCCCGAAAACCAAGCACCGCCTTCAGGATTTCAAAGGGCATACATTTTTGATTTCACTCCTCACTACCTATCACAGTTTTGAAGGCCATAAAATGCCAAGATGGCACAACCCCCCCCCAAATGACCCCATTTTGGAAAGTAGACACCCCAAGCTATTTGCTGAGAGGCATGTTGAGTCCATGGAATATTTTATTTTTTGACACAAGTTGCGGGAAAGTGACAATTTTTTTTTTTTTTTTGCATAAAGTTGTCACTAAATGATATATTGCTCAAACATGCCATGGGCATATGTGGAATTACACCCCAAAATACATTCTGCTGCTTCTCCTGAGTACGGGGATACCACATGTGTGGGACTTTTTGGGAGCCTAGCCGCATACGGGGCCCCGAAAACCAAGCACCGCCTTCAGGATTTCTAAGGGCATAAATTTTTGATTTCACTCCTCACTACCTATCACAGTTTTGAAGGCCATAAAATGCCAAGATGGCACAAAACCCCCCCCAAATGACCCCATTTTGGAAAGTAGACACCCCAAGCTATTTGCTGAGAGGCATGTTGAGTCCATGGAATATTTTATATTTTGACACAAGTTGCGGGAAAGTGACAATTTTTTTTTTTTTTTTTTTGCACAAAGTTGTCACTAAATGATATATTGCTCAAACATGCCATGGGCATATGTGGAATTACACCCCAAAATACATTCTGCTGCTTCTCCTGAGTACGGGGATACCACACGTGTGGGACTTTTTGGGAGCCTAGCCGTGTACGGGGCCCCGAAAACCAAGCACCGCCTTCAGGATTTCTAAGGGCATAAATTTTTGATTTCACTCCTCACTACCTATCACAGTTTTGAAGGCCATAAAATGCCAAGATGGCACAAAACCCCCCCAAATGACCCCATTTTGGAAAGTAGACACCCCAAGCTATTTGCTGAGAGGCATGTTGAGTCCATGGAATATTTTATATTTTGACACAAGTTGCAGGAAAGTGACAATTTTTTTTTTTTGCACAAAGTTGTCACTAAATGATATATTGCTCGCACAGGCCATGGGCATATGTGGAATTACACCCCAAAATACATTCTGCTGCTTCTCCTGAGTATGGGGATACCACATGAGTGGCACTTTTTGGGAGCCTAGCTTCATACGGGGCCCCGAAATCCAATCACCGCCTTCAGGATTTCTAAGGGCGTTAATTTTTGATTTCACTTCTCACTACCCATCACAGTTTCGAAGGCCATAAAATGCCAAGATAGCACAAAACCCCCCAAAATGACCCCATTTTGGAAAGTAGACACCCCAAGCTATTTGCTGAGAGGCATGGCGAGTATTTTGCAGCTCTCATTTGTTTTTGAAAATGAAGAAAGACAAGAAAAACGTATTTTTTTTTCTTTTTTCAATTTTCAAAAGTTTGTGACAAAAAGTGAGGTCTGCAAAATACTCACTATACCTCTCAGCAAATAGCTTTGGGTGTCTATTTTCCAAAATGGGGTCATTTGGGGGGGGGTTTGTGCCATCTGGGCATTCCATGGCCTCCGAAACTGTGATAGGCAGTGAAGAGTGAAATCAAAAATTTACGCCCTTAGAAAGCCTGAAGGCGGTGCTTGGGTTTCGGGGTCCCGTACGCGGCTAGGCTCCCAAAAAGTCTCACACATGGGGTATCCCCATATTCAGGAGAAGCAATAGAATGTATTTTGGGGTGTAATTTCACATATTCCCATGGCATGTTTGAGCAATATATCATTTAGTGACAACTTTGTGAAAAAAAAAAAAAAAAATGTGTCTTTTTCCCGCAACTTGTGTCACAATATAAAATATTCCATGGACTCGACATGCCTCTCAGCAAATAGCTTGGGGTGTCTACTTTCCAAAATGGGGTCATTTGGGGGGGTTTTGAACTGTCCTGGCATTTTATGCACAACATTTAGAAGCTTATGTCACACATCACCCACTCTTCTAACCACTTGAAGACAAAGCCCTTTCTGACACTTTTTGTTTACATGAAAAAATTATTTTTTTTTGCAAGAAAATTACTTTGAACCCCCAAACATTATATATTTTTTTAAAGCAAATGCCCTACAGATTAAAATGGTGGGTGTTTCATTTTTTTTTTTCACACAGTATTTGCGCAGCGATTTTTCAAACGCATTTTTTGGGGAAAAAACACACTTTTTAACATTTTAATGCACTAAAACACACTATATTGCCCAAATGTTTGATGAAATAAAAAAGATGATCTTAGGCCGAGTACATGGATACCAAACATGACATGCTTTAAAATTGCGCACAAACGTGCAGTGGCGACAAACTGAATACATTTTTAAAAGTCTTTAAAAGCCTTTACAGGTTACCACTTTAGATTTACAGAGGAGGTCTACTGCTAAAATTACTGCCCTCGATCTGACCTTCGCGGTGATACCTCACATGCATGGTGCAATTGCTGTTTACATTTGACGCCAGACTGAAGCTTGCGTTCGCCTTTGTGCGAGAGCAGGGGTGCTTTTTTTTTTTTTTTTTTTCTTATTATTTTTTTGCTTTTTTATCTTATTTTTAAACTGTTCCTTTCATTTTTTTTTTTTTTTTTTAATCATTTTTATTGTTATCTCAGGGAATGTAAATATCCCCTATGATAGCAATAGGTAGTGACAGGTACTCTTTTTTGAAAAAATTGGGGTCTATTAGACCCTAGATCTCTCCTCTGCCCTCAAAGCATCTGACCACACCAAGATCGGTGTGATAAAATGCTTTCCCAATTTCCCAATGGCGCTGTTTACATCCGGCGAAATCTAAGTCATGAAATGCTCGTAGCTTCCGGTTTCTTAGGCCATAGAGATGTTTGGAGCCATTCTGGTCTCTGATCAGTTCTATGGTCAGCTGGCTGAATCACCGGCTGCATTCTCAGGTTCCCTGTTGGGACAGGAGAGCCAGAGAAAAACATGGAAGACAGTGGGGGGGGGCATTCCCTCCCACTGCTTGTAAAAGCAGTCTAGAGGCTAATTAGCCGCTAGGATTGCTTTTACATGAAAGCCGACCGCTGGCTGAAAAGAATGATACCAAGATGATACCTAAACCTGCAGGCATCATTCTGGTATAACCACTCAAAGTCCAGCAACATACCAGTACATTGCTGGTCCTTGTTGGGCATACATTGTAAACTTTTTTTTCATGCAGCCTGTGGGCTGAACGAAAAAAAGATCTTGATCGGTGGGTATGCCCACCATTAGAATACCTCCCTTCATCCACCCACTTCTAATGATGGGCATACATGCACCGTTTTATATATGCCGAAGCATGGAGGCATCCTCCCACAAAAGGCAGGAGCAAATCGCTCCTCCACCCACTGCTGCCCCCACGCTTCGGCATATATGCTGAAGTATGTAACTGTGGTGGTGAAATCACCTCCGACAGCGCTGGAGTCACGGCTTTATGTATCGTGGGAGCAAACGCTGTTGCTGTCAAGATAAATAAATCCGCGCTGCAACTGAATGGCGTACCTGCTAAGCAAATGATGGTAAACAAAGTAACATTACAGTATAACAGTAATACTTACCATACCTGCAAAGCAAATACAAAAAAAAAAACATAGTAAAAAATAAAACATTTAACGCAACCTGTGCCTACCTAAAATATATATATGCCAAAGCATGGGGGCATCCTCCCACAAAAGGCAGGAGCAAATCGCTCCTCCACCCACTGCTGCCCCCACGCTTCGGCATATATGCTGAAGTATGTAACTGTGGTGGTGAAATCACCTCCGACAGCGCTGGAGTCACGGCTTTATGTATCGTGGGAGCAAACGCTGTTGCTGTCAAGATAAATAAATCTGCGCTGCAACTGAATGGCGTACCTGCTAAGCAAATGATGGTTAACAAAAAACAAAGTAACATTACAGTATAACAGTAATACTTACCATACCTGCAAAGCAAATACAAAAAAAAAAAACATAGTAAAAAATAAAACATTTAACGCAACCTGTGCCTACCTAAAATATATATATGCCGAAGCATGGGGGCATCCTCCCACAAAAGGCAGGAGCAAATCGCTCCTCCACCCACTGCTGCCCCCACGCTTCGGCATATATGCTGAAGTATGTAACTGTGGTGGTGAAATCACCTCCGACAGCACTGGAGTCACGGCTTTATGTATCGTGGGAGCAAACGCTGTTGCTGTCAAGATAAATAAATCCGCGCTGCAGCTGAATGGCGTACCTGAAAACAAAAAAATGGTTAAAACACATTAAACTATAAAAAAATTACATACCTGAAAAGCAAACATGATAAAACATAACAATAAAACATTGCAGAATAGAATACAGTAAAAAAGAGCAGAACAATAGAGAGAAAATAGAGAGAGAGAGAACAATAAAACGACAACTATTTTTGGTTTTTTTATTTTATTTTTTTTTGTGTATTTTTTTTTTTTTTTTTTTACTTTTTTTTTTTAATAACTGTAACTTTTAAAACTGTAACGGTTCCAGGTTTGGGTCTCTCAAAATGCGATGGCATCTTGGGAGACCCTGTGAAAGTGTGTCCTAGTCTGTGCAGTGCTGTACCCTACGCTAAAACTCAACTAGTGTATGGTAGCGTTCAAAACATTCACCAATGCAAAGACCAGGATTGCCAGGACAGGAGGGACAATAATACCGGGTGTCACGCCTAAATCCGCGCTTGCTGCAGACACGACATTTTCTTTGGGGGGCTCGTTGGGTAGGGGTACTCGGGATGGCATAAGGAAAATGCCTCTCATGCAGCCGGCCTACTGCATTTGGTTGGGGAAGGTGAGGTGGAGCACCGTCTGGAAACAGAAGGGCTCTGACGATCTCTTACTGGAATTTAAGGAAGGATCCAGTCCGTCCTGAAGCTCTGTATAGCACATGAGCGTTCAGCAAAGCCAATTGAAATAAGTATACAGACACTTTTTTGTACCAGCGTCTGGCCTTACGGGCAATTAGGTACGGCGCCAACAACTGGTTGTTGAGGTCCACCCCTCCCATATTTTGGTTATATTCGTGGACACAGAGGGGTTTCTCCACAACACCAGTCGCCGTAGTAATTTGGGTCGTCGTGTCTGCATGAAGGGAGGTAAGAACGAAAACATTCTTATTGTCCCTCCACTTCATAGCGAGCAAGTTATTACACTGCAAGCAGGCTCTCTCCCCCAGCCTAAGACGGGAATCTACAAGCCGCTGAGGAAAGCCCCGGCGATTAGGTCGCACGGTGCCACATGCTCCAATCTGATGATCAAACAAGTGACTAAAAAGTGGCACGCTCGTGTAATAATTGTCCACGTACAAGTGGTACCCCTTTCCGAATAAGGGTGACACCAAGTCCCACACTATCTTGCCAGCACTTCCTATGTAGTCAGGGCAGTTTGTCGGCTCTACGTGACTATCTTTGCCCTCGTAAACCATAAATCTACATGTATAGCCTGTGGCCCTGTCACAGAGCTTATACATCTTGACCCTGTATCTGGCACGCTTGCTGGGAAGGTACTGTTTGAATGACAAGCGGCCAGAAAATTTAATCAGGGACTCATCAACGCAGACAACTTGATGGGGAGTAAACAAGTCTGCAAAACGTTGGTTTAAGTGGTTTACGAGGGGCCGAATTTTGTAGAGCCGATCGTATTCAGGGTCTCCACGAGGACGACAGAGTTCATTGTCGTTGAAGTGCATGAACCGCAAAATCTGCTCGTATCGTGCCCTGGTCATGGAGGCAGAGAACACGGGCATATGGTGAATTGGGTCAGTGGACCAATATGAACGCAACTCACTCTTTTTGGTTATGCCCATGTTGAGGGAAAGGCCCAGAAAGATCTTAAATTCGGAGACCGTAATTGGTCTCCAATCTCTGGCAAGAGAGGACTGGGGAATAGTGGCGATGTGTTGACCAGCGTATAAATTGCTTTGGTCCACAATAGATCTATAGAGATCTTCGGTGAAAAACAGTGAATAAAAATCCAGTGGCGTAAAATCAAATGTTTCCACCTGAATTCTGGGTTGGCCAGTGAATGGGGGCAATACGGGTGCTGCAGAAGTGGTGGGTACCCAATTCGGATTGGCGAATGCAGCAGGAAGGGCACTATGGGCAAGACGGGCCTGTGTTCGTCTTCTTGGTGGCAGCGGGACCCTACTAGTGCTTGCCACCTCACCAGCTTGAACTGCACTTATGGGACTCGCCACGTCACCACGTGATACTGCAGTGCTGGATGTACGACCAGGGTGTACTAGGCCGCTGGTGCTTGCCAGTTCACCAGAAGGAATAGCGGCACTAGTACTGCTCTGCTCCATACGAGGGACCTGCGGTTCTTGCACTTCAAGGACAGAAGAAGAAGTTCGGGGTCTGGTACGCCTGACCCTAGCAGGGACCACAACTCCGTCGTCAGAGCTATCTGTCATGGAGCCGCTGTCCTCTACAGGATCGTATTCTGAGCCTGAACTTGACAGATGAGTGACTTCCTCTTCACTATCTGTCATGCTCAGAAACGTGTAGGCCTCTTCACTAGTGTACCTTCGATTTGCCATTTTGGGCTCTAAATTTAGGGGTACACTAGTGAGACTCACAGGCAAAAAAGCTCCTGACTGTCAGCGACTGATTCAAAACGCTACCAAAAAACTGTTAGCGATCGCAGGGATCAGGCCTGACTCTGCGAACGCTGCAGTTATGTGTGCTTAGTGTTTTGTGACAGTTATCGATCGATACTGCACTTGGGTGGGCTGGGCTGGGCTGGGCCGAGGAGCAAAACGCAGGTGCTAGCAGGTATCTGGGCTGATCCCGCTAACACTGCGTTTTTTTGGGGGACCCTAAACTGCTGGGGAGTATAGATCTGATCGGATCAGATATCGATCCGTTCAGATACTATAGCACTAAGGGAGGTGTATGCTGCGTGCGTGGGTGTTAGCGGTACTGGCGCTAACCTGACGCTGCCTGGGGCGACGCAGACCTTATCTGACCCTAAAAACTTAACTTATATCACCGCCGGGCAATTAGGGGGTTAAACCTTTATAAGGTAATAAACGGCGGGTGCCCTAAAACTATAATAAACTATAAAAAACTACAAAAAACAAACCAACTAACCAGCGTCACCCGTAACAATTATATGGTGATCACTGGTGAAAGGGTTAACTAGGGGGCAATCAAGGGGTTAAAACCTTTAGAAGGTAGTATATGGGGGTCCCTGTCGCTATAAAAAACACTGACGGCGAACCTATATACTTACCTCCCTAACTAGCGTCACCTGTGTCACTAATACAGCGATCAGAAAAACGATCGCTTAGTGACACTGGCGACGGGGGGTGATCACGGGGTTAAAACTTTATTAGGGGGGTGAGGGGGGTACCCTGGACCTAAGGGGGGGTACCCTAGACCTAAAGGGGGCTAACCTAACTGCCCTAACACTTGTAACTGACACAAACTGACACCAATGCAATAATCAGAAAAAAAAAAAAACCTGCTATTGGTGTCAGTATGTGTGGGGGTACAGGGGGGTGATCAGGGGGTGACTGGGGGTGACAGGGGGGTGACAAGTGTGCCTGCGTGTTCTACTGTTAGTGTAGTGTTGGTGCACTTACTTGGATGTCTTCTCTCCTCGGCGCCGGATCAAAAAGACCGGCTCGAGGAGAGATTACATCACTTCCTCCGCTTCTGTTTACATTCACAGAAGCCGAGGAAGCTCGTCATTGGCCAGGAGCGATCGCGAGGGGGGAGCCACGAATGAGTGGCCTCCCCCTCACCTTCGATCGACCCTGACCTCGATCCGACCGCCGCTGGCACCGGGGGGGGGTCCGGTCGGACCTCCCACCCGCGGGCAGGCAAGGACGTACCTGTAAGTCCTTTTGCCTGCCCGTGCCATTCTGCCGACGTATATAGTCGTGCGGCGGTCGGCAAGTGGTTAAACCCGCAAGCAGTTTTAAATGAGATTTTTTCCTTTAAAAATGACATTTGGTGCAGGGACTGTTCTAAACACGGGAAACACGCGTCACTTTACAGGCATACTATAGACACCCCTCAGGTACGATATTTAAAGGAATATTTCACTTTTTTTTTTTTTACTTTAAGCATCATTAAAATCACTGCTCCCGAAAAAACGGCCGTTTTTAAAAGTTTTTTTTGCATTGATACATGTCCCCTGGGGTAGGACCCGGGTCCCCAAACCCTTTTTAGGACAATACCATGCAAATTAGCCTTTAAAATGAGCACTTTTGATTTCGAACGTTCGAGTCCCATAGACGTCAATGGGGTTCTAACGTTCGTGCAAACTTTCGGTCCGTTCGCAGGTTCTGGTGCGAACCGAACCGGGGGGTGTTCGGCTCATCCCTAAACAGGGGCATGTAATTACAATTTTTGATGCAATTCTTTGCAGCAGGGCTAGTTCCTGCACTCCAACTATAGTATCTGTGAGGGGTTGCAGTGTTGTGGCACCAGCACCAGTGCCTAAGGCCCAATTTTTCTGCCCCTGTTTAACAGGGGCGTGTAATTACAATTTTTGATGCAATATTTTGCAGGAAGGTTTGTTGCTGCGCTCAACTAGAGTATCTGTGAGGGGTTGCAGTGTTGTGGCACCAGTGCCTAAGGCCCAATTTTTCAGCCCCTGTTTAACAGGGGTGTGTAATTACAATTTTTGATGCAATACTTTGCAGCAGGGCTCATTCCTGCGCTACAACTAGAGTATCTGTGAGGGGTTTCAGTGTTGTGGCACTAGCACCAGTGCCTAAGGCCCAATTTTTCAGCCCCTGTTTAACAGGGGCATGTAATTACAATTTTTGATACAATACTTTGCAGCAGGGCTCATTCCTGTGCTCCAACTAGAGTATCTGTGAGGGGTTGCAGTGTTGTGGCACCAGCACCAGCACCACCAAAGGCCCAATTTTTCTGCCCCTGTTCAACAGGTGCATGCAATTACAATTCTTAAACTTATATTTCACAGCAGGGCCCGTTCCCGTGGCCACCAAGAGTAGGGATGAGCCGAACACCCCCCGGTTCGGTTCGCACCAGAACCTGCGAATGGACCGAAAATTCGCACGAACGTTAGAACCCCATTGACGCCTCTGGGACTCGAACATTCAAAATCAAAAGTGCTCATTTTAAAGGCTAATTTGCATGGTATTGTCCTAAAAAGGGTTTGGGGACCCGGGTCCTGCCCCAGGGGACATGTATCAATGCAAAAAAAAGTTTTAAAAACGGACGTCTTTTCGGGAGCAGTGATTTTAATGATGCTTAAAGGAAAAAAATAAATAAAAGTGAAATATTCATTTAAATATTGTACCTGGGGGGTGTCTATATTATGCCTGTAAAGTGGCGTGTGTTTCCCATGCTTAGAACAGTCCCTGCACAAAATGTAATTTTTAAAGGAAAAAAGTCATTTAAAACTGCTTGCGGCTTTAATGTTATGTCGGGTCCTGGCAATATGGATGAAAATCAGTGAGACAAATGGCATGGGTACCCCCAAATCCATTACCAGGCTCTTTGGGTCTTGTATGGATATTAAGGGGAACCCCGCACCCAAATTAAAAAAGGAAAGGTGTGGGGCCCCCAGGCCCTATATACTCTGAACAGCAGTATACAGGCGGTGCAAACAAGACAGGGACTGTAGGTTTGTTGTTAAGTAGAATCTGTTTGTAATTTTGAACTGGTACATTTTTAACGTGTTTAGCTCCAGCCAAAAAAACTATTTTAAGCTTTTTGGAAAACCTAGGGAAGGGTTATCACCCCTGTGACATTTGTTTTGCTGTATGTGCTCCTCTTCAGAAGATTTCACCTCACTTTTTGTCCCAATGACAAATGTTTTTTGAAAATTTGGGGGTTTTTGTGAAACAAGGTTAGGAGATAATGCACCAGTGGAAAGGAGAAAAGTTTTTCCCATATTAACTCTTACAGGAGAGAATTTCCCTTCCTAGGGATAGATTTCATCCCACTTCCTGTTGTCTCCTTCCGTTTGCAAGTAGGAGTCGTTTGTAAGTTGGATGTTTGAAAGTAGGGGCCTGCCCTATATACTCAGCAGAAATTTGGGCCTTAGGTGTTGTTGTGTCCACAACACTGTAAGCCCTCACAGGGCCCTGCTGTGAAATATTAGATCAAGAACTGTAATTACATGCCCCTGTTGAACAGGGGCAGAAAAATTGGGCCTTTGGTGGTGGTGGTGGTGGTGGTAATGCTGGTGCCACAACACTGTAAGTCCTCACAGTTACTCTTGGTGGGCGCAGAAACGGGCCCTGCTGTGAAATATTAGATCAAGAATTCTAATTACATGTCCCTGTTAAACATGAGCTGAAAAATTGGGCCTTAGGCACTGGTGCTGGTGCCACAACACTGCAACCCCTCACAGATACTCTAGTTGGAGCGCAGGAACTAGCCCTGCTGCAAAGAATTGCATCAAAAATTGTAATTACACGCCTCTATTAAACAGGGGCTGAGAAATTGGGCCTTAGGCACTGGTGCTGGTGTCACAACACTGCAACCCCTCACAGATACTCTAGTTGGAGTGCAGGAACTAGCCCTGTTGCAAAGAATTGCATCAAAAATTGTAATTACACGCCCCTATTAAGCAGGGGCTGAGAAATTGGGCCTTAGGCACTGGTGGCGGTGCCCAGAACCAAAAATGTTCTTACAAGCTATCAGCATGATCATTGAGGAGGAAGAGGATAATTACTCAGCATAACAGGATAGTCACTCAGCATAGGCAGTCTTTGAAGGGATCTGACATTTCAAAAAAAATTATTTGGTTACATCAGCATCAGGTGCTTGGTAGCTGGTGGTGATCCAAGACTGATTCATTTTTATGAAGGTCAGTCGATCGACCGAGTCGGTGGACAGACGCACCCTGTGATCGGTTACAAAGCCTCCAGCAGCACTGAATGTGCGTTCCAAAAGAACGCTGGATGCAGGACAGGCCAGTAGCTCAATGCATACTGTGCAAGCTCTGGCCAGTGATCCATCCTCAAGACCCAGTAACCCAGAGGATTTTCGGTGGCAAAGGCGTCAGATCTTGCCCCTAGGTATTCCTGCACCATGTAAAACAGATGCTGGCGATGGTTGCTGGAACCAATCATAGATGTTTCATCCTCTGCTCCCTCTGCGACGGCAAGATAAGGTCCGCAACCTTACCCTTGTAATGTGGATCAAGGAGGGTTGTCAGCCAGTATTGTTCCGTCTCCTTGATACCACGAATACGAGGATCCTTACACAGGCTTTGCAGGATCAGGGAGGCCATGCAGCGTAGGTTTGCTGAGGCATTTGGTCCGGAGTCCTCTGGGTCACTAAGGACGACATGATCCGCAGCCACCTCCTCCCAGCCACGTACAAGTCCATGGGTTTCTTGGGACTGTAAATGATCCCTTAAAGACTGCTGCTGATGCTGAGTGCCAGGCTCCACCTCCATACTGACACAATCCTCCTTCTCCTCCTCCTCTTCCTGTGTGATCGGCGGGCACGCAGGAACATTGTCTGGATAAAGGAGGCCTTGAGAGCTAAGGAAGTCCTCCTCTTCTTGCCTCTGTTCTGCCTCAAGTGCTCTGTCCATTATTCCACACAGCGTGTGCTCCAACAGGTGGACAGGGAGTACAGTGTCACTGATGCATGCACTGTCACTGCTGACCATCCTCGTGGCCTCCTCAAATGGTGACAGGACAGTGCATGCATCCCTGATTATGGCCCACTGGCGTGGGGGAAAAAAACAAGCTCCCCTGACCCTGTCTTGGTGCCATAGTTGCACAGGTACTCATTGATGGCCCTCTGCTGCGTATGCAGCCGCTGCAGCATGGCCAACATTGAGTTCCACCTGGTGGGCATGTCACAGATTAGGCGGTTCTTGGGCAGGTTAAATTCCTTTTGGAGGTCTGCCAGCCGAGCACTGGCATTATATGACCGACAGAAATGCACACAGACTTTCCTGGCCTGCCTCAGGACATCCTGTAAGCCCGGGTACCTGCCCAAGAACTGCTGCACCACCAAGTTAAGGACGTGAGCCAAACAGGGCACATGGGTCATTTGTCCCTGTCTAAGGGCAGAGAGGAGGTTGATGCCATTGTCGCAAATCACCATTCCTGCCTTAAGTTGGCGTGGCGTCAACCACCTCTGAACCTGCCCCTGCAGAGCTGACAGAACCTCTGCCCCAGTGTAGCTCTTGTTCCCAAGCACACCAGCTCAAGCACCGCATGGCATCTTTTGGCCTGCATACTTGCGTAGCCCCTTGAACGCTTACGGAGCACTGCTGGTTCCGAGGACAAAGCACAGGAAGAGGCCATGGAGGAAGAAGAAGAGGAGGGGGTGGAGGAGAGGTGTGTCAGAATCATTAGTAGTGGCATTTTGGAGGCATGGTGGTGGAACAACCTCCAACACTACTGCACCTTGTCCTGCATCCTTCCCAGCTGCCAGCAGAGTCACCCAATGTGCTGTGAAACTTAGGTAATTGGACCATGAGTCAGCGGTAATATGCACCATACCACTGACCGCCCTGACCGCCCTGTCCAGTGAGGCATGGACATTGCCTTCCACATGCTGGTAGAGAGCCGGAATCGCTTTCCGTGAGAAAAAGTGGCGTATGGGTACCTGCCACCGAGGAACTGCACATTCCACAAACTCACGGAAGGGGGCAGAGTCTACCAACTGAAAAGGTAGCAGTTGAAGTGCTAGCGATTTTGCCAAGCTAGCATTCAACCGCTGGGCATGTGGATGGCTGGGAGCGAACTTCTTTCGGTGGTGCAGCAGCTGGGGCAGGGAAATTTGCCTGGTACAATCTGACGTTGGTGTACCGAAAGCAGATTGCCCACAAGTACTTGGCTGTGACACACCTAATTCTACACCTTCATTCCTCTCAGTGCAGATCTCAGAGGACTGAAGGTATAGTGGGGTTGGAGATCTCAGCTGATGAGGAGCAAGGAGAGGTCCTCTTTGTTCTTTGGTGTGGGTCTTTTAGGTATGCTTGCCAACGAACTGCATGGCAGGTCAACATATGTCTGGTCAAGCATGTGGTGCCCAAGCGGGAGATGTTTTGGCCACGCGAGATACGCTTGAGACATATGTTGCAAATAGCAGCGTTGCGATCTGATGCACTTGTCTCAAAAAAGGCCAATACCAAAGAACTTTTGGAATAACGCGCAGAGACAGCAGCGCCCTGCACATGCGGAGCTTTGCGGTGTGATGCAGTCAGTGTGCTGCCCTTAGGCTGGCCCCTGGAGGCCATCCTTCCTCATTGGTGATGTGCCTCCTCCTCTCTCCTATCAGGCACCCACGTTGAGTCAGTGACCTCATCATCCCCTCCCTCCTCATTACTGGAGCAAACCTGGCAGTATGCTGCAGCAGGGGGAGAATGACTGCCAGATTGCTGTCCTTCTTGGGCACACCCTCTGTCCGTGCTCACGTTACTGACTTCATCTAGCTCAGTATTATCTTCAGAGCCTTCTAAACGCTGGGCATTCTCCTGGAGCATGTACCCAACACTGTGGTCAAACAGTTCGAGGGACTCCTCAGAAAGACATGGTGGGGCTAGGGAAGGAGTCACTGATGCCATTGATGCCATTGAGCTGAGGGAAGAGGCCACGTTGGCAGCTGCTTTGCCAGACAAAGTACCTTGAGCATGGGTGAGAGAGGATGAGGAGGATGAGGACGGCTTGGTCATCCACTCGACCAAGTCTTCCGCATGTTACGGCTCAACGCGGCCAGCTGTCGAAAAAAAGGCCAAGCGTGTCCCATCCCAAATCAACTGCCTGCCTATAGTATGAGAACACCACCAATCTTCTACAGGTAGCTTTAGCTGAACACTGTGCAGAGGTCGCACTACACTAACTTTTAGCTTTAGCTGAACACTGTGCAGAGGACGCACTACACCAACGTTAAAATAATGTAGCTGCCTGTGGTAGTGATAGGGTCAGGAAAACACCACCAACCTTCTACAGGTAGCTTTAGCTGAACACTGTTTTGAGGACGCACTACACTAACGTGTAAATAATGTAGCTGCCTGCGGTAGTGATAGAAAAAGGAAAACACCACCAACCTTCTACAGGTAGCTTTAGCTGAACACTGTGCAGAGGACGCACTACACTAGCATGTAAATAATGTAGTTGCCTGCGGTAGTGATAGGGTCAGGAAAACACCACCAACCTTCTACAGGTAGTTTTAGCTGAACACTGTGCAGAGGTCACACTACACTAATGTGTAAATAATGTAGCTGCCTGCGGTAGTGATAGGATCAGGAAAACACCACCAACCTTCTACAGGTAGCTTTAGCTGAACACTGTGCAGAGGTCGCACTACACTAACGTGTAAATAATGTAGCTGCCTGCGGTAGTGATTGGATGCCACAGTGAATTATGGGCCCTGACGCGCCACACGAATTTGGTGCGAATGGCCCATATTGTTCGCAATTCGGCGAACGGGTGAACAGACGATGTTCGAGTTGAACATGGGTTCGACTCAAACACGAAGCTCATCCCTAACCAAGAGTAACTGTGAGAACTTATAGTGTTGTGGCACCAGCACCACCACCACCAAAGGCTCAATTTTTCTGCCCCTGTTCAACAGGTGCATGTAATTACAATTCTTCATATAATATTTCACAGCAGGGCCCTTTCCAGCACCCACCAAGAGTAACTGTGAGGACTTACAGTGTCGTGGCACCAGCACCACCACCATCACCAAAGGCCCAATTTTTCTGCCCCTGTTTAACAGGGGCATGTAATTACAATTCTTGATCTAATATTTCACAGCAGGGCCCTGTGAGGGCTTACAGTGTTGTGGCAACACCAACACCTAAGGCCACAATTTCTGCAGAGTATATAAGGCAGGCCCCTAATTTAAAACATCCAACTTACAAACGACTCCTACTTTCAAACAGAAGGAGACAACAGGAAGTGAGCTGAAATCTACCCCTAGGAAGGGAAATTCTCTCCTGTAAGAGTTAATATGGGAAAAACATTTCTCCTTTCCACTGATGCTTTATCGCCAATCCTTGTTTCACTAAAAAACCCACATTTTCTAAAAACATTTGTCATTGGGACAGAAAGTGAGGTGAAATCTTTTGAAGAGGGGCACAGACAGCAAAACAAATGTCACAGGGGTGATAACCCTTCCCTATGTTTTCCAAAAAGCTTAGAATAGATTTTTTGGCTGGAGCTAAACACGTTAAAAATGTACCAGTTCAAAATTACAAACAGATTATGCTTAACAACAAACCTACAGTTCCTGTCTTGTTTGCACCACCTGTATACTGCTGTTCAGAGTATATAGTGCCTGGTGGCCCCACACCTTTCCTTTTTATAATTTGGGTGCGGGGTTCCCCTTAATATCCATACAAGACCCAAAGGGCCGGATAATGGAATGGGGGGTATCCATGCAGTTTGTCTCACTGATTTTCATCCATATTGCCAGGACATTAAAGCCGCAAGCAGTTTTAAATGACTTTTATTCCTTTAACCACTTCAATACCAGGCACTTAGACACCTTCCCACCCAGGCCAATTTTCAGCTTTCAGCGCTGTCGCAATTTGAATTGTCATGCTATACTGTACCCAAACAAATTTTTTATCATTATTTTCATTTTGTTCCCCCAAATAGAGATTTCTTTTGGTGGTATTTGATCACCTCTGCAGTTTTTATTTTTTGCGCAACAAATAAAAAAAGACCGAAAATTTTGAAAAAAAAAACAAGTTTTTCTTTGTTTCTGTTAAAATCTTTTGTAAATAAGTACGTTTTCTTCTTGAATGACGGGCACTGATATGGCTGTACTGACGGGCACTGATACGGCGGCACTGATGGGCACCGATGAGGTGGCACCAATGAGGTGGCACTGATGAGGTGGCACTGATGGGCACTGATGATGGGCACTGATAGGCGGCACTGATGGGCACTGATAGGTGGAACTGGTATACGGCACTGATGGGCACTCATAGGTGGCACTGATGGGCACTCATAGGCACCACTGATAGGCACTTGTAGGTGGCATTGATTGGTACATATGGGTGGCACTGATGGGTACTTATTGGTGGCACTGATAGGTGGCACTGATGGGCACTGATAGGTGGGCACTGATGGGCACAGATGGGCACTGACAGGTGGCACCGATGGACAATGACAGGTGGCACTGATTGGTGGCACTGATAAAACTTATTGGTGGCATTGCTGGGCATAATTGAAACATAATGGTGCCAATCAGTGCCCATTTGTGGGCACTGATTGGCACAGATTGGGCACATTGGGCACATATGGATGGCCATGGGGTACATACCTGGCCATTCACATGTTGCCCCTTCCCTGGTGGTCCTAGTGGCGATCCCTGGTGGTCCAGTGTGGTGATCATGATCGGCGGCTCTCCTAACAGGGGGGGTCTGCGCTGATTGTTTATCAGCGCAGACCCCCCCTGTTAGGAGAGCCGCCGATCATGCCGCCGATCATGCTAACACACCGCTCCACCGATCGCCGCAATGCGCCCCCCCCGCGGGCACGCCCTCGCGGGCGCGCGGAGGCATGTTATCCTGCTGGACATCATATAACGCCCAGTCAGGATAACGGAACCACTTCCTGGACGTCAATCTGCTATAGGCCGGGCGGGAAGTGGTTAAAAATGTCATTTTGTGCAGGGACTGTTTTAAGCACGGGAAACACGTGCCACTTTACAGGCATACTATAGACACCCCCCCAGGTACGATATTTAAAGGAATATATATATATTTTTTTTTTCTACTTTAAGCATCATTAAAATCACTGCTCCCGAAAAAACGGCCATTTTAAAACTTTTTTTTGCATTGATATATGTCCCCTGGGGCAAGACCTGGGTCCCCAAATCCTTTTTAGGACAATACCATGCAAATTAGCCTTTAAAATTAGCACTTTTGATTTCAAACGTTCGAGTCCCATAGACGTCAATGGGGTTCTAAAGTTCGTGAGAATTTTCGGTCCGTTCGCAGGTTCTGGTGCGAACTGAACCGGGGGGTGTTTGACTCATCCCTAGTAGTGACTGGAAACCAGCCATTATGGTAAAGCACATTATGCGCATTCACAGAAAGGGGCAGAATCCACCAGGCTGAAAGGCAGAAGTTGGAGATCCAACAGCTTTGACAAGCTTGCATTCAGATGCTGGGTGGCAGGGACTGTATTTTTTTTTCTGCTGCAGCAGATGGGGCAGAGAAATTTTCTGGCTACAGTCTACAGCTGGTGGTGTGCTGCTGGCAGATGTGCTGCTAGGACCTGGGACACCCTGTGCTATACCATCATCTTTGTCCGTGGAGGCTGCTGAAAGGTAATGACTCGGTATAGCAGGGGCAGACTGAAGTGAGTAAGGAGGAGGGACAGATTTGTACCCCTTTTGTGTGGCTTTTAGGTGCTCTTGCCAACAGTCTGAGTGATTGGACATTAAATGCCTTGTTAAGCATGTGGTACCCAAATGGTTGGTGTTTTTGCCACGTTTGATGTGCCTGAGACACAGTTTGCAGATAGCAACAGTGCGATCTGCTGCAGATGTGCTGAAAAAGGCCCAGACAGCTGAGCTTTGAGGAGTGGGCCGGTAGATAACAGCTGCAGAATGTGATGGAATAGGGTGACTGCTCTCTACTCTTTCTTGATGTCGGCCTCCTTGGGGTTGTGCAGCTTCATCTTCAGTTTCCTGCTCTGCTCTATCTGGCACCTAAGTCGCATCAGTAACCTCATCATCATCATCATCATCTCTATCTCCTCCATCTTCATCATTACCACTGAAGACAACTTGGCAATAGGCTGCGGCTTGGGGAACATGAATGGCAATTTGTCTACTAAGGATGAGCCGAACACCTCCCTGGTTTGATTCACACCAGAACTTGTGAACAGGCAAAAAATTTGGATGAACACACGAACACCGTCAAAGTCTATGGGACATGAACTTGAAAAATCAAAAATGCTCATAAACGGATGACCCCGCCCCCCCCCTCTGAATCCACGTGATGTCAGAGGAAGGCGGGCTTGCCCGTTTAGATCACTGAGTGGCCCCGCCCTCAGCTATATAACAGCTGTCATTGAGAAGAAGCGTCACTTCCTCTTGATGACAGCATGAGATGGATCTACATCATGGAACATTTTTATTTTTTAATAAAGGACTTGTCCTAAAGTGTCTCCTGTCTTTTTTACTATTTTTGACACTTTTTTGTGAAATGGTAGGGGTACAATGACCCGTCACCAATTCCCATAGGGAGGGAGGCTGGAATCTGGGGGTCCCCTTGTTAAAGGGGGCTTCCAGATTCCGATAAGCCCCACGCCCGCAGACCCCCACAACCACCGTGCAAGGGTTGTGGGGATGAGGTCCTTGTCCCCATCAACGTGGGGGCAAGGTGCTTTTGGGGCTACTCCAAAACACCCTCCGCATGTTGAGGGCATGTGGCCTCGTATGGTTCTGGGGGGGGCGCTCTCTCGTCCCCCCTCTTTTCCTGGGGCCTGCCAGGTTGTGTGCTCGGATAAGGGTCTGGTATGGATTTTAGGGGGCCCCTACGCCATTTTTTTCAAAAATTTGGTGCAGGGTTCCCCTTAATATCCATACCAGAACTGAAGGGCCTGGTATGGATTTTGGGGAGACTCCCACACAATTTTTTTTAATTTTTGGTTTGGGCTTCCCCTTAATATTCATACCAGACCCAAAGGGCCTGGTAATGGACTGGGGGGAACCCATGCCATTTTTTTCAATGAGTTTACAAACAAATAGTATACAAACAAATACTCTAGACACCCCCCAGTTGAGATATTTAAAGGAATATTTAATTTTTATTGTTTCACTTTAAGCATTATCAAAATCACTGCTCCAGAAAAAAACTGCTGTTTTTAAAACTTTATTTTGCATTGATACATGTCCCCTGGGGCAGGACCCTGGTCCCCAAACACTTTTTATGACAATAACTTGCATATAAGCCTTTAAAATGAGCACTTTTGGTTTTGGTTTTTCATGTTAGTGTTCCATAGACTTTAACGGGGTTCCGCGGCTTTCGAACACTGCATAATGTTCATTGTTCGCTAAACGTCTGAACAACCAAAGTTCGGCCTGAACTTATGCTCGGCCCGAACCGTTCACCCATCCCTATTGTCTACCAGTGTTCCTCCTTCTCTCTAGGCTCATGTTCCTGTCATCCTCAACCTCA
This sequence comes from Aquarana catesbeiana, assembly GCF_042186555.1. Classification (NCBI taxonomy): domain Eukaryota; kingdom Metazoa; phylum Chordata; class Amphibia; order Anura; family Ranidae; genus Aquarana; species Aquarana catesbeiana. Next base: position 580,807,026 of record NC_133326.1, on the reverse strand, counting down.
GAACCAACATCTGAATCCAGTAATGGCTGGGCATCATCAAGAAGCAATTGGCTGACGCTCTGGTCAAATAACTCAGCTGACTCCTCAATGGCTGATGTTGGGGCTAGGGCAGGAATAGTTGTGGACAAGGAGGCAAGTTTATCCACTCTGGCAACTGCAGGGGACTGCACACTTGTCTCTGCTTGTGTGACAGAAGGAGGATGAGGAGGATGAGGAAGGTTTAGTAAGCCAGTCCACCACCACCTGTGCATACTGTAGCTGGATAGCACGGGCAAACTCACTAAACAGAGGAAATGAAGCCCTGCCTGAGGACTGACCACCACATCTACCTTTGCCTGTGGACACATTTGTTGCTGGCCCCCTTACAGTGCCAAGGGGACATCTGCCTCTCCTTGTTGTCCTCCCAGACATTATAATGTGCCAAACGTATAGTGACGCACAGAACTATATGGTGTTAAACTGGCAGTAAAGCACACAAAACTATATGGCGTTAAACTGGCATTAACACACACAGAATGATATGGCGTTAAAATGGCAGCAACACATGCAAAACTATATGATGCTAAACTGGCAGTAACGCACAGAGAAGTATATGGCCTTAAACTGGCAGTAAAGCACAAAATGATATGGCGTTAAACTGGCAGTAACGCACACAGAACTATATGGCATTAAACTGGCCGTAATGCATACAGAACAATATGGTGTTAAACTGGCAGTAATGCACACAAAACTATATGGCGTTAAACTGGCAGTAAGGCACACAGAACTATATGGCATTAAACTGGCAGTAACGCATGCAAAACTATATGCCATTAAACTGGCAGTAACGCACACAGAAGTAAATGGCGTTAAACTGGCAATAACGCACAAAACTATATGGCGTTAAACTGGCAGTAACGCACATAGAACTATATGGCATTAAATTGGCAGTAACACACACAAAACTATATGGCATTAAACTGGCATTAACACAAACAGAACGATATGGTGTTAAACTGGCAATAACACATGCAAAACTATATGGCGTTAAACTGGCAGTAAAGCACACAGAACTATATGGCATTAAACTGACAGTAACGCACACAGAACTATATGGCGTTAAACTGGCAGTAACGAACACAAAACGATATAACGTTAAACTGGCAATAACACACACAAAACAATATGGCGTTAAACTGGCAGTAACACACACACAACTAATGGTGTTAAACTGACAGTAACGCATGCAAAGCGATATGGCGTTAAACTGACAGTAATGCACACAGAAGTAAATTGCATAAAACTGGCAGTAACGCACACAGAAATAAATGGTGTTAAACTGGCAGTAAAGCACTCAAGTAGACTATGTTCAACCATCACTACATTGACGCTATCTGAACTGTCCCTACTCTAGCTATACACTAATGTCAAGATTACTGACACAGTCTCACTACACTACACTGAAACTATATGAGCTGTCCCTACTCTAGACTAATGTATGTATAAATGACATGGTCTCACTACACTACACTGAAACTATCTGAGCTGTCCCTACTATACACTAATGTATGTATGAATGACACGGTCTCACTACACTACAGTGAAACTATCTGAGATGTCCCTACCCTAGCTGCACACTATGCAAAGCTGAATGATGGTCCTCCTCGCTACACTCACGCTATGTCTGGACTGACACTAAACTAATATTCTACACTGACAATTGAAGCAAAATAGCACAGTATAGCACATTAACTAACTAAAAGCACTGAACAGAGCCCTGTTCTATCTCTCTCCACGCCAAAATCACACTGAAAATGGCTGCCATTGAAAGAATACTTTTATACTGTGGGGCGGGAATGAGCCAAGATTGGATAAAGTCATGATGACAGTGTCCAATCATGACTCTGACAGTGCTCTATGTCCTGATTGGCTGAAGCTTTCATTGTTTCAGCCAATCAGGGCTTGCAAACCATTATTCAGCACCGCAATGCATTGTGGTCGGTTCAGGGGGCCGAACAAACGGTCGAATGACCCGTTTGTTCGGCTGTTCGCCGAACGCCTGAACAACGAAAGTTTGGCCCGAACTTATGCTCGGTCCGAACTGTTCTCCCATACCAAATTATCACATGTGGTGGGCAGCATGGGAGCATTATAGCAAAAGGTGAGCGGGGACCAGAGGGAGAGGAGGATCAGCAAACCAGAGAATCAGCAGAGCTGGGGCTTACTATTGAGTGGGGGATCAGCAGAGCTGGAGGTTACTAATGAGCGGGGATCAGCAGAACTGGGGGTTACTACTCAGTGGGGGAACAGCAAAGCTGGGGGTTACTGCTGAGTGGGGGATCAGCAAAGCTGGGGACACTACTGAGTGGGGCATCAGCAAATCTGGGAGTACTACTGAGCAGGGGATCTCCTGAATGAGGATACTAATACTAATAAGCTGGTAAATAAAGAACACAAACCAGTAAAGAGCACTACAAAGTCCATCACAACAGACAGCAGTCTATAGTATCAGCATGGAGAAGACAGAGGTTTATTCCAACACACATGGGTCCTGCAGTTTGCCAGGTGAAGATCCAGGAAGATCCAGAGAGCTCAAACAACAAAGAAATTGCAGCGCGAAATCCTCATTAGAATGATAAAGTTATTTATTCAGTAAAAACAAATAGTACACTTACATGTAAAAATATCGGTAATAACATAGAAGGCAGATTAAAAACACCACAGGGTTGTCCGCAGTATGATGGATGAAGAAACTACAAGGCTGTCAATGTGTGAGCCTGTTCTATCCCTGTAGCCGCCATCAGGGATCTATGATCATGACAGCTGTCAGAAAGCCCGTTTGACAAGGAGGAGTGGACCTCTGAAATGCGTTAGACCACCCCCAGCACCATCCCCCACTTCTCACAGACACAAAGGGGTTGCCACGAGGTAGACTGCTCTTGTGCAGAATTCTAGGGAATAGCGGGCTTTCTGACAGCTGTCACGATCTTATCTCCCTGATGCCAGCTACAGGGATAGGACAGGTTTACACATTGACTGCCTAGCAGTTTTCTTCATCCATCATACTGCAGACAACCCTGTGGTGTTTTTCATCTACCATCTATGCTGATTACCAAGATTTTTACATGTAAGTGTACTATTTGTTTTTATGGAATAAATTACTTTATCATTCTAATGAGGATATTGCACTGCCATTTCTTTGTTGTTTACTAATAAGCTGGGGATCTGCTGAACGGGGTACTAAGGAAGCTGGTATGAATGTTGTTTTGAAAATAATTATTTTAAAAAATAATTGAGACGTGATGTGCATATTAGCACATTAAATTTTCATTGTAAGCTTAACAGTACCCCAGCACCTATTGCTTATTTACATTTAATGATCCTTAAAGAATGTATGGATTTCCCTGCTTGTATGGAGGTGCAGTGTTTAGCATCAAAGAGTAATATAATCCTGCCACAGCAAGCCCCAATCAATACTTCACAGATGGAGGCTGCCATTAACTTTGCATTAACTCTGTTTTTGATTAACAAACCTAAAGTGATTAAACAGACAAATGTTCCATGTTACAAAGTCAGAAACTTCAGCTGAGCTGAGTAAAGATTGTAGCTGTTCCAACAAATGAAGGCCTAATTGAAACAGCACACAAGTCATTGTTTAAGGTGCCCACTGTGTGCAAACCAGCACGATAACTGCCTTTTCATCTTTTCATTCAGGCACAACTGTGAGATATTAACTATTGAGGCCATTTATGAAAAACTGTGTAAACTGAAAATACTGCTGCCACAGATAACAGTCAATCAATTGTTTGCTTAACCCCTACCCTTCCAGTCCTGGCATCCCTTAACACGCGGACATTTATAAAGGACACGGTTGGTAACACCCTATTACTGTATCCGTTACCCACTCTGTATTAGGAGGAACTGCTCCCAGGTTGATCAATTTAAAAGGGAAGCAACTTTGATGTATGAGAGATTTAGGGAACAAAGGCTATCCCCATAGGGTGTTGAAAAAAACAACCAAAAAGGCTATATATACTAAACATGATAGTGTTTTGCAAGTTCGGATAGATTTCCAGAAGAATAAGGAGGGGACATAGGAGCCCATCAGGTTCATTACCAAATATGGATCCCAATGGCGATTGAGTAGATCCATTCTGGATAAACACTGGCATGTCCTTACCCCTAATCCCCAGATCACTAGGATATATACAAGAAGTGCCCCAGATGGCTGCCTACCAAAAACTACGGGTATGAACCCATGTGGGCATTGTTCCGTTTGCCCATTTGTTGAAAAATGCAGACCGGTCTAGGTCTTATCAGATTTAGAGCATTATCAATTGCTCCAGTAGCTAGGTACTTTATGAGATAGAATGTGCTTGTAGAACATTCTTTTTTTTTTTTTTTTCAAGAAATGTTTTTTTAAATTTTTCAGATATACATAAAGTCACAGTTATCGGGTATACATTGAAACAGAAGCTGTTAATACAATCAATAAGTCATACAATCAATAAATAAAGCAGAAATGTAAGAACGAGTTCAAAATATGGCCAACTAAGCCTCTTACTAGGTCACTTCTGTATTAGTGATGTAGGTGAAGTTCCGACCCAGTAAAGTATTCCTATGGTAAAGCGGGAATACCCTAATTAACAAGTGTATAGACGAAGGATCATTAAGCATCTCCGTGTGAGGGAGAAGGGGTTGGTGTGGGGGTAGGGGTCCAATCGGGGTAATGTTATGTACCGATCAAAGCCACCCTTAAACCCATTCACCCCTAAAGGGTTCTAACTGTGAATGGGTGGGGGCCATGTATAGTAATGTGTGTGGTTTTAAACCTATTCGGTACCCATATGATTAAGAGGCAGCTCCGTAATAATAATATGTTATCTAGGAGTGGGGGGGGGGGGAGTAAGGAGAACAGAAACCGTTAGGGTGTGTGCTCCTGCCGGAACAGTGAAGGAGTTATGTTGCTGTTATGTATCAGGTTGAGAGGGTGTGGCGATCGCCTAAGTATGATTGGTGAGGATCAATTGGGTAAGAGGAAGGGTATGGATGGAGGGAGGGCATGATAAGCCAGACACTATGACGTCTCTGTGACAGATCAGTATCGATCATGGCTAAGAGTTTGGATCACCGGGCGGAATGATCTGCGTCAAGGAAACTCTAAAGTGCAACCAGCATGCCCATGTTGTATTAAATTTTGTCGGATTGCCTTTTGCTTGGTAAATTGTTTTTTCCATCTCGGCTGTTCTATTGACTCTTTTGAACCATTCAGCCACTTGGGGTGGTGTGGAACTCCTCCAGTGAACCGGGACACAGAGGTTGTGTCACGTACCTGGTAGGTTGTGAGCCTAAAGTGCAGGAAAAGACCTCCCTTACAGCTCCCACTCCCGTTCCCCTGGAATGGAGACAGAGGGCCAGGAGTGAAGAGTGGTATGGGTGCCTGGCAGGATCAACAGTTGCTGAAAGTCCAGTAGTGGTGGCACCCTCTGGAGTCAGGAACCTGAGGAGTAGACTGAGGACAGAGACTGGAATGCAGGACTGGAGCCAGGAACAACAGCAGGTAATAGCCGACTGGAAGCTGGACTGGAACCAGGAACAACAGCAGGTAATAGCCTGGAACGCTGGACTGGAACAACAGCAGAAGATAGCCTGGAACGCTGGACTGGAACCAGGAACAACAGCAGGTAATAGTCGACTGAAAGCTGGACTGGAACCAGGAACAACAGCAGGTAATAGCAGACTGGAAGCTGGACTGGAACCAGGAACAACAGCAGGTAATAGCAGACTGGAAGCTGGACTGGAACCAGGAACAACAGCAGGTAATAGCAGACTGGAAGCTGGACTGGAACCAGGAACAACAGCAGGTAATAGCAGACTGGAAGCTGGACTGGAACCAGATACAACAGCAGGTAATAGCCTGGAACGCTGGACTGGAACACAGCAGAAGATAGCCTGGAACGCTGGACTGGAACACAGCAGAAGATAGTCTGGAACGCTGGACTGGAACACAGCAGAAGATAGCCTGGAACGCTGGGCTGGAACCAGGAACAACAGCAGGCAATAGCAGACTGGAAGCTAGTGTACACAGCGGAGGGTCAACAAGCCGGTGGTCAGTAACGGTCGGACAGCAGAGGTACCAGGGGTAATGCAGAGGGATGGTCAGGCAAGCCAAGAGGGTCTGGTGCAGGCAGATAGCAGGATCGTCAAACAGGAAGCCGGGTCAGATAACAGGATACACAGGTCAGATCAGGTAACACTCACAGAACGCTGTAGAGCAGACAGCGGGGATGGAGTATGACAGGCAGGTTTAAATAGCCCGCCTGACACCAGCGGGAGTGCGCGCGCGCGTGCCCGTGCGTGACCGCACCCGTGAACGCGCGCGCATGCGCAATGGGACCCGTGGCCGAGTTCCCGTGCGCCTGGGACGCCGGTTACTGGCAGGATCTTCATGACATTGCCCCCCCCAAGGGGCAGCCTCCGGCTGCCCCTTTGAAAAAATTTCTCTGGATGAGCTGTCTTAAAGGCTTGTAACAGGTCTTCAGCATGAATATTATCCTCTGGTTCCCAAGAATTCTCCTCTGGGCCAAACCCCTTCCACTTTATTAAGAATTGATTTTGGTTACCTCTTTTCCTGTGGTCCATGATAGCCTCCACCTCGAATTCCTCTTCCCCATCTACCAGGATTGGATCAGGAGGATCCGTACTTCGACCTGGAAATGGGTTGGTAATAGATGGTTTAAGCAAGGACACGTGAAAAACTGGATGTACCTTTAGTGAATCCGGGAGTTCAAGTTCATATGCAACTTCATTAATTCTCCGTTTAACAGGAAACGGTCCAAGAAATTTGGGACCCAATTTCTTGGAAGGGCAGGCCAACCTGAGGTTTATGGTGGACAACCATACCTGATCCCCAGGTGCAAGTAAGAGCTCACCTCGCCTTTTTTTATCGAAGGTTGCTTTGTTGTACTCCTGGGTTCTGGTCATGGTGTCCTGTAAAACTTGGTTATTAGAGGTAAAGAAATCCAATTTCTCCTGGACTGCGGGTACTGTGCATTCTGGAAGAGAATTAGGTAAAAATGAGGGGTGGAAACCATAATTCGCAAAAAACGGAGTCTGCTTGATAGCAGAATGAATAGAATTGTTATAAGCGAATTCAGCCAATGGTAAAACAGAAATCCAATTATCCTGGGCAAAGGAAGAAAAACAGCGCAAATATTGTTCAAGGGTCTGGTTTGTTCTTTCTGTTTGCCCATTAGTCTGGGGGTGATAAGCCAATGAAAATGAGAGTTCAATGTCCAAGGTTTTACACAAAGCCCTCCAGAATCGAGAGGTAAATTGTACCCCTCGATCTGAAACGATATTAACTGGTACCCCATGGAGCCTGATGACCTCTTTAATGAATGCTTGGGCTGTTTCTGTAGCTGAAGGGGTGCCCTTCATTGGGACAAAGTGCGCCATCTTCGACAACCGGTCCACTATGACAAAGATTGAATTGAAGCCCCCGGCCGGGGGTAGTTCTACAATAAAGTCTATAGAGAGCATTTTCCAGGGTCTATCTGGGACAGGCAAGGGTTTTAGTAGACCCCATGCCTTTGTTTTGTGCCCTTTGTTCCTAAGGCAGGTGGTACAGGATTCTACAAACTCTTTACAATCTTCGCGCAGCTGAGGCCACCAGAAGGTGCGCTGAACCAAATCAGTGGTCTTAGCCACACCGAAATGCCCAGCTAGCGCATGATCGTGACAAAGCTCTAGTACTGGAACTCGTAGTGTTTCAGGTATAAAGATCCTACTCTCATGCCACAATAACCCATCCTTAACCTGGAGCTCTGCTTTAATGGAAGATTCCATTCCTGCGGAGGCCTGCTTAATCTGGGAAAGCAGGTTTCCCTGAAGTAGAAGAAAATTCCCCGGAGACAAAATGGTGTCTGGAGGGGAAATCTCTTGAGGTTTGTGAAACATCCTAGACAGGGCGTCAGGTTTGGTATTCTTGGAACCAGGACGGTAAGTGACATGAAAGGAGAACCTGGAGAAAAAGAGAGCCCACCTGGCCTGACGTGGTTTCAACCTTTTTGCAGACCTCAAATACTCCAGGTTCTTATGATCTGTAAAGATTAAGACTGGATGAGCGGCACCTTCCAACAGATAGCGCCACTCCTCCAATGCTGACTTGATTGCCAACAACTCTCTGTCACCTACATCATAATTTCTCTCTGCCGTGGATAATTTACGAGAAAAGAAGGCCACAGGATGCAGCAGGGCCTTGGTTCCCTGTCTTTGGGATAATACTGCTCCTACAGCAATTTCAGATGCATCCACTTCTAGAATAAATGGCAGAGAGGAATCTGGATGCTTTAGTACAGAGGCAGAGGTAAAAAGGCCCTTGAGAGTCTCAAAAGCCTTTTGAGCCTCGGCCGACCAATGGAAGCGTGTACCCTGTTTGGTTAGCTGTGTGATGGGTGCAATGATGGCTGAGAACCCCTTAATAAATTTGCGGTAAAAATTAGCGAATCCAACGAATCGCTGGATTCCTTTCTTGTCTGTCGGGACTGGCCAATCTAGAACAGCCGTGACCTTCTGGGGGTCTATTTTAATGCCCTTACTGGAAATGACTAACCCTAAAAATGGAATACTTTCCTGTTCGAATTCACATTTTTCAGCCTTTGCATATAGACCGTGTTGTCGAAGTCGGCCCAATACACTTCTGACGTGCCTGCGATGGGATTCAAGGGAACAAGAGAAAATCAATATGTCGTCTAAATAGACGATGACAAACAGGTCTAGAAAGTCACTTAACACATCATTAATAAAGTATTGAAATGTGGCAGGGGCATTGCACAGGCCGAAAGGCATCACGAGGTACTCAAAATGTCCATAACGGGTATGAAAAGCGGTCTTCCATTCGTCTCCATCCCTAATACGAACTAAATTGTAGCCCCCACGGAGATCAAGTTTGGTGAATATGGTAGCCGTCCCCAGTCTCTGAAACAGCTCTGGTACTAAGGGGAGAGGGTACCGATTCTTCACGGTAATTTTGTTTAGTTCGTGGTAATCCAGACACGGCCTGAGGGTTTTATCTTTTTTCTGCACGAAGAAGATGCCGGCACCTGCGGGGGACGTGGATGGACGAATGAAACCTCTTTTGAGGTTCTCGTCAATGTATTCCTTCAATGCCCCTTGCTCCACCTCAGTTAAGGGAAATATTCTTCCAAAAGGAATTTCAGCACCAGGAAGTAACTCAATGGGACAGTCATAGGCCCGGTGAGGGGGTAACACCTCTGCCCTCTGTTTACTAAATACGTCCAGGAAATCATGATAGGCGGAAGGAATGGATTCATGTAGACTAGGATCTGTATCTAGGCATAACAGAGTAGGGTTCTCCAGGGTGTTCTGGGTTCTGCAGAACTGTTGACAGTAAGGAGAGGAAAAGGTCACCTCACCTGTGATCCAATTTATGTCCGGATTATGGGCCTGTAACCATGGCATGCCGAGAATTATGGGGAACAGGGGTGAAGCGATAATGTCCAGGCGTAGCTGTTCCTGATGGACGTTGGAAACGAAAACGGGTATTGGCATAGTCTCTTGGGTGACAGGTCCAGACTTGATAGCAGTTCCATCAGCTAGATGGATAGAAAGTCCATGGGCTTTAGGTGACAAAGGTATTTGGTGTTGGGTGGCAAAACGAGAATCCATGAAACAGCTGCAAGCTCCTGAGTCAATAATGGCGGTGATTTGTAGATCCTTCCCTGGCAGCTGTAGCAGAAAAGGAAGAGCAAGGTGGGTGGTATTTTTAACCAGAGATGTCACATAGTCAGTAGATAGGGATAAACACTTACGGAGTTTAAGGGGACAATTCCTGACATAGTGCCCGGGTTCCCCACAATACAGGCACAAGTTATTTGCTCGACGACGTTGTCGTTCCTCTGGGGTGAGCGAAGGCCGCAGGACTCCTAATTGCATCGGCTCAGGTAAGTTAAACGTGGAGGTAGGTGGTGTTGATGATGGGTGATGAGGAACTTTAGGGGTAACCCAAGTTGGACGAGAAGACCCCATAGCTCTCTCAGACCTGCACTCTCGTAGGCATCGATCGATCTGGATGGCTAGATCGATTAAAGCATTTAAAGTCTGTGGTGTACCCACCCTGGCCAGTTCATCCTTCAGAGGATCAGAAAGTCCCAACCGAAATTGATAACAGAGAGCCGCATCGTTCCAATTAGTATCCGCACTCCACTTCCTGAATTCAGCCACATAGTCCTCTGCTGCTCTGCGACCTTGTTGAAGGGTGTGCAGAGCCGCCTCTGCAGTTACAGATAGTTGGGGGTCATCATATAACTGACCTAGTGCGTCAAAGAAAGTGGAGAGGTTGGTCAGAGATATGTCCTTTTGCTCTAAAAGGCGATGGGCCCAGGTTTGGGTGTCACCAGAGAGTAGAGAAATTACGTAGCCCACCTTTGTAGCCTCCAGGGAAAAGGTACGTGGCTGAAGAGCAAAAAATAGTTTGCAGGAGTTGCGGAAGGCTCTGAACTTATGGCGATTTCCGAAGAAACGTTCAGGTGTGGGAACCTTAGGTTCCGGGGGGAGCATCACCACCGTTGAGGAAGGCCCAACTGAAGGAGCAGGAGCAGAGGAAGCTCCCTGGGCCCCAATGGGGTTAGACAGGGTTAACACTCGGTTCTCCAGCATGGTGTATCCTTGCTGTAGATTTTTGACTGCTTCAGTCAATCCTGCCAGGTGTGCACAGAGTTCCTCCATGGGAGACGTTCCCTGCTCAGGCTCAGACATGGCTGTCTGCTACTGTCTGCTATTGTGAGCCTGAAGTGCAGGAAAAGACCTCCCTTACAGCTCCCACTCCCGTTCCCCTGGAATGGAGACAGAGGGCCAGGAGTGAAGAGTGGTATGGGTGCCTGGCAGGATCAACAGTTGCTGAAAGTCCAGTAGTGGTGGCACCCTCTGGAGTCAGGAACCTGAGGAGTAGACTGAGGACAGAGACTGGAATGCAGGACTGGAGCCAGGAACAACAGCAGGTAATAGCCGACTGGAAGCTGGACTGGAACTAGGAACAACAGCAGGTAATAGCCTGGAACGCTGGACTGGAACAACAGCAGAAGATAGCCTGGAACGCTGGACTGGAACCAGGAACAACAGCAGGTAATAGTCGACTGGAAGCTGGACTGGAACCAGGAACAACAGCAGGAAATAGCAGACTGGAAGCTGGACTGGAACCAGGAACAACAGCAGGTAATAGCAGACTGGAAGCTGGACTGGAACCAGGAACAACAGCAGGTAATAGCCTGGAACGCTAGACTGGAACACAGCAGAAGATAGCCTGGAACGCTGGACTGGAACACAGCAGAAGACACCAGCGGGAGTGCGCACGCGCGTGCCCGTGCGTGACCGCACCCGTGAACGCGCGCGCATGCGCAATGGGACCCATGGCCGAGTTCCCGTGCGCCTGGGACGTCGGTTACTGGCAGGATCTTCATGACAGGTTGGCTGCATTGATAAGGTGTAGGGTAAGGGATTTTTTGTAGGAGGAGAGGGGCATGGAGGTGTGATGGAGCATGTATTGGGCCGGAGTGAAGTCTGCGGCGTAAGAGGTAATTTGGGTGATAAGGAATTTCCGTCCAGTACGGTATGATAAGAGGACACTCCCACCAGATATGAATGAGGGTGCCAAGCACCGCATTGCAATGCCAGCATTTTGGGGGACCAAGGGGTGCATTTTGTGGATTTTATCAGGTGTCCTGTACCAGTTGGTGAATATTTTGTATCTGTTTTCCTGGGTGGATACATTAATGGAGCCCTTATGAATATGGTTGTGTATACGTTCCCATTCAGTGGAGGTTAAGTCTATAGACAGTTCTGATTTCCAACGACCGATAAGCTTATCATCTTTAATTTTCCAAGTTGAAAATAAGAATGCGTAAACAGTAGAGATCACAAGACGTTGGGGTTCTGAACTATCACATAGCAATTGAAAAGGTGTACGCTCTCGGTACCATAGTGAGATGGTTTTGGCATCAGCAAAAAAGTGTCTTATTTGTAGGTACTTATAAAAGAGGATGTTGTATTCAGTGAGTTTGGCTGCCATGGCTTGGTGGGGGAGGAGTTCACCATTTTGGAAGAAGTGGTGTGCCCTGATGGGGGCTGTGCATGATTCCCTGTGTAGATCTCTTAAGGCAAGGCCTGGCAGGAAGTCAGGATTACGGACCAAAGGGGTCATAGGGCCTGGGTGCGGTGTGTAATCGAGTGCTTTGCCGGCTTATTTAAGGTGGGACAATGTGGCTCCAATAAAGAGATGTGTCACCAAATTTCTAGGGATGGAGTTGTGATTGATCCAGGGTAGATGTGATAGCGGGGTTTTAGCGAAAGAGTCCTCAAGTGTGATCCAGGCTTTATTGGAACAATGCAGATGCCAATCTACAATCCTAGTTAAATTACATGCCCAGTGGTATTTTTGAATGTCGGAGAGGCCAAGGCCCCCTAATAGCTTGGGGAGTACTAGCCTATCCCAGCTTAGTCGGGGGGTCTTGGATGCCCAGATAAAAGTCCTGCACATATGCTTGAATGATGTAAAAAAGGAGGTGGGTAGCTTTATGGGGATTGCCTGAAAAAGGTAAAGAAGTCTGGGCAGTACATTCAGTTTTAATATGGCTGTCCTACCCAACCAGGAGAAGGACCCGAAATGCCATTTATTTAAATCAGCTTGTATGTTTTGAAGCGCGGGTTGGAAGTTTCTTATGTAGAGATCCTGTAAGTTAGTAGGTATTTTGATGCCCAGGTAGGTAATGTCCTGTGATTCCCATGTAAAGGGGAAGTTCTGTTTGCATTGGGTGACCAGTGTGGAGGGAGTTTTTAAAGTGCTTTCGATTTTGTAAAGTTAATTTGAAGGTTTGACAAGGTTTTGAATATTGAGAAATCTTTAAGAAGATTGGGGATAGTGACTATAGGGTCCGTGAGGACGAGCAAAACGTCATCCGCATAGGCTGCTAATTTATAGTGGTTATCACCAATGTTAATGCCTTTGATGTCCGGATTGTCTCTTAATCTGCGGAGCATTGGTTCCATAGTAAGGATGAATATGAGCGGGGATAGGGGGCATCCCTGACGGGTTCCGTTTGAGACAGAGATAGCGCTCGACAGGCGGCCATTGATCCTAAGTTTAGCTGTAGGTGCAGAGTATAGCGCCAGGATCATTTGGAGTAGATGCAATGGGAAACCCATTACTCTTAAAGTCGCTTCCATATAGTCCCAGTCGAACGCTTTCTCCGCGTCCAAAGACAGGAAAAAACCTTGTGTGGATGTTTTGGAGAGCCAATGATGGATATTTAGAGCCTTGATAGTATTGCCCCTGGCCTCCCTGCCAGGGACAAAACCTACTTGATCAAGGGAGATTAATTTGGGTAGCAGAGGGAGAATGTGGTTTGCCAACACTTTGGCGTAGAGCTTTAGGTCTACGTTCAGAAGTGATATCGGGTGGTAGTTAGAGAAAAATGAGGGGTCTTTGCCTTGTTTGGGAATGAGAGTGACGTGTGCTTCAAGGATGTCCCTCATCGTATTAGAATTTGGTGATAGATTTTTGAAGGCTTTGGTGAGGTGGGGAATGAGGGTGTCTGGGAAGGACTTATAATAGCTAACTGTAAGGCCATCTGGGCCAGGGCTTTTGCCCGGTTTCATTTGTTTTAATGCAGTTAAAATTTCTTTTCCTGAGAGTGGGAGATCAAGGTCCGAGGATTCATCTGAAGAGAGGGGGGAGGGACAGTATTGTGCAAGGAAATCTGTAATGGCTGTCATTCGGTCCGAGTTGGCTGCAGGGGGGAGCGTGGTGGGGAGGTTGTATGGTTTGGAGAAGTACTGAACAAAATAGTCAGAGATATCATCCGTAGTAACAAGGGTGTCGCCAGTCGGTGTTGTAATTTTGTGAATGGTATGGGCCGCTTTCTTAACTTGAAGCGCTCTGGCTAAAAGTTTACCCGACTTGCTGCCGAATTCGTAGAATAATTTTTGGGTCATGGTGTAGTTACGTTTTAGTGTGTGGTTAAGTTCCTCTAGAAGTTCTTCTCTGGTCTGAGTTAGTTCCGTTAATGTGGAAGCTGCTTGCGATGCTTTGTGTGCTTGTTCAAGTGTTAGTATGCAGTCGGTCAGCTCATTAATTTGTGCGTTTCTAAGTTTGTTTCGTTGGGCCGCAATGGGGGATAAATTTCCCCCTTATGATGCATTTGTGTTCTGCCCAAACGGAGATAGGAGAGGTGTCTTCTGTTGTATTTTCTGCAAAGTAGTGGGTGAGGCTCATGGTAATTTGTTGTATATGGTCCAGGTCGGTCAGTAGAGAATTATCAAGTCGCCATATGTTGGACCTACCATGGGTCATCTGGAGGGTTAGAGTTATAAATATGGGGTTGTGATCAGAAAGAACCATGGGTTCAATCTTAGCTTTTGAGAGGAGTGTGAGATCATTTTGGGATAAGAAAAAGTGGTCTATTCTGGAGTATTTGTTATGAGGTGCGGAAAAGAAGGTGAAGTCCTTAGTGTTGGGGTGTAATGTGCGGCAAGCATCGTGAAATAACAGGTTGCTGAATTGCAATTTAATAGCTCGTAGGGCTCTGTCGGTTAGGAAGAAAGCACCGTTGGATGTGTCAAGGGAGGGATTCAGAGCGACATTGAAGTCGCCTCCTACTATCAGAGTACCTGATTGGAAGCTGAGAAGTTGTTGAAAGGTGTCTCTAAAAAAGGCCACTTGTTGCGAGTTAGGGGCGTAAATGTTAGCTATTGTGACAGGTCTGTGGTGCAGAGTGCCTTTAATGAATAGGAATCTCCCTTGGGAGTTTCTTTGGACTTCTGTCACCTGCAGGGGTATTGTTTAGAAATTAAGATTGAGGCTCCTTTGGATTTAGCCTCGGTGTTGGAAGTGTGGTACACCAGTGGGAATTGGTGATTATACAGTTTAGGGATGCTATCCGTCCTGAAGTGCGTTTCCTGTATAAGTGCTACATGTATTTTCGATCGTTGTAGGAAATAGAACAGTTTAGACCTTTTCTCTGGGATGTTAAGGCCTTGTATATTGATTAAGCAGAGTTTGAGTGTCTGTAGGTGCTTATGTAGGTCAGGCGGTGAGGTCCGGGGGTCTGTGCCATCCGCCATAAGTACGAGTGAAGGGAGAGGGATGACCTAGGCGATCAGGATGTGGGTCTGTTCAGTGTATGGCAGGCTTAAGTGTAATGTTGAGGTAACTGGGGTGAAACCGATGAGGTCTGGGGGTGACTTGCTCCCCTACCTCTAAACTGTACGGTATCGGTAAAGTACAGTGCGGGCACGATGTGTACACCGTGACTCACCTCTGTGGGGGGGGTTTGGCAATCACCAAGCAGTGAAGGAGGACTATAGGTAAAGGAAAGAATGGTATAGTCTGCCACCACAGGGTCTTCAGGTGATAAAGGGAGGAGGTTTTGGAGAGCGTATTTTCGGGGGGATATATAATAATAGGACGAGGGGATACTCTCAAAGAAACATGAGTGCTGGGTGGTGGGATTTGGGTGCGTAAATGCATCATTTCAAAAATAGTATACAAGAACCATCATATAGAAATATTGGGAGTTCTGAAACCACCACCCAGCCCCCCATACCAGAAGGCACCCAAAACGCCATTAAATACTATCACGGCTAAATGCGGGATTTGTAAAGGTGGGTGCCCTCTCTTGGGTCAAGTGTTGGCCTCAGAACATGTGAGGTAATTAAACAGAGGACATTTATAGGGCCTAAAAACAGCACACAAATCTCAAATAGAACACTGTAACCAGAGAAACATGTAAATAAACAAGTAATTTGGTCAGCAAGCTGACCATGCAATCAGTGATAGACCTCCAACTAGAAAGTCTGAGTAATACTAAACTTGTAGACTAGAAGATTTCCCATAGAGAGAGTGTGGAATATACCTCATACCTCGCCGTGCAGTCTAACATGCGAGCAAGTGTGATTGGGTAAAGTTAAAGTTACAGTTACAGGCCATTCGATGGCGGTAGTGCACTCTGCATAAGCCTTCAGGTAGGTGCCACATCAGTTCCCAGCAGTGAGTACTTGTACAGGGCATGTAGATGGAGGGGGATAGTTCATGTAGGCTCCTCAGTCAGTGCACGAGTCGTTGCAGCCAGCGATGAAGTGGAAGAGGAGACTGTGAGAGACACAGCTTTGGAAGTCAGCCTTGAGTGTGATGATCTGTGTGAGGTGTTGTCCAGGTAACAGTCGCAGTGTTCGTCGGACGTTCTCGAGGCTTTTCCTTAGTGTCAGGGAGCTTGTGGGCGGAACTGTACAGAACTGCTGCCAGGTCAGGGGCGGTTACAAACCACAGGGTGTTGTGGGTCATGTCGTTTTAGAACACTCCACTAGACATATGGGCGGTGTTCATTCCATAGGCAAGTGCTGCTGCTTTTTAGCTAAACTTGCAATGTCCATGACATGGACACAATCCGAACCCAATACAAGATGCAAAACATCTATTGTGCTGAATATCTCTTGATGAAAGTCAGTCACATAAACATTGTATTAAAGTTTAACAGTGTGTGATAACTTATTTAAGCCGAACAGGGTAAACTGAGATTGCATGGTAGCATGTATCTGAGGCTGGCTAGCTGTCTCGGTGAGCTCTCCTGAGCCTCGATGAGTTTGTGGAGCTGCCCTCCTGAAAGTGAGTGCGGGTACCTGTAAGGTGCCTGGGGGAGGATGGGGACCTTCGCCTAAGGTACCTGGTATCTTGCGCCTCCATGGGTTCTTCTTGAGGCGATTCTTTGCTTGTCACTGAGCGAAACTCCGCATATCAGTTAGGGACATCTACCAGGGGTATGCCCAGGGTTCCGCAGAAGTGTGGGAGATCCTCTGGTACTCTCAGGAGAGCTGTGCGGCCCTGGGTGGAGGCAGAAAGGCAAAACGGGAATTTCCATTTATATTGAATACCTTTCATGCGAAGGGCATCCAGCAGAGGCTTCAGATCATGTCAGTGCTGTAAGGTGATTCCTGAGAGGTCCTGATAGATTTGAAGTGCTCTCCCGTCATGGAGAATTTGAGGCCTGCTTCTTGCTTGTCTGATAATTTCTTTCTTCAGTTTGAAGCCTATTATACAGCAAATGATGTCCCTCTGGGGATCCGTCTCCCTTCCCTTGGGACGTAAGGCCCGGTGGATCCTTTCCATGTCAATGGGCATATGAGGTGGTCTATTAAGCAGACCATTGAAGATTCCAGTCACAGTGTGGGCTATTTGTTCTCCCTCGATGGCCTCTGGCAGTTCTCTGACTCTGAGATTATGGCGCCGACCTCTGTTGTCGAGGTCTTCCAGATGGCATTGCATATCTCTCATTTGTAATGTGTGGGAGTCAATGCGATTCGCAGCTTTGCGGATAGTCGCATCATGGCGTTCAGTCACACTTTCAACTGTGAGTGCACAGATATCGAGCCTGAGCTCTGAAATGGCGGCAGATAAGGTGTCTGTCATTGTTATGCAATAGTTTTCTCTGACAGCTTACCTGTCTCCATGTGTTCATCTCTAAAGACCAGCTGCCTCTCACCTGACTGGTTTTATAACCTCTCCTCTAAGCATGACCCCACCCCAGGCCCTATCAGGGAACCCTATATTAACCTGTGCACTGCAAGCCAGCAGTGCTGATCAACCATTGTGTGTTAGCCTCCATGTGTACTTGCTGTGTTTCCTACATCTGATTCCTGTTACCGACTTTGGCCTGTTCTCGACTTTCCCTGTCTGCTTGTTACCCTGACCTTTGGCATGTTATGTTTATCCTTGTCTGCTAGTCGCCCTGACCTTTGGCTTACCCCTTACTTCCCTGTCGTTCCAGCCTGCTGCCTCCTTCCTCTTCTCCTCTAGTCTACGGTGAGCGTGAGCTGTGAGACCCTGGAGGCCGCGACCTGGAGCCAGACTGCAGCGCAGTCCATCCTCACCACTAGAGGCTCTGGTGAAGACCTGCTGGCTCTTAGACTCAGTGCCCTGGGGAATCTATGCTCTAGCTCCCACTGGGATCCATGTTAGTTATCCTGTAGACCTGCTTCCTGAACCTTCCAGCGTTCAATCCGCAGCAGTCAGTCCTAGGGTCCATTACCTTAGTGGTGCACTTCTGACTCCTACAGAGTGCATCTGTCACCTGGTCCCAGGTGACCTGACAGTGTCTTTGATATCCTCTGCGATTGTCCGCAGGTCCTGCATGCTAAAGTGTGGCTGTGATGAGAGTTCAATGCCATTTCTATCCCTGTAAGGGTTTGGAGATCCCGCGTGTGGCGGTTCCGTCGGGGCGACCTCAGAAGCCTGAGAGTGTGAGTGTCTGTGACCCCCGTCCCTTAATTGTTCGCGGGGGGAACGGGAGCGGGAGGCAGAAGAGTTCTGCGAAGCAGTCCCCATGATTTGGAGGTATTTAGAGGCAATTTTACCTCAGATTCCAGTCAGCTTTTCCCTGTGGTGGCAGGAGCACAGGGATTAAGCTTCCATATTCCTGCTAGGTCAGGCCACGCCCCTCTGTAGAAAATTCTATATAGGGAAAACAAAAAGACAATTAAAAAAACTTTGTAACTCTGGAGGAGCTGCAGAGATCCACAGATCAGGTGGGAGAATCTGTCCACAGGACATCTATTAGTTGTGCACTCCACAAATCTGGCCTTTATGGAAGAGAGGCAAGAAGAAAGCCATTGTTGAAAGAAAGCCACAAGAAGCCCTGTTTGCATTTTGCGAGAAGTCATGTGGGGGACACAGCAAACATGTGGAAGAAGGTGCTCTGGTCAGATGAGACCAAAATTGAACTTTTTGGCCTAAAAGCAAAATGCTATGTGTGACGGAAAAATAACACTGCACATCTCCCTGAACACACCATCCCAATCGTGAAACATGGTGGTGGCAGCATCATGTTGTGGGGATGCTTTTCTTCAGCAGGGACAGAGAAGCTGGTCAGAGTTGATAGGAAGATGGATGGAGCCAAATACAGGACAATCTTAGAAGAAAACCTGTTAGAGTCTGCAAAGGACTTGAGACTGGGGCAGAGGTTCACCTTCCAGCAGGACAACAACCCTAAACATACAGTCAGAACTACAATGGAATGGTTTAGATCAAAGCATATTCATGTGTTAAAATGGGCCAGTCAAAGTCCAGACCAAAATCCAATTGAAAATCTGTAAAAAAACTTGAAAATTGCTGTTCACAGATGCTCTCCATCCAATCTGACAGAGCTTGAGCTATTTTGCCAAGAAGAATGGGAAAACATTTCACTCTCCGGATGTGCAAAGCTGGTAGAGACATCCCCAAAAAGACTTGCAGCTGTAATTGCAGTGAAAGGTGGTTCTACAAAGTATTGACTGAGGGGGGCTGAATACAAATGCACGCCACATTTTTTCACATGTTTATTTGTAAAAAAATGTTGAAAGCCATTTATCATTTTTCTTCCACTTCACAAGTATGTATTCCAATAAAATACATTTACATTTTTGGTTGTAACATGACAAAATGTGGAAAATTTCAAGGGGTATAAATACTTTTTCATGGCATTGTACATTTATTGAGACTACTGTAATGGATTTGTTGGTAACGGTCCTCCCATAAGTAATCAGAAACAGATAGTTGACGTCATGTTTAGTCTGCCCTTAGGAGGGTTCAACTAAGACCAGGCCTGCCTGGATGTCTGCTGTTTCACTCGTATAGCAATATCACTAAAGGGCATTTATAGAGTTAATCTGATGACTATCTCTGTCTTTTGTCAATGTTATAGTGTGGGTTGGGTTGAATGGCGCCACCTTCTAACAGTAAAGATTCTATTAAAGGAAAATCTATAAATTAAAGTGAGGAAGAGCACCCCCTACTGGCCATGAGGAAGCATGAGTCCACCCAAAGGGGGCTAAATGCATTGGTGGTAGCTTCCATGCTACAGAGCTCCATAGTGTATGCAGACTTGTTTTTTGGCGGATTTTTGAAAGCAATGGCGGGCAGACATGGGATATGAAAGAGGATACTCTTGTGAGATGATGCCTGAGATAATAACTGAAGTGACCTAACATCAGCAGCTCACTCTGGGGAGCAAGTTGAAGACAAGTACAAAGGACATGAGCGATAAGTATCCTGGCTTTTCATTTATCACACTGTGTTAACTAAAATGCTGTGGAGGGGAGCACTATGATTTTTAATCTATATACTGACACTGATCAGGGATCTATGTTTTGATCAGTTGTATCACTATATTTTGTGGTACTGTGATCTTGCACAAGGTGCTGCTGTGTGACTACCTTGAACCCTTATAGGATGGATGGATGATTGAGCATTAGCCAGAGATTGATTGACTTTTCTCTTGTTGTAGATACATTTCAAAGTTATCAATGCCCCTGCTAAAAGGAGTGTATAATAAGTGCCACTGTGCATTTGACTATCTCCCCTGAACTCTCAAAGGGTTCATAAAAAATGAAAAACCTTGCTTGAGAGTGAACTACCAAAATCCGATTGAGAGCTAGAGGGATCGCTTACACAGACTCACAAGCTGCAAAGTCTCACTGCCAATTAAACTATTAATCATCCAAGGCAACCTGTCTAAGCTATGCCTCATTGTCTGCCTGCTGTTTTCTTAACCAAACTATAGTTTGCCTCTTATATCTATTCCATTCAATAAGCTACTAATATTGCCAGTTAACTAGATTGGTTGACATTGACAGTATCAATTCTGGTTTTGGGCTTTTATTTTGCAATTAAAGTGATTGTAAAGTCTTGTTTTTTTTCCTATAAAATTAATAAACATGTTATACTTACCTGCTCTCTTGCAGTGGATTTGCACAGAGCAGCCCGGATCCTCCTCTTCTTGGGTCCCTCTTGTGTGCTCCTGGCCCCTCCTTCCTGTTCAGTGCCCCCACAGCAGGCAGGTTGCTATGAGGCACCCGAGCAGAGTCACAGCTCCCTGTGTCCATTCAGACATGGAGCCCAACCTGGCCCCGCCCCTTCTCTCCCCTGATTGGCTAGCTGACTTTAATTGTCAGCAGCGGGAGCCAATGGCACCGCTGTTGTGTCTCAGCCAATCAGGAAGGACAATATAGGACGGCTGGGACATTCACGGACATCGCTGGCCAGAGAGGGACCTCAGGTAAGTGTTAGGGGGCCTGCTGCACACAGAAGGCTTTTTGTCTTAATGCATAGAATGCAAGACTTCTGCCTTTACAACCCCTTTAATGATAGGTTTATATGATCTTCTACAATACTGTATATTGAGGCATGTGCAATCAGCATTGTTTTCTTTCCACCAGGGGTTATTCTCCAATTCTATGAAGCCATTTACGCTTTTTTCTATTACTGGATAAATGTTATTTGCGAGTTTATAACTTTTTAATTTATAATAGGTAAGATTAAAAACACTCACAAGAGAGCGATAATTTCCAGCATAGGTATATGTATTACAGGTTTCATCCGCATAGTCCCCGAACGGTGCTAGGCATCATTAGCTGGTGGAAGCGATCAGGCATGTATCCGGATCACTGTATGCTCACATCGCTTCCGGAAGGTTGGAGTGTGGATCGGCGATGCTTCGTTATGTTGTCACCTCCGGGAATGGGGTCGGCGGGCGGTGCTTCGCATTCAGAGCATGCGTGTTCCTTCGTCGCCCGAATGAACGTAAGATTCTTTTGACGAATGCATACGAAAACGAATTTTCAGCAAGAATGAAAATCAGAGAGAATGAAAATCAGGAAAAACGAAAACCCGAAAGAATGAAAATCCTAAATAACGAAAATCCGAAATAATGAAAATCCGAAAGAAAGAAAATCTGAAAATCCGAAAGTCAAAAAACAAATCAACCTACGAGTTTAACAAATCAATTACATTCGGATAATTTTGTTGTTCAAATTTTCTATTATAATTAAATTATTAACTATCAATATAGTTTTTAATATTATTATTATTATTATTATTATTATTATTATTATTTTTGTTATTATTTATTATTATAAACTATTAAATTATAGGTATTGGAATTTCCTTTCACATTTGGCTAAAGTAACTGTTAGTGAACGTCACGAATATGAATGCATCTGAAATTACGAATTATCCGAAGTAACGAATGCCACATCTAAACGAATGGAACGGAACGAATATGAATGCTCCCGAAGTTACAAATTATCCAAAGTAACGAATACCACATCTAAACGAATTAACTGGAAAGAATATGAATGCATCCGAAGTTACAACAAATCCAAAGTAATGAATGCCAGGGCTGCACCCTCTCCTGTCCAGCTGGCTCCATCCTCCCTTCACCTGGCTGCATCCCTTCCTCTCCAATTCACCTGGCTCCATCCTCCCCCCACCTGGCTGCATCCCCCCTCCAGTCCAGCTGGCTCCATTCTCCCCCCACCTGGCTGCACCCCCCTCTCCAGTCCATCTGGCTCCATCCCTCCACCTGACTGCACCCCCCTCTCCAGTCCACCTGGCTGTACCCCTCCACCTGGCTGCACCCCCTCTCCAGTCCACCTGGTTCCATCCTCCCTCCACCTGGCTGCACCCACTCTCCAGTCCACCCGGCTCCATCCCTCCACCTGACTGTACCCCCTCTCCTGTCCACCTGGCTCCATCCTCACCCCACCTGGCTGCACCTCCCTCACCTGTCCACCTAGCTCCATCCTCCCACCACCTGGCTGCACCCCCCTCTTCTGTCCACCTGGCTCCATCCTTCCACCTGGCTGCGCCCCCTCTCCTGTCCACCTGGCTCCACCCACCCACCTGGCTGTACCGCCCTCTCCTGTCCACCTGGCTCCATCCCTCCACCTGACTGCACCCCCCTCTCCTGTCCACCTGGCTCCATCTTCCCTAAACCTGGCTGCACCTCCTCTCCTGTCCAGCTGGCTCCATCCCTCCACTAGGAGTTCTGTTGCTAAAATTATTTAATTAATTTAGATTTTTTTAGGGGGGGAGACGCAAGTAGCTGGTCTCACCTAGGACGCAAAATAGTCTAGCACCGACCCTAAATTTAATGTGTCCTGTTCCACCAGTCCAGTTAGACTGCGCTGACCATCTTTCTGTGACAGAGCGGGTCCCACACTGAACCAACTTGAACCTCATACACGCGTAAAATTAACTCTTCTTTACCATACGGTTAGGTCCCTAGGGTCTCTGCCAGTACCAGTCCCAGTTGCTGAGGCACCGAACACACCAGAGGTAGGTCATAAACCGCTCCCCTCACTATACATGAGGCCCCTCACCCCTGCTGATATCGTTCTCCCATTGTCTGGCTGTCATATAATCCTTCTCTGGTACTTGCTGCCACTAGCAACAGCATGTTACCTCTTCACTCCATGTGTGTGCATTACAGCCCTGTTCTCCCATACACCTTTACCAACATGCACCCTTTTAAGTAACTTCAGACAAGGCATGTCAACGTTTCAAAAGCTTTACTGGAATAATGTGACATAACAGTTCAACATAAAGTGCAGTCTTTCCCTAACATCCCTAGTCCCTAACTACAGGCTTGTGTACTTCCCCAGCATACCTGCTTAGGAAAGCGTCCATGGCTGACATCTTTTGGGAGGACTGTAAGTCCCAGCAAGCCCCCTACATGTGGAAGGCTCCAGGACACAGGTTTGTAGCAGCTTTGCTGGAATCAGGAACAGAAGCACTCTCTCACACCTTGCTGGCTGTTTGTGTTTTCCCTTCCCATGCAGCAGACTGTGTGTGTTGTGGAACTACAGGTCTCAGTAGCTCCAGGTATGTCTGCAGGCTGCTTAGGCAGGAAATCTCTAGTGAAGACAGATGAAAGAGAAGATAGCTGAAGCAGGGACACACAGAGCCCCTCTGGACTGGTGGTGTGCTGGAGGATCGGGTTACATAGCAGCTGTCAGCCTGTCCCTGATCCCACATGGCTAGCACTCAATAGCACCTGATTTATATGCACAGCAGCAGCCTACCAAGTGAAAAGACTGAATAATAAGTTAACCCTCTCCCTCCCTGCCGGGCAGCAGCTATCTAGAAACTTCCAACCTGCTTACAGTTGTGTTGGGAAGTTTGTTTATGTGTGAGACATCTGGTGCATAGATATGCGCATGGTATTTCCCAAAGAATGGCTAACAGGCACAATCCTTATTTCCGCTAGATGGGCTATTTAAAGGGAGCTTATTCCCATATCCTTTGCTGACTGATCTTCAGCTGTTCCCTGTGTCCTGACTGATCCTGAATGTTCTTCCTGTTACTGACCTGGCATGTTCTTGACCTGATCCTGGATTGTGGTTCTGTCTTGTCATTTACCCTTGACCGGCACTGTTTCTGACTTCGGCTCTGCTCATGAGTTGGCACCTCGCTGCCCACTATTCCTGAGACCCTGCTTCTGCCTCTGATCCTGGCTCCCGGTACTACTAAAGTGCTTGCCTGGCTGTCTGCTGCACCAGCTCTGTACACCACTGTATGTTCCAGCCTCCAGAGTCCTGACAAGCTGCCTATCCAGAACCATCAGCATAAGCTGAGTGCCCCTTTAGTCTGGACCAGTCCTCTGAACTCTACTGCTGTTCCTGTGTTAGAGAAATTATACTTTAAATGTCAGTTATGAAAGACGCCATTTTGTTTATCATGGCCTAGAAATAAACTATAGATAATATGGAGTCAGCAATATGTAGACTCAGTAATATAAAATGCTTAGATATGCAGTTTTGCATATATCCTGTATTTTTGTGTTGACTTGGGGAGTTTTCAAGTCAGTATCCTGTAACTATTGTTAGATGAAGATAACAGTCTGTAACAGACACTTCCACCTTTCCTGTTACGTCCAGAATAAAGTTGAAAATACATGAGACTGGGCATGTTTTAAGACAGGAAAAGGGGGTGTCCAGGGCTTATAAAAAAGACATGTACCACAGTATTTTCCCTAGAAATGACGATGACAGCATGAAGATGTAATGCTATTCATTTCTCTTGCATATGCAATAAATATTACCTTGATGCCCGAGGACGGTCTGAGATGGTGAATTATTTCCCTAACAATTTGGTCCTTCGAGGAGCCGGGAGTCCCCCGAGAAGCACTGGCCAACAGTGACCGATGACCGTACGGCAAAACTGTAAGTCCTCCGTCTTAAATTAGATGTTAAAAAGAGGCCGGTCCGCTGAACTAGTGCCTCCCGGGCAGCGACTTACCGGATCAGCACAAGAGACCGCTCTCGGGACAAGGTAAGATTTTTATTTTTATTTTATTATTAACCTTTTGTGTTAGACTTGATTAGGAATTTGATGAATAAGGGATTTGAATATATACATACAATATAGAGATTGATTGAATGTTTATTTGTTTCTGTCCTATCTGCTTTACTCTTGTTGAGGGGAAATAAGTGGTCACGTATTCCCCGTATAGATCCGTCTGTGGCCATCCTGGATGGGCAGACCTAGTGACTAGCCCGCGTTTTGGGAAGACGCGCTCAGGGCGACCTGGCGGCAGTCGAGCACTGCGGGTGTTCTCTCTTGTGTGTTCTTGTTTGTTTCTTCTGGTTAATTGTCATTTGATATAGGGGTATGGTTCCATACTAATATCCGGGTGCAGATAAAGGAAATTTGTCGATTGGATCTTAGATCCAGACAGCCTTGTAAACTGCAGAAAATCCCTTGGGGACACATAAATACTCCTAGATCAAAACCTAAAGAAGCCCCCGTTGATACAAGGGTGTGGCCTGATAGATTTCTAGGCATATAAATACCCTTGGATCAAAAATATTTCCAGATAAAGAACCCCCCCTGATACAAGGGTGTGGCCTGATAGATTTCCAGGTAACAAACAGAGGACATTTGGCGGACCGCAGTGTTCATGCCAGCCTCATATGTTGTATTAATCCTGAGCAGGCACATAAATACCCTTGGATCAAGGACTGAAATATTAAATGTTTTGATAGGATGAAAGAACAGTCGGGAGAATTCAGTCTCCTCGTAATTCTGTAAATGCTCTCTACAAGTTAGTGAAGTTTTAAGTAACAATGAAAGAACAGTCGGGAGAATTCAGTCTCCTCGTAATTCTGTAATTCTCTAAGACACCAGTGTTTTAGCAATACACAAGATCAGTAATCTAGAAGTGATATATCATGACTAGAAAGTCTGTGAGTGATTGCAAGTGATAAGATACTGTGTGCGTGTGTTGTGTCATTGTGAGAAGACATTAACAAAAAAAGAGCTCCGTGTGCACGATAAACAAGTAGGTATGATCCATGGAAAATCTGTTGGTATGAATGAAGATGTTAAGTATATGTGTAGTCTAGACAAAGAGAATGTGACATTTCCTAAAATGTTTGAAAACAAAGTATGATTTTGATGCATTTTTAAATAAGGATTATTGTGTAATACTGTGTAGAAAGCTTAAAAATTATGCCGGCACAAAAATAAGAAAACAGAAGAAATTAGGCCTTCCCCAGGCAAAGAAATGGCTTGAGGAGGCTAACCATAGGTTAAATTCAGAAAACCATAAAAAGACTATGTTTTTGAACAAAGAGGAAGACAATAATATGACCGTCCTCTGAAGTTTAGTTCAGCAAGTATTGACTGAACAAAACGTAACAAACCAAATGCAACCTGACTCTCCACTGTTTGTTGTTCCCACGTGGTCACCTGGGTCACCCGCAGATGCAACCGATTCTCCTATGGCTGCAGCTAAACCCCCTCTCAAGATGACTCTTGCTGTCCAGAGGAGTCCACAAGGGACGCCCCTTACAGCAACTGTTACAAAATTTTTCGGGGACCTGGTGAACCAATTGATATCCCCTTCAGCAGGGGAACAAACAGAATGTGGAGAGGAAGAATTTCCACTAATTGAAGTTCCCAACCCTAGGGTAGGACAAAATGTAGGAGGTAATGATGTGTATGTCATTGAGAAGGAGAACAGAAGGATGGGAAACACCTGAACAAGGCCCTGCATTCAGGACTATGAAAAAAAAAAAGAGAGGGGAGTGTTTCCTGTGAGGTAAAAGAGGTCACTTGGCAAAAGAATGTAGGTCAAACAGAGAGGAAGAAGCATGACTAGATGTTGGTATGTCTGCAGAGAGAGATACAGAAGAAAATGATGAGAAAGAATCTGAAATTTTGGATGTGTGCGCTGTTGAAACTTGTTTGCATGCTAAAGTCAAGTCAGAAATAACCTTGGTTGTGAAGGGTAGATGGCTGTGATACTGGGGCTTGTAGGACCCTAATACAGCCGCTGGATATGAAAAAGGTAAAGAAAAAGGTGTAGTATATGTAAAATCTGCAAAATGGGTTGATGCACCAGGAGGTCATGTCTGAAGGTCTTACTGTGGAAGATCCACAGACAGGTAAAAAGGCTCAGTGTAAAATTGTCATTTTGACTAAATGTCCTGTTAATTTGTTGGGTAGAGACATGTTGCACGCTATTGATATTTCTGTCGTACCAGTGGAGGGAGGTCTCAGAGCCCATCGGCTGTGTGAAAAACAAATCACAGCCGTGGATAATGAGCCCTGATACTGGTACAGCCTGGAATTTGCAAACTGAGGGATTAAATATACCCAAAACCCTGGCAGAAATAATTGACAAAGAGTCTGTGAGGAAAAGGTATAAGGTCCAGACAAACCTCTATTGCACCATGTACTACAGAAAGACCTCTGGGCCTGATAAGTCCTATGAGAAACAGTTAATGAGTCTCACTAACACTGAAGTTCTCTTAAAATGTCTGTACTGTGATAAGAGGGGAAATAGCGTGGCTACTTGTCTCCTACCACAGCCTATTCTGCAAATATACAGGCAGGATACTGTACCTTGTGTTTCGGTCACCCAGAATCCCAAGGTATCATGGCATGAGCTAGGAGAACTTATCACAAACTGGGTCCAACTGACAGATAAGAAACTAAAATTCAGAGGTATAGGAGGCATAAGAGAGAGAAAGATAGGTGTAGACTCGTGCAGGATTTACAGGCAGTCAATAGGGCCGTATTACCGAGGGCCCCGGTGGTCCCAGACATGCATGTCCTCCTGAACGAGCTCTACCCAGAGAACAAGGTATTTTCTGTTATCGATAACAGTAATCATTCTTTCCCATTCCCTTACACAAAGACAGTCAGTTCTGGGTTGCATTTATGTACACGGAAAAAAAAAAAGGTATACATACACTAAGTTATCCCAGGGATATTGTAAAAGTCCAACTACCTTCTCACAAAGAGTGTCCAATAATTTGTCTCGGTTTGTACCTCCCAGTGGGAGTTAAATTCTCTTGTATGTGGATGACATTCTAGTAGTAATGTATGTAAAATTACCATGGTTCTGATGCATTTCCTCGCAGACCAAGGTCAAAAGGTCAGCAAAGACAAATTACAACTGTGGAAAGAAAAGGTGAAATACCTGGGTTACATTTTATCTCAAGAAGGTAGACTTTTGCATGAGATCCGAAAAGAGGCCATCCTTCAAGTCCCCAAATCACATACCAAAAAATAAATGATGTCATTTCTTGGCATGGCAAATGTCTGTAGAGCATGGATAGCAAATTATGCTACGGAGGTGGCGCCTCTTTCTGATCTCATCTATGGTTCACTAATGGCTGCAAAAGATTCCATTCAGTGGAATGTGCAAGCAGAGAATGTATTTACGAAGGTAAAGCACCTCATTGTGGGTTCTCACTGATGTTCCCTTTCTAGATGCTGACATTACCTTTTGTGTTGATGGGTCTTGTAAAAAGGACGATAAAGGGGTAAATCAAACGGCATATGCTATTGTAACACATGACCAGGTCATTGAAGCCAGACCCCTTCCCAGTTCCTACTCTACACAACAAGCTGAAATGATTGCCCTATTCAGGGCCTGTAGTCTAGGGGAAGGGAAGAAAATAAATATTTATACAGACAGCCAATACGCTTTTTCTACTATACACATATTTGCCCAGCAATGGAAAAATAGGGGTATGATTACGTCCACAGGTAAACCAATCTCACATAGAGATCTTATCCTGGCCCTTCTAGAAAATGTACAGAAACCAACACAAGTGGCTATTTGTAAATGTACAGCACACAGAAAGGGAACAGATCCAATTACTCTAGGGAATGCACTAGCAGACAAGACCGCAAGGGAAGCTGCTACAGGACAGCAAAAAACACACACATATACTATACAGGTCCCCAAGAAAATGGTGAGGTACGGAAAGCTATTGATAAAACATGGTTATCAGAAATGCAGAAAACATCACCGGCAGGTGAAAAACAAAAGTGGTTATCTAAAGGGGCAACGCTGGTCAACGGTATATACACAAGTACAGAAGGTAAACCCATCTTACCTACATCACTATTTAGATATGCTGCATTATTGAGCCATGGGCAAGCCCATATCTCAAAAGGAGGGATGGTGCAGGTGATCAATAAGGTGTTCACAACATATGGGTTTACGAACGACTCTAGAAATTTTTGCCTCACATGTCCGCTTTGTAACAGATACCATGCTCAAGGTGCCCTAAGACCCTTAAGAGGTCATTTCCCACAACCCTCTTATCCCTTTCACACGATATGCATGGATTTTATGATTATTGTTGTTTATAAAGTGGGTGGAAGCTTTTCCTGACACACCCAAATGGACAGTCAGTAGCCAAAGTACTAATCAAAGAGGTGATTCCATTTCATGGATCCCCTCTGTGATTTACAGTGACAATGGCTCCCATTTTGTAAACCGAACAATACAACAAATTGGTAAATGGTACAATATTGACCTAAAAAAACACTGTGTCTACCACCCACAATCTGTGGGTACAGTGGAGAGACACAATGGTACCTTAAAGAGTAAACTAAGAAAATTGTTGAAGGAAACAGGGAAAAATAAATGGGTTCAGTGTTTGCCAATGGCATTGTTGAGTATAAGAATTACCCCTACTACTAAAGGACTAACACCGTATGAAATGCTGTATGGTAAACCTTATTATATTCCACAACTAGCCACCGTTCCTCTCCCTAAAGAAGAAATAGACTTGACTTGTATAATAAGAATGTTTTCATAAAATAGAACTGGGTCAGAATGTGTAAATGAGAAAAAGAGTTACCCTAAGACTAAAATGCAAAGTATACCCCCATCAGTACAAGCATTACCAGGAAATTTTACTTGTTTTTCTAACAATGACAGTAATGGTACAAATGTTGGCACCCTGTCCCCTGAATATTGTGTAATTACAACCCGTACTACGGACATTAAGTATGAACTAAAATGGTTTCAGGAACAAAAACAGCAATTGGCTGATGTTTGGTGTCTGTGTGGAGATAAGAGTACATATTTGGGGGGCACACCATACAATGCATTTAAATTCAAGATGGTGCTGCTGTAAGACCTAAACAGTACAAAATATTTTACAGCGCACACATACAAGAATGACATTTCCTGCAGGGCTAGTTAAAAACACCTGAACACCTGAACATATTCAAAAAATACGGGGGTTTGGTCACACTATATGGTCATATAGTGCTAAGCCCACTTACTGCGACAAAGTACCCCGAATTAGTGGGTCCTACACTAGTAATAGAATGGAAGATCCTCTGTCTCAACCATGGGAGCTGAACTCCTCTATGTGGGAGAACTGAAAGGGATACATCCTAATCACTGGTGGCCACTAAATAGGAGGTAATGAGGAGGGGGAGGGGTGCTCCAGCCCAAAAACCTGGTCAGGGCCTATTACAACATACAAGTACATATTTGGGGGGCACACCATACAATGCATTTAAATTCAAGATGGTGCTGCTGTAAGACCTACAGTACAAAATATTTTACAGCGCACACATACAAGAATGACATTTCCTGCAGGGCTAGTTAAAAACACCTGAACACCTGAACATATTCAAAAAATACGGGGGTTTGGTCACACTATATGGTCATATAGTGCTAAGCCCACTTACTGCGACAAAGTACCCCGAATTAGTGGGTCCTACACTAGTAATAGAATGGAAGATCCTCTGTCTCAACCATGGGAGCTGAACTCCTCTATGTGGGAGAACTGAAAGGGATACATCCTAATCAC
Source organism: Aquarana catesbeiana (assembly GCF_042186555.1). Lineage (NCBI taxonomy): Eukaryota > Metazoa > Chordata > Amphibia > Anura > Ranidae > Aquarana > Aquarana catesbeiana. The sequence goes on along the minus strand of NC_133326.1, from coordinate 580,776,090 downwards.
TGGTGGCCACTAAATAGGAGGTAACGAGGAGGGGGAGGGGTGCTCCAGTCCAAAAACCTGGTCAGGGCCTATTACAACATACAAGTACATATTTGGGGGGCACACCATACAATGCATTTAAATTCAAGATGGCGCTGCTACAAGTACATATTTTGGGGGGCACACCATACAATGCATTTAAATTCAAGATGGTGCTGCTGTAAGACCTAAAGGTCTTACAGCAGCACCATCTTGAATTTAAATGCATTGTATGGTGTGCCCCCCAAATATGTACTTGTATGTTGTAATAGGCCCTGACCAGGTTTTTGGGCTGGAGCACCCCTCCCCCTCCTCATTATCTCCTATTTAGTAGCCACCAGTGATTAGGATGTATCCCTTTCAGTTCTCCCACATAGAGGAGTTCAGCTCCCATGGTTGAGACAGAGGATCTTCCATTCTATTACTAGTGTAGGACCCACTAATTCGGGGTACTTTGTCGCAGTAAGTGGGCTTAGCACTATATGATCATATAGTGTGACCAAACCCCCATATTTTTTGAATATGTTCAGGTGTTCAGGTGTTTTTAACTAGCCCTGCAGGAAATGTCATTCTTGTATGTGTGCGCTGTAAAATATTTTGTGTGGAGATAAGAGACTAAGGCCCAGACTGCCACCTAGATGGGAGGGTAGTTGTGCCCTTACCCGATTGCTGCTTCCCTTTTATATAGTTCCTATGAGTGATAAATCAATGAAACTACCAGGTAAATACTTTTTTTTAAAGGAATTAAGCGAGAAACACCACAAGGATCATTTGACAACCGAGTTTATATAGATGAAATAGGTGTTCCACGAGGAGTTCCAGATGGGATTAAAGCGCAGAATCAAATAACAGCAGGACTCACCTCACTCTTCATATGGGTCCAGCCCAACAAGAATGTCGACTGGATCAACTACATCTACTACAACCAGCAGAGGTTTGTGAATTACACCAGAGATGCTATCAAAAGCATAGCAGCACAATTGGACGCCACCTCTTTGACAGCGTGGCAGAACCGTATAGCGTTGGATATGTTGCTGGCAGAAAGGGGCGGGGTATGCAAAATGTTCGGCACCTTCTGCTGCACTTTTATTCCAAAAAATACGGCACCTGATGGAAGTATCACCAAGGCCTTACAAGGCCTACAAATGCTATCCGAAGAATTAGCTGAGAACTCTGGTGTAGAGAACCCCCTGACGAGACTCTTTGAAAAATGGTTTGGTAAATGGGGTGATCTTGCAAAAAGTTTTCTTCTCTCTATTGTCATGGCAGCCGCAGTTCTTACATTGTGTGGATGTTGCTGCATTCCCTGTATTAGGGGAATTCTTCAAAGACTGATTGACACATCTTTAACAAAAACTATGCTCCTCCAGAGCGACACGGAACTATACTCAGAACCTGATGATGAATTTACAACTCTCGCTAAGGACTCATCTGTCTAAATGATAATACCTGGTAAAATAAAATAACATGGATATTTGAAGTATTGACATTATTAGTATAAAAGGGGGGAGATGTTAGAGAAATTATACTTTAAATGTCAGTTATGAAAGACGCCATTTTGTTTATCATGGCCTAGAAATAAACTATAGATAATATGGAGTCAGCAATATGTAGACTCAGTAATATAAAATGCTTAGATATGCAGTTTTGCATATATCCTGTATTTTTGTGTTGACTTGGGGAGTTTTCAAGTCAGTATCCTGTAACCATTGTTAGATGAAGATAACAGTCTGTAACAGACACTTCCACCTTTCCTGTTACGTCCAGAATAAAGTTGAAAATACATGAGACTGGGCATGTTTTAAGACAGGAAAGGGGGGTGTCCAGGGCTTATAAAAAAAACATGTACCACAGTATTTTCCCTAGAAATGACGATGACAGCATGAAGATGTAATGCTATTCATTTCTCTTGCATATGCAATAAATATTACCTTGATGCCCGAGGACGGTCTGAGATGGTGAATTATTTCCCTAACATCCTGCTCCTCTGGTTTCACAATCTCCTTGGAGTCGCATTCCCTGCTACAGGTTCTGCAATCAACACCCACAGGCACTCCTGTCCCCCCTGTCCCTCGGCACCCTCTGTCTCATCTTCAGTGGGGCCAGGGTTGGAGATATAAGAGAGGCTGAACTCGTCAATTCAGTCTCCTATCAGGTATCTGACAACCCCCTTGAAGCAGATTAGTTAACCACAAGCCATTTATAGGAGCACTCCACACTTTGGTTTCCAAAGCATTAACCTGTTTATGGCCGGGTTGAATGGATACTGTAGACCTGTACTCAACCTGTACTCTTTAGCATTATAAGAAGGAAATACAGAACATGCCCTAGTCTTCACCAGCCTCTCATGTCTCCTCCTGACCCCATATCCCAATTTAGTACTGCTGTGCATCTGAAATTTACTTCTCCCTTTGGGCACACACTACAGGAAGCCACCAAAGTTCTACTGATGCAAGGCCTTGTTCTCATGGCTCCTCCAGACCAGGTCCCTGGGCTAATGTGGAGACCGAGTATGGAGACCAAACCACAAAGGGACCTGATGTCACCTGCCACAGTCATCCACTTCTTACTCCACTGGACACTATTTTTTTGTGAATTTGTCCCCAACCCAGAAAGTTGAGTGTTTGATTCACCATATGTACTTAACCACAAGGGTTAACCTGTTAAACATGTTCAGAACAAGGCTGCCTAACATGGAGGGTCGAATGGCTTTAACTCCCAAGGAAACACTATAGTTACACTTGTTCTTTACTTGAACACTTCCTCCCAGTAAGAGACACAGACAACTTCTTTACTTAAACAAATCCTCTTTATTTGTAGGCTTGTAACATTAATATGGCACATCACATCAATCTTCAACACATCTTCCCATGCATGTACATTTAATCAACATACAACTGGCTGTGCAATATCGCTGAGGTAGCATGTCTGTGCTGCTGGATCAATACACTTTCCCTAGTGGTTGACATACAGTAGGTGTTTAGAGAGCTTAGAGCGACCCACACCTGAGTTATAAATGTCCATAGCAACAAAAGTCCTTGAAACTTCCCTGTAGACTGGCCTATTGGAGGGATGGCAGCAAAAGTGAATAGGAACTACATCATAGCATGTGGTTCTCACCGATCTACTATCACATGAATTCACCCCTAGGACTGACCCCTGCACATATATACTGTATACCCCAAAACACAGGATATGACACATCTGCAGAGGAATAATAAAGTTACATTACACCAAAATAAATAACATGGACAAATATAATGAAATAATAGCATACAGTAGGCACCTGTCTACACTTTGGGATACAGACCATATTACAAACCCGGCAGAAATTCTAATGCCGCGTACACACGGTCAGACTTTTCGACCGGACTTGTCCGACGGACCAAATCCGGCGGACAATCCGATCGTGTGTGGGCTTCACCGGACCTTCAGCGGACTTTTCCAGTCGCAAATCTGATGGACTTTAGATTTGGAACATGCTTCAAATCTTTACGTCGTAACTCCGCCGGACCCATAAATCCGCTCGTCTGTATGCTAGTTCGACTGACAAAAACTCACGCTAGGGCAGGTATTGGCTACTGGCTATCAACTTCCTTATTTTAGTCCCGTGTACGTTATCACGTACGAATCCGTCGGACTTTGGTGTGATCGTGTGTAGGCAAGTCCGGTCATTAGAAAGTCTGTTGAAAGTCCGCCAAAAGTCCGTCGAAAGTCTGTCGAAAGTCTGTCGGACGGGCTGTCGGACTTTTGTAGCTGAAAAGTCCGACCGTGTGTACGCGGCATAACATTTCCTCACTTTATCCAGTAGTAAAAACTGCACAATCAACTTCTACTAGATTTAATAAATAAACTCCATGAATCTTCTTTACCTGTCTTTGGTCATTGGACAAATGCGGAAGCATCAACTGCATGACTGCAGCTTATGACCCATATCCAAATACAAGAACTGCCAGCAACACACATGCTAATTTTCTTGCTCACAACCACAAAGAAATATGAAATATAATGCTGCATTGTTTTGCTATTTTACAAAAGTTGGTGCTTTTAGCAGAGTGTGGTATTGTATTTAATCTTTTTTTTCATACTCTTGCCATTTATGTATGACAAATCTATATTCTGGTGTGGAAAATGAAGAGATGATTGAAAAAAATGCAAAAAGCTGTAAAGTTTTATCAAGGCAGAGCTGTAACAGAATTTTTGGTGAGACAGAATTAATATAAATAACTGAAAGTTTCCAGTTCTCAGCAGAAGGCAATAACCTCCCACATAATGAAACAGGATTATGATGGAAGTGCTAATATACAGATTACATTCAATAAACATCTTTTGTGTGCACTAATTCTGGATTAAAGGCTTTGTTTTAAAGATTCAAATTATCCTTAAAAGCATTCTTTTTATTCTTTTTATCTCTCCCAAAAAAATTTAAAAAATCAGCTACTCATTATTTTGATGTTTGTCAACTGTGGATGCTAAATCCGGAGAAGTCAAAATATTTTTATATTGAATGTAACCAATATACTAGGATTATATATTTTTTAGGACCACAGTATTGCAGCTCTTATATCTTAAAAACAAACCAGGAGACAAAGCTGAATTCACAGTGGTACTCCAACATTTATTTTCAGGGCCTATTCAGATCTATGAATTGCAGTAACTTCATTGTGAATAGCACCCTAACACACATTTTAACAGTAGAAAGAAAGGCTTTGCAGCATACCATTTTGCACTCATAAGTGTGGTTACAGAGGGGGCACATGTAAGAAAGCTCAGCATCAGAGTCCTGTGATGTGTCCAGTATGAAGCCTGTGCAGCCGCCCCTATGGGCAGGAAGATGGATCACACTGCAGACACTCTGGAAACATTAATATAAGAACCAAACACTGCCGCTAAGGGATAATAACAGGCCATTCTCACTCCTGTCAACTGGCAAGGCACCCTGGGACCACGTTTTCTGAGAAACTTCCCCTTTGTCACCCTGAGGACACAGCAGATAACAGAGCGAGGTACAGGGCCAATGAAATTGTCCCTGTACCATGCGATTGCTGTTGCTAATCACACATGTAAACAAAGATTGCATGCCTGCAGCCTTTGATGTCTCTCCTCCCACAGCAATCGGTGGAGTGTATAATAGTCTTTGAGACTGTAGTATGCACTTAGAGTATAAAAAGAACCAAGCAAATAAAAAAAAAAAAAAAAGATCACCCCCTGAGCAGTACAGTGTCACTATGGTAACAAGAAATACAAGAGGGTGCTACCATCTAAGTGTAGAGAATTTAATAAAGAAAGGGTTAAAAACAAATTGCACTCACTGCATTAAAAATAAGTAGAGCGTATCAAACTCCAAGGGGAAGTCATCTGTGACAACCTACTGCAGAGATCAGCAGGAAATCAACTGGAAATGGCAAAACTGCGCTAGGATGCTGCTGGAGGGAACCGCTACTCAGCTAGTGGGTTGGAATGCAAGCATCTCTGATGAACGAACAGGCGGCTTCAGGGTATTACATCTGGCTTTGAGTAGAATTAGTTCCCATCTGGATGCTTTGGCTCACATTGGTGATGACATCAGCACTTCTCTGGGGGCATGAGAAACTTAACATTAATAAATCACGGGACCAGATGGCTTGCATCCGAGGGTACTTAGGGAACTCAGTCAGGTGATTGCCAGACCGTTGTTCCTAATTTTTACAGACAGTCTATTGACTGGAATGGTATCAGCTGATTGGAGAAAAGCCAATGTAGCACCAATATTTAAAAAGGGCCCAAAAAACATCCCTGGGAATTACAGACCAGTTAGCCTAACATCAATAGTATGTAAACTCTTGGAGGGGATGATAAGGGACTATATACAAGATTTTAGTAATAAGAATGATATCATTAGCAGTAATCAGCATGGATTCATGAAGAATCGTTCTTGCCAAACCAATCTATTAACCTTCTATGAGGAGGTGAGTTGCCATCTAGATAAAGGAAGGCCCGTAGACGTGGTGTATCTGGATTTTGCAAAAGCATTTGACACAGTTCCCCATAAACGTTTACTGTACAAAATAAGGTCTGTTGGCATGGACCATAGGGTGAGTACATGGATTGAAAACTGGCTACAAGGGCGTGTTCAGAGGGTAGTGATAAATGGGGAGTACTCAGAATGGTCAGGGGTGGGTAGTGGGGTTCCCCAGGGTTCTGTGCTGGGACCAATCCTATTTAATTTGTTCATAAACGACCTGGAGGATGGGATAAACAGTTCAATCTCTGTATTTGCAGACGATACTAAGCTAAGCAGGGCAATAACTTCTCCACAGGATGTGGAAATCTTGCAAAAAGACTTGAATAAATTAATGGGGTGGGCGACTACATGGCAAATGAGGTTCAATGTAAAAAAATGTAAAATAATGCATTTGGGTGGCAAAAATATGAATGCAATCTATTCACTGGGGGGAGAACCTCTGGGGGAATCTAGGATGGAGAAGGACCTGGGGGTCCTAGTAGATGATAGGCTCAGCAATGGCATGCAATGCCAAGCTGCTGCTAATAAAGCAAACAGAATATTGGAATGCATTAAAAGGGGGATCAACTCCAGAGATAAAATGATAATTCTCCCGCTCTACAAGACTCTGATCCGGCCGCACCTGGAGTATCCTGTCCAGTTCTGGGCACCAGTCCTCAGGAGGGATGTACTGGAAATGGAGCGAGTACAAAGAAGGGCAACAAAGCTAATAAAGGGTCTGGAGGATCTTAGTTATGAGGAAAGGTTGCGAGCACTGAACTTATTCTCTCTGGAGAAGAGACGCTTGAGAGGGGATATGATTTCAATTTACAAATACTGTACTGGTGACCCCACAATAGGGATAAAACTTTTTCGCAGAAGAGAGTTTAATAAGACTCGTGGCCACTCATTACAATTAGAAGAAAAGAGGTTTAACCTTAAACTACGTAGAGGGTTCTTTACTGTAAGAGCGGCAAGGATGTGGAATTCCCTTCCACAGGCGGTGGTCTCAGCGGGGAGCATTGATAGCTTCAAGAAACTATTAGATAATCACCTGAATGACCGCAACATACAGGGATATGTAATGAAATACTGACACATAATCACACACATAGGTTGGACTTGATGGACTTGTGTCTTTTTTCAACCTCACCTACTATGTAACTATATGTAACTATGCATGTTTTGGGCATTAGGACTGCCCCTGTATTAAACCAAGAAAGGGATAGGAGGAAAATGGATCCTATTTATGCAGTGCTGGACAGGAATAAAAGGCAATAGCTCACAATGTAGATGCTGCTCTATCATTGATCCCTATATGGAACAACGGCAATGAATTGACAAAAGAACAATAGGAAACGGGAGGCCACAAAAAGAGGGGAATGGGCTGTTAATACTAATGTGGACTTAAGATTACACAATGAATATTTACAAAAATAAAAGTTAGTTAGAAATAAATAAATAAATAATAAGTAAAACCAAGCAGGAAGATCCAATGGCCACCATCTGCATGACGACAATTGGGATCACATGGATAGTGTATAACGGATTCTGATATGTGACACATATTAGATGAAATATAAATTCAATCATGCGACATATGACTGAAAAAGTGAGTAAGCTCACTGAGGTGATACTCATGACAATTGTTTTAAAGAAGTAATAGTAATAAAAAATAAAAATAATAAATAAACAAAAAAATAAGAGTACAAAAATATCAAAATTGGGTAAATTGGATCAGACTCTGAAATATTTATATAACTGTATTGAGTTCTATCTCCTCATTGAGACCTTGAGGACTTGTTTAGGGAAAAAAAATATAGAATGTCTCCTGTTCACAAACCTTATGGAAGCTTTTGGCCTTGATACAGTTGAAAGATATGCTTTCAATAAGCCATACACGGAGCCCTTGGGTAGATTGTCCATGGGTCTCTTTAAATTGTCTAGGCACACTTGAAATATGATTAACTATTAGCCATAAATTATTTTTGACATTTGTGTTTACAGCATTGAAACATTCTGATCAAGTTACAGAAGGAATGCAAATAATTTTTTGGGACTATACGGCTCTTTACATTATATTATGTACATTTTCACTATGGTGACAGTGTACTGCTGTCTGATCAGAGTCTGCCTACTGCACTGATGACACTGTATGCCAGTTCAGAAGCCATTGCTTATGATCAATAGCCACAGCAGTACAATGTCATCATAATGGCACAGCACTGTTCTGGTGACAGTATATAAAAAAAAGCAAGTACAATGTCTCTATGGTGATATTGTACTAATGTAATGGTGATTGTGTACAGTAGCTGGCTGGCTGCTCTGATATCACTGTATGTCAGTGCCACCAGCCTTTATCTCTGATCACCGCCAAAGCAGTGCATGTCAGTGCAGCCAGTCACAGTGTCCCCAATCCCCGACACACCAGTCCCAGTCTCACCATAAGGCCTCGTTCACATGTGCAGTGCTCTCTCAAGAACGATCCATGTTCAGATAGCTCCTCAGAGACCATTCGACAGATGGGGAGAAAGTATCGTATCTCCTCCTCACTGCTTGCTTTAACCCCTTGGACCCCACACAAGCACCCCTATTCACTTGAGTGGGTTGCAATCAGTGACAGGGGGTATAATTCCAGCTGCCACTGTGATGCTTTGCATGCACCCCTGGTAGTTGCCTCTGCAGCAAAAGGGGGTGGTGGCTGGGGAGTGTAAAACTGTGGCTAGGTTTTACCACCCCCAAACTCACATGTGCCCTGATAGTGCAGTTACAGTGTTACCAGACCAGTGTAGCTTTAAACAGTGTTCCTGATTGCTGTTGCACCAGAACAGTGCAGCCAGCAACAGTATTCCTGATCACTGCCACACTACTGTTTCCTTTGTCTGTCACCTGTACTAAACCTGGCCTCTTTATTGACCATGTTTCTGCCTGCTTTCTGGACTGAACCATTGCCTATTTTTTGACCAAATCTCTGTCACCTGAACTGACCCATCTGCATATCCCACAGACTACACACAGACCCACAGTTCCAGCAAGACACCAGTCCCGGCTATCACCAGTTGACAACTGCACTCGTGGAACCAGAGGAACTTGTTTGTTCTTCCTTTCTTCAGCCTGCTGCACTTCCTAGCCAGTGAACATGGCATTCCCAGACAGTCATGTACCAGTAGGCTAGGCTTGCTTAGCTTATAGGAATTGGGACTTCTGTAGGTGATACTACACTATACTGTATATCCCGACCACTCGTACAGGTGACCATCACAGTGTATTGTTTTCCTTGCAGTGTTGGTTGATTTTTGTTAGATAGAAGATGCAATGGGGTTGATTTACTAAAACTGGAAAGTGCAGCTATACATAGAAACCAATTAGCTACCACAGTTTTTTTGTCAAAGCCTAATTGAACAAGCTGAAGTTAGAAGCGGATTGGCTACCATGCACAGTTGCACCAGATTTTGCACTCTCCAGTTTTAGTAAATCAACACCCCAATGTCTGGTACATTATCGGTCCAAACATTGAAAAAACCTCACATACATGGTATTCCCCTACTTGGGAGGAGTGGCAGAATGTAGCAGAATGTAGCAGAAAGCATTTTGTGGTGAAATTCTAAGTATGCATATGCTGTGTGTGAAAAATATTTAAAAAAATATCTAATTAAAAATGTTTTTGTTTTATTTCTTCAGTTTCCAAAGGCTTGTGAGGAAAAAAGGAAGGTCTTTAAAAGACTCACCATGCCTTTTAAAAAATATCTTGGTAGTCAGGAAATTAGATGCATAATTTATGCTTCTAGAAAGCCTAGGAGCTCCTTAGATCTTGGGACGCTCTATGTGGCTAGGCTGTAAAAAAAAAAAAAAAAACTTATATATGTGGTATCGCCATGCTCAAGAGCAGTAGCAGAATGTGTTTTGGGGTGTTATTTGAATTATGCCTATATTGTTTGTTAGAAGTATCTTATTATTTGACAACTTTGTGTAAAAAAACACATTTTCATTTTCTCCCCTGCATTTTCCTAAAACTTGTGGCAAAAAAATTACATTTTCAAAAGACTCACTATGACTTTCAGAAAATACCTTGGGGTGTTTGTTTTTTTAAAAAAAGTTGTAATTTTGTGGGTGTTTCTCCTGTCCTGGCACTTTGGAGACTCAAAAAATATGTACTGTAGGTAGGTAGAAAATTAAACGCTGCTCCTTGGATTTTGGGCCCCACTATGCTCTAGACCATGAAAAAGTCTTACATATGTGGTATCCCCATACTTGGGAAGAATAGCAGAATGTGTTTAGGGTTACAATTGTGAATATGCCTATGTTGTGTGTAAGAAATAACTTAGTAAAATGACAATGTTGTAAAAAAAAACAGCAAAATAAAAAAAAACAAAAAAAACATGTTATTACATTTTTCCATTTTCCAAAAAAACTATGACAAAAAATGTACAACGTAAAGTCATTTACAAGGAAATAAGGACGCTGGATAGCCACACTCCAAATGTTCACCTTTTATTTCATAAAAACAAAATCCAAATACATGAGTAAGCATCGTGATTGATGTCGAACGTGTTAGAAGTGCATGTTGGTCTGTACTTATCCGGGGATGTATTTGGATTCTGTTTTTATTAAATAAAAGGTGAACATTTGGAGTGCGGCTATCCAGCGTTTTTATGTCTATGTATGTCCATGGGCATCCGCAGAACTTTTTTCAGTAATGAAGTAATGAAGTGGAGAAAACAGGAGTATAGAGAGAGAAGGTAGTACAGATAGAAGGCAGCAGAAGAGGCAGAGCAAGAAAGTGAAAGACAGAGGCAGAAGTAGTGAGAAGGGATGGGAGCAGGAGTAGAGAGAAAGAGGGAAGGCATAAAAGATTGAGAGGAAGGCATATTACTTATCACTCCATGCCATGCCTGCAGAAGTGACACCTCCCCCACCTACACCTGCATGCTCCCCATCAATCATCCTTCCTCTCACCACCTCTGGAGTCCTGGCTACTCCTAACTGCTGTTACCTGTGGTTCCTCGCTGTTCTTGTTGCCTAGGCACAGGTAGCATTAGCATATCACTGGGCGGCTCGCAGTTGAGTGGGCGGTGGCAGTGTCGGCCCGGATCTACATAGAGGCAGACTGCCAGCATGTCACTCAGTGGCTCGCACATGAGTGGGCGGATCCATCTACACAACATGATGAGACACACCTACACTACACAAGCAGCCAATCACTGAAGAGGAGGGCAGAAAGGCTGAGCTGCGGAGCCGAGGACACTGGACAGCAGGGCCGCCATCAGAAATTTTGGGGTCCCTTACACAGTTTTAGGCCTGGGCCCCCCCCACTCCAAGACCTGACCATCAACATTCCCCAGGGCCTGCCCACTGGCAGTCCCACCAAGTCCCATCCCATGGCCTCCTCTTTCAGTCTCATCTCCCTGATCCCATGTCCTTCTCCTCTTCCTCCAGTCCCATCTCCTTCATCCCACATCCTCCTCCTCCAGTCCCTTCTACTTCATCCCACATCCTCCTCCTCCTCCTCCAGTCCCTTCTCCTTCATCCCACACCCTCCTCCTCCAGTCCCTTCTCCTTCATCCCACATCCTCCTCTATTCCATGTCCTCCTCCTCCAGTCCCTTCTCCTTTGTCCCACATCCTCCTCCTCCTCCAGTCCCTTCTCCTTCATTCCACATCCTCCTCCTCCTCCAGTCCCTTCTCCTCCATCCTGGGACTCCGGTTCTGGTGGCAACTGTCTCCAAGGGCATTTCTCTCTCACTAACTGTTGCGCCTACGTGACCTCACAATGGGATACAGATGATTAAAAAAAAGAATATGTTTTTAACTCTTCCATAATTTAGCCAAAATGGAAAAAAGTGCTTGCTTTATATATACTTTTTATACATAACTAGAACATCTAATAGGGTCATATCATTGCATGAGATTTCCCCTCACTTCCTGTCTTAGTGTCACCAGAACAGGAAGTCAGGAAGTGGGGGCATTTCACTTTGGGTAAATAGCTTGCAATTGTTGCCTTATAATGTCCAAATGATATTGATTATTTATATATAGTATATATATATATATATATATATATATATATATATATATATATATATCAGTTGCTGGCTATATTTCTGTTCTGGTGACATCAAGACAGAAAGTGAGGGGAAATCTCCTGCAATGACATAACCCTGTTAGATGTTCTAGTTATGTATCATACTAAAGTATATATAAAGCAAACACTTTTTTCCCCATTTTGGCCAAATTATGATTTTTTTTTCCCCATCTCTATCCCACGGTTTGCAGGAAAAAAATTGCTTGATTCCCCTATTAACACAGACAGTGTTGATGGGGGAACCCCTGCTGTGGAGCCATTGTATTCTCCCAGTGGGGGGTGGGAAAACCGCCCCTGCCAGGAGAACACAGTAATTATTGTTAGTGACTACAATAGCTGCTAGCGATAATTGTATGTAAAATCTGACAGGCTGGTCGTACTCAAGTTGATTGATTGATTAACTTGGGTACATTCAGCCTGTCCATACATAGGTCTCTGCTAAACAGAATGCAAACCATCTATGGCTGGCCTTATCTGCACTCTAGCTGCAATCTTCACAGGGGCCGATCCAGTTTTTCTCAGCAGGGGATCGTCCATGGATCCCTTGCTGAGCTGAGCGGGCAATTGACAGACCTGTATCTGCTCATGCCGTCTGTTTACACCCAACCGCCCTCTGATCCGGCCAGATGGAGGGGAATGGGGGCCCTTCCATCTTTTCTTTTTGCCAGATCAGATCAGAGACAGGTGGGTGTAAATGGACACATTTCCATTTAAATCTGCCAATCCATAGAGAACAATGGGCAGTCCGATCAGGTTGCCTAAAAAACGGACAGGAGGACCGATCGGACCACTCATGTGAAAGGGGCCTGAAAAGCAATCCACATGGATTGCTTTTCAGAGCATTGGCTAGTTTAGTGAACCTGGACTAATAACAATCACTGTAATGCTACCCATATTGCTGTCCCTTTAACATGGTGACATAAGTTGACACCTATGTTGCACATATGTAATGTTACTTTCACTTTTACTCTGCTAAAAGGACAGCAATAGGGCTGGCAATACAGTGATTGATATTAACAGGGGAGCGCAGGCTGTGCACTGTACATGTCTTCTAAAAGCTTCAGTAAAAAACACTTTTTTTTTTTTCACTTACCACGATCTCTGCAGCAGCTTCTTTACAGAGGAATTCTGTCCCTCCCACCAAGACAGGAAGCACAAGGCTCTTCAGTGATGGACAGTGCACTCTGTGTACCTATTGGCTAAGGAGGCAGCAGGAAGCAGAGCAGCCCGCCTCCTGCTGCCTCCTCAGCCAATGAGCAACTGAAAGGCTGTTAAGTCCCTCCCTCATACCATCTCCTGAGTCCCAGCCGTGCCAACTTACTATGCTTAGCCTACGGCCGCATCTCTCCTGCAGACCTGCACTATATCTCCTTCGGCTCCTCTCTCCTGCACACTTCCTGGTTGCCACCGAGCCCTGGGCCCCTGCAGACACTAGGGCCCGGTACATGTGTATCGGCTGTACCCCCTGATAGCGGCCCTGCTGGACAGTGTCAGTGTCAGGACAGAGCAGAGAGCTCAGAGCAGCCAGCAGAGAAAAAGACGTTTAAAAAAAAAGTCCACAGCGATTGCGGCTGCAGCGGACATTTTAACACAACACACAGTCTGCAAGCCAACACTTGATGATTCCGGGGGGGGGGAGGGGGGGCAATTGCCCTGCCTTGTCCCTATTTGCGGACGCCCATGTGTATGTTTATTGGATTAGCGCAGTTTTTTCTCCTTTTGTTCTTACGTCTATGTTGCAACCGGAGACGGCACCCAGCCCTTTGTGGAGACAGCTGATACAAGGAGAGGTGATTATCTTATGCCGCGTACACACGGTCGGACTTTTCGTCTACAAAAGTCCAACGGACGCTGACGGACTAAAGCTGGCTGGTAATCCGATCATGTGTGGGCTTCTCCGGACTTTCAACTGACTTTTTCAGCCTCAAATCCGACGGACTTTAGATTTGAAACATGCTTCAAATCTTTCCGACGGACTCGAGTCCGGTCGAAAAATCCGCTCGTCTGTATGCTAGTCTGACGGACAAAAACCCACGCTAGGGCAGCTATTGGCTACTGGCTATCAACTTCCTTATTTTAGTCCGGTGTACGTCATCACGTAAGAATTCAACGGACTTTTGTGTGATCGTGTGTAGGCAAGTCTGTTCGTTAGAAAGTCCGCCGCAAGTTCGTCAAAAGTCCGTCGAAAGTCTGTCGGACAGGCTGTCGGACTTTTGTAGCTGAAAAGTCCGACCGTGTGTACGCCCCATTAGAGTGGTGAACTTTTATTACTTAAAGTAACTTACCATGCCTTTTACTGAATACCTTGGACTGTCTACCTTTAAAGGGGTCATTTGGGGGGTATTTGTACTGTTCTGGCATTTTAGGGCCTCAAGAAATGAGATAGGCAGTCAGTACATTGGGATTAATCAATTTTCAAATATACAGCATATACAATACTTTATTGACTATATAACTTTTACTCAGAATAAATATTATACACTGATTTGTTTATTTCACCAAATGTTTCAGAATACATTTGTCCCCAGTTTTTTTTGAAGAAATAATATTTATTTAAAAATTTCATAACAGAAACTAAGAAAAACTGGGACACAGTAGTCAATCTAATCTTGTTGGAGACTTAAAGTGGTATTAAACCCAAAACCAAAAATGTAATATATTGCATCTTACCAAATATTAGATGTGGTGGCTGCATTCGTTTTTGTAGTTAACTATGTTTAATCTGCTTTAAGCAAGTTTTAATATTATTATTATTATTATTATTATTATTCAGGATTTATATAGCGCCAACAGTTTACGCAGCGCTTTACAATATAAAAGGGAGACAATACAGTTATAATACAATACAATAGGATTAAGAGGGCCCTGCTCAGAAGAGCTTACAATCTAATAGGGTGGGGCAAGTGGTACAAAAGGTTGTAACTGTGGGGAATGAGCTGGTGGAAGTGGTAGGAGATTAGTTGGAGACATGATAGGCTTTCCTGAAGAGATGAGTTTTCAGGGATTGCCTGAAGGTAGCAAGAGTAGGGGATAGCCGGATAGATGGAGGTAGCGAGTTCCAGAGGATGGGAGAGGCTCTGGAGAAATCCTGGAGACGAGCATGGGAGGAAGAGATGAGAGAGCTTGAAAGCAGGAGGTCTTGAGAAGAGCGGAGAGGTCGATTTGGGCGATATTTGGAGACAAGATTAGTGATGTAGCTTGGGGCAGAGTTGTGAATGGCTTTGTATGTTGTGCTTAGAATTTTGAATTTAATTCGCTGGGTGATTGGGAGCCAGTGTAGGGATTGAAGTAGAGGGTTGGCAGACACTGAGCGGTTGGTAAGGTGGATAAGTCTGGCAGCAGCATTCATGATAGACTGAAGAGGGGATAGCCTATGGAGTGGTAGGCCAATGAGAAGGGAATTGCAATAGTCAAGGCGAGAGATAACAAGGGAGTGAATGAGGAGCTTGGTGGTTTCATTTGTTAAAAAAGGGCGAATTTTAGTGATGTTACGGAGGTGAATTCTACAAACTTTTGACAGCGATTGGATTTGAGGCTGAAATTACAAGTCAGAGTCTAGGATTACACCTAGTACCCTGGCGTGAGGGGAGGGACTGATGGTTGCATTGTTGATTTTGATGGAAAAGTCATGGAGGGGGGCACGGGCAGGAGGGAATATTAATAGCTCAGTTTTAGAGAGATTTAGTTTAAGGAAGTGGTGCGACATCCATGCTGATATGTCAGTTAGTAAGTTAGTAACGCGAGAGGAGACTGAAGGAGTGAGGTGAGGAGTAGACAGATAGATTTGGGTGTCATCAGCGTATAAGTGGTATTGGAAGCCGTGGGCAGTTATTAAGTGACCGAGGGAGGAGGTGTAGATAGAGAAGAGAAGGGGTCCAAGAACCGAGCCTTGGGGGACCCCCACAGAAAGGGGCAATGGAGAAGAGGAGACAGAGTTGTAGGTGACACTGAAAGAGCGCTGCGATAAATAGCCAGAGAACCAGGATAGAGCAGAATCTCGGAGGCCAAGGGAATGTAGTTTATTGAGAAGGAGCGGGTGGTCAACAGTATCAAAGGCCGCAGAGAGGTCAAGTAGTAGGAGTATGGAGTACTGGCTGTTGGTTTTAGCAGTTAGTAAATCGTTAGTGAGTTTTAGTAAGGTAGTTTCCGTGGAGTGCTGCGAGCGAAAGCCAGACTGTAAGGGGTCAAGAAGGTTATTTTCATTGAGGTAGGAGCTAAGACGGTTGTAGACTAAGCGTTCTAGAAGTTTAGAGGTGAATGGGAGTAATGAGATGGGTCTTAAGTTGTTCAGGTCGGTAGGGTCCAGTGAGGGCTTTTTAAGAATGGGAGTGATCTGTGCATGTTTTAGAGGGGAGGGGAAAATGCCACTAGAAAGGGAGAGATTGAAGATGTGGGTGAGGGAGCATAGGATAGAAGAAGAGGGTGACCGTAGTAGTTGTGAGGGAACAGGATCCAAGGGACAATTGGTTAGGTGGGCATCCGAGAAAATTTTTGTAACCTCTTCCGTAGTAGCCAATTCAAAAGAGGAGAGTGTTGAATGTGCTGCTGGGCAAGGTATGTTGGGTGGGGAAGACGTACGCACAGTGGAGATGTCCTCACGAATTGCATTGATCTTGTCAGACTTAATAGACTTAATAGACTTGTATTAGTACTCAAAAACAGTTTGACACTAAAAGAAGCCCATGATCACAGGCCCTACTTCAAATGCATCTTTATTTAAGATTGTTTCAAACAATTGCAGAATATTTCATGAAAAACTGTGTTTATACCTTGTCAAATGCATTGGTTTTAAATGTTATGAGGTAGTAGCTTTAATTGCCATCAACTAGGGCAATTTCACTGCTGGCAAAATTCAAGATTACGAAACTTTAATTGTGGTATGTTAACAAACATGGAATTATTCTATAATATAGTGTGAACTAAACTACAGTGGTATGCAGTAACCAATCTCATATCAGTTTTCATTAGTATGGCCAATTTAATTTGCTGCATTTTTCATGGGTTGAGTATTGCACACTTATTATTGTTGAATACATTCCCTAAAAAGAAATAAAATGAATAGATATATTTTCAGATGTAAAAAGAAAAACTACAATGAAGGACATTTACAATACAGGTTAACCCCTGTGCTTTGTATTTTCTGATTTAACGTGTGTGTATTAAATGTCTTTATTTGCAGCACACAAAAACATAATTCATTATTTTTCCAAATACGTAGCTTTTTATGGTATAGTGACAAGCAGCGTTCAGTTTGTATGTTTTATAATGTTTTTGATGGTTTTCTGTGAAAGAAACAAATAAGGATCTCTAATGTTGGCTTTCTATGAGAATGGAAGGTGTTGGGGGTGGAGGGATGATTGTAGTAAGCAGCAAGAGCTATTATTTCCAGAACATCAAAATAAACACAAACCTCAAACCCTACAATTTTATCTCCATTCCAATAGTTCATTTTTTTCCATCTCAAAAGAAAGAACCTGTTGTTTATTATGTTCATGTTAGCATTTATGCAGCAGTAGCAATTACATGTCATGCAGCCATATAACCGCTATGAAGCCTAACAGCAAAAAAAGCCTACTACTGACGCACAGCATATATGTCATATATGGACACCAATGGGGGAATGTATCAATTCTGTTGCACAGCAAGGCAATGCTAAACAGAAGCAGTGATTGTGCAACAAATTAACTACAAGATCTAAGCTTGATTCTTAAATCCTTGATATACGATAACAATGACACAAAATAAAACCTGACCCTGACTTCTTTCTAATGATATATTTGTTTGGAGTGAAAGTCTGTCTTATCTACGGTGATAAATCTGTCACCTGTTAAAATCTGTCTTAGTTGGATGGCCAGGGTTACAGGTGCAAGGGTGGCAAATACAAAGAAAAAGGTTGTATAGATTTTGCAAAATGAAAGAAGCCCTATTTGCATCTAACATTTGTTTGATAAATGCCTCCCAAAAGCAAATAATGGGTGATTAAATTATTGTGTGTAACATTTAGGGACCTCCGTCAAATTGCTATTCAAATTATTATTATATCACAACATAAAAGCTGGCAATGTGTTGTAATTGATGTAATGGGGTTATAGCTTTTTAGAAAGTATGAAAAATTAGCTAAAAATAGACTCTATTGAGTTGTTGCTGTCCCAGTCTAGCAGACCGCACTCGCTATCTCAGATTTATCAGATCTGGTTCAGGTGCCCTATCCAAATACACCAACTTTCCTTCCAAAATGGGAACGGGAATTGAATGTATCCCCTGATGATATGGAATAGGGCAAAACACTGGCGCTTTCCTTTAAACTGTCTATCTCATCTCGATTCCATGAACAAAATTACCGAATTGTGTCTAGGTCCTATCATTGCCCTCCTATCCTACATAAAATCGATCCTAACGTACCAAACAGATGTTTACAGGCCCCTGGCATCTGAGGCACATGCTCGTGCATTATCCTTTTTGGGATAAAATACTCCAACTCTATGACAAACTTGTTGGGGACAAATTCCCAAAGGAACCTCGCATAACTATACTGTCTATGCTGCCAGGTTCCTATAAGCAAATCAAGAAAAACTTAATTTGTCATTTTCTTACGGCTGTCCATTCTGTTTTCGCTAGGTCTTGGCGCCAACCAGTTGTTCCCTCTTTAGCTGAGTGGGATAGTGAAGTAGACGGGATCAAACACCTAGAACGTATGATAGCCTGGGATGCTGATAAGAATGAATCCCACACCACTATGTGGACTGTATGGTTGAACTTCCGGTTTTCCTCCGATTTTAATGTTTTTGTAGCAGATAAATTTGACAATGCTTCTCCAGGGCCCTCTCACGTGTAGATTGCCTCCCCCTCCCCTTCATTTCCTTATATTTACTCTTATCCTTCCTCATAGGTGTGCGCACAGGGTGTGCCAGGTGTGCCTGGGCACACCCTAATCACCCTGTGCAATGCAGAACCCCCCTGCTTAACCCCCAAGTCAGCTACTGACAAAGGGACTGGGAAACCTCTGTCCTCAGTCTCTTTGCTCTGCTATTTCACCAATGCCCCTCAACGGGGCTCCTAACACTTTGTAAAAATCAAAAAAAATAAATAAAATAAAAAAAATGATGATTTTTTAAAAAAATTTTAATTGTAAAAAATAACAAATTAAAATAATAAAAACAAAAAACTACTGCCACTAATCTCATCCCTAGTAACACCATCCACTGCTCTACTGCGCACGTGTGTTTGAACTTTGGGGTGCACACCCTAATGCAATAGGCTGTGCACACCTATGTCCGTCCTCCACTTTACCTCTCCCTCCCTTTTCTTTTCTTTCTTTCTTTCCTTTTCTATTTTGCCTTCAGATATATTTTATCTTTTTCCTAACCTTCTTTCATTTTTCTGTACACTCTGTAATATGAGGTTATGGCTCTATTAACTGTAGCACTATTTCATATTCACGCCATATTTGTCGTGCTTTTTAACATTCTGTTGCTAATAGATTACTGGTTAATTTAAAAATACAGCTACCTTGCTCATTTTACCATGCATTAGAGACCTGTATCTTATCATAACTATGTGATATTTGACCTCTTATTATTATGATCTTAATGTATACTTATACATCCATTGGAAATGGACTGATACTCTCATGTTTTCACTTTATATTGTTTAAAACTGAATAAAACAGATTCAAAATAAAAATAGACTCTGCATTTTTGATTTAACTATGTTAAATAAAGCACTGCAGATTACTATCCTTCTCTGTGTTTATTTACCAGACATCATAGGATGGCTGCTTTCTTTGTCATCAGCCCTGAATGACATCTTCAATCAAGTCACCTTGCTGATGGACACATCTCAATTTCTTCTAACTCTCTTCAATTCGCTATATACCAAAACAGATCTCACAGATGGATGTCATCCTATGACCCACAGATTTCTGGCTTACTTCGCATATCTGAAGAGCCAGTTTCTGTACATGGCTGATGAGGGACATCTACAAAGAACCTTCTAGATGCTTTTATTCTGGTCTTCTAGTTTTCACATGTTTGACAGAAGTACACATCCTGCCTTGCTGTTGTGTTCATTAGGAACCATACCATTCATATTGAGAAATATTATTCAGTTGTGACATGTGTTGAAAATATTATGCATTCTCAGAACAGAATGTTTGTTATTTTTCCTTGAGATATAGGCCTTTAAAGATAAAGAAAGGAGGATTGCTATGGTTGATGAAACCTTTTTTGTCAACATGGCTTGTGGCTAGAGGTGTAACATTTCCGAAAATTTTGAAGCCATGGGAAAAAACATTTTTTCTCTGTTTTTTTCCAGAAAAAAAAAAAATTGGGGGAAAAATTCAAAAAACAAATTTCAATGTGGAGTAGTTTTACAAATTGAAAGTAATTTTTTTACACTGCGAAGGTGAAATGCAGTGTATGTAAAAGTATTGTGCTTGAAATAAAAGTACAGCTTATTCAGTAAATAAACTAAGCTTGCTTTTTAAGATTGTAATTCTTATTACAAATGGAATAACCACATGCCGACTAGGCCATAGCCGAAAGACGGCTGCAGCGTGGTCGGCTTATTCTGGGAGGACGTCCAACTTTGTGTACAAAATTTTTTTTTAAATTTTCTTTCCACATTTTCCAAAAACTTGTAGAAAAAAATGACATGTTCAAAAGAATTGATATGCCTCATAGATTATACGTTGGGTTGTTTTCTTCCCAAAATGGGGTAATTTTTTTGGCATTTCCATTGTTCCGGTGTTCCAGGGCCTTCAAAAGTGCAAGAGGTAGTCAAGAAATTAGATGTGTAATTTATGCTCCTAGAATGCCTGAAGGTGCTCCCTACATGTTGGGCCTCTGGATGTGGCCATGGTGTGTAAAAGTCTCAAACATGTGGTATCACTATACCTAGGAGGAGTAGTAGAATGTATTTTGGGGTGTAATTTGTGGTATGCATATGATGTGTGTGAGAAATAACGTGATAATATGACACTTTTGTGAAAAAAAAAGAAAAAAAAAATCTTGATTTTGCAAAGAATTGTGGGGAAAAAAATGACAACTTCAAAAAACTCACCATGCCTCTTTCTAAATACCTTGGAATGTCTACTTTCCAAAAAGGGGTAATTTGGGGGATTTTTGTACTGTCCTGGCTTGTTAGGGTCTCAAAAAATGAGCTAGGCTGTCAGTACTTCAGGTGTGATCAATTTTCAGTGATTGGCACCATTGCTTGTGGACTCTATAACTTTCATACAGACCAAATAATGTACAGTGATTTGGATTATTTTTACCAAAGATATGTAGCAGTATAAAATTTGGCCAAAATTTATGAAGAAAAATTCTTAGTTTGCAAAATTTTATAACAGAAACGAAGAAAAATGTATTTTTTTTACAGAATTTTTGGTCTTTTTTCATTTATAGCGCAAAAAATAAAAAACCCAGTGGTGATTGAATGCCACCAAAAGAAAGCTCTATTTGTTTGAAAAGAAGGACAAACATTTCATATGGGTAAAGTGGGCATATGGGTATAGTGTTGCATGACTAAGTAATTGTCATTCAAAGTGTGAGAGCACTGAAAGCTGAAAATTGGTCTGGTTAGGAAAGGGGTTTCAGTGCCCAGTTGTCAAGTGGATAACAAGGACTGTATATGTTAAGAACATTTCAACTATACATGAGGACAGGTCACCACTAGGGATGTGCCGAACACCCCCCTGTTCCTGTTCGCACCAGAACATGCGAACAGGAAAAAAGTTCGCTCGAACACGCGAACACCGTTAAAGTCTATGGGACACGAACATGAATAATCAAAAGTGCTAATTTTAAAGGCTTATATGCAAGTTATTGTCATAAAAAGTGTTTGGGGACCGGGTCCTGCCCCAGGGGACATGGATCAATGCAAAAAAAAGTTTTAAAAACGGCCGTTTTTTCAGGAGCAGTGATTTTAATAATGCTTAAAGTCAAACAATAAAAGTGTAATATCCCTTTAAATTTCGTAGCTGGGGGGTGTCTTTAGTATGCCTGTAAAGGGGCGCATGTTTCCCGTGTTTAGAACAGTCTGACAGCAAAATGACATTTCAAAGGAAAAATTCCATTCAAAACTACCCGCGGCTATTGCATTGCCGACAATACACATAGAAGTTCATTGATAAAAACGGCATGGGAATTCAACACAGGGAAACCCTGAACCAAAATTAAAAAAAAAAAATGACGTGGGGGTCCCCCTAAATTCCATACCAGGCCCTTCAGGTCTGGTATGAATATTAAGGGGAACCCCGGCCAAAATTTAAAAAAAAAATGACGTGGGGTTCCCCCTAAATTCCATACCAGACCTGGATTTTAAGGGAAACCCCGCGCCAATAAAAAAAAAAAAAACAGCGTGGGGTCCCCCCAAGAATTCATACCAGACCCTTATCCGAGCACGCAACCTGGCAATATGCATTTTCAGGTATTGACAATGCTGATCCAGAAGCATTTATTTCTCTTGCAATCTATAAATGAAGGAAATGTGCATTTTTGGAAGGCAGTTTTTTGCAACACTTCCTTACAAGAAGGATGCCGCTGATGAAGAGACACTTTGTGATGATCCAGAAGCAGCAAAGAGAGTGTTTGTGGAATCAGAACTCTGGAGGGACAAGCTACTTGCACTTTCGTTATTGTCCTCATTATTTCATTACATAAAGTATTTTTTTAATGTCTTTAGGGCACCTCTGGCATGCAAGGATGTGTTTTGTCATCCTTGTAGCTTTTGGAAAATAATATTTCTTCTCACAATATTTGCAAATTGCAGCTTTGCTTTCAGCAGAAATTGCATTGTGGAAATGTTTCAAAACTCTAGAAGTTGGTCTCACCATTTTACTAAGAGGAGGAAAAGAAAAAACAATTTACTTTCCAGACTATAAGGAGACATTATGCTGCGATGGTGAAGAACATTAATAGGAATCATTTAAAGGTTAAAAGAGAAGTATGTTTTTTTTGGCCCATTTATACTTACCAATGCTGCATCTGTGCCCTGCCGCCTCTACACTGAGAACCGAGCGATCGAACATCCCTGATGGCTCGTTTCTCACAGATCCCCGAGCGGAGAGCTGCTGACTGTCAATCAGCAGCTCTCCTCTCTGCTCCTCCACGCTCACTGGAGCGCTGAGCTGTGAAGGGGCAGGGAGTGGCCGTCTCAGTCTCTCAGTGGCTCTCTGAGAGGCTGAGACAGGCATCAGTTCAGGCACCTGACAAATCCAGACTTCATTGTTGTGATGACGTGGTGCTTGGACTGATTCCTGTGACATCAGCAGAGAGTGAACTTCAGACCGCTCTCTGCTTAAAATGGGTCACAGGAGTGCAAAACTAATTGCACTCCTGTAACCCATGGGAGAAGCCCAGCCAAACTAGCTCAGGCTGAACTTCTCCTTTAAAAAAGATAAACACATTTGTCTGACAAATTTACCCCATTACCTGTCAACTAAAACTTGAGAGGACAGAAACTATTATCTACTGTATTCCAACAATCACCCAAGGAGGTAGGGTTTGCTCAAGTGTAGACAAATTAAACTGGAGCCTTTCCCCTGCAGTGCACCCTAGGGACAGACATGTTTATTTCTTGTCAACTGTTACTTCTTGTCAAGTGTTACTTGAACTGTATTCCAGGATTTGCTTGTCTTCAGCTGAGAGAACTTGCAATAATTTAAGACTGTACATGAAGTGTCAGAAATCTTTCATTAGGGTCTTTGTGTTATATTGTTTGAATGCCATGTCATAGATATATTACTTATTATTGTAAAATAATATATTCTATACTTACGAAAAAAAACCCAAAAAACTGCTTTGAGAAAAACATTTTTTTCCCAATTTTTCAGTTTTTTTCCAGGCCTTTCCATCTCTACTTGTGACACACTACTTGAATGTGGTGCTACAGGAAATTTGGTTGCTAGAAGAATATCATCTAAATATGTGTGAGCACTATTATTACCCATAATTACATGTAACGAGTGTTCATTCATACCAAACCTTCATAATGAATTTCAATGAAGCTTAAAGATGAAGTGTAGGTTTTTATACATTATGATTAGTGTTAGGTTAACGTTAGGGTTGGCCATTGATGGTTAGGGTTTGGATTTCGCTACTAGCTAACTGTTGTCTAAAGAAAGGGCCTCCCACATGGGACATTGCAGGTAAATGTTTTAGGCTAGGTTGAAACTAACTTGCAGTACTTTATAGCACAGAATAATGCAGTGTCAGATCCAGCAGGGAACTATATTTATTTATTTATTACTTTTTTTGAAGTGCGACATAATGACACTTCATAAATTTCACTGCTCAGCAGTGCGGTGAGTTGTGCTGCTGTGCGGTCACATGTGGTGCCATCCAGTGCAGTGCAAAAAAATGCATCCATGCTGTATTTTCCTCACTGTACTACTCCGCACATCACACCATCACACAGTTGTTTTCTATGTGTCCTAGTGGTGACCTGTGTTTATCCAGCACAGAATAATGCAGATCATCACACATAGTGTAAATGAGCCCCAAGGCCCCATTGACATTTGAGCATTTGTAACTCATAGATCAAGGATCCAAAACTGTCAACAGATAAAATCCCATGTAATTAAATCAGGGCCATTTACATATGAGCCATTATCATTTTTAAACCTTTATTTCAGGCATATTTTATCCAATTTCGGTTGCTTATCCACACGCATGTAATTTAAAGAAATTGTGTTTTTTAATGTTGCCCTTTTAATCACAGAAAAAAAATGCTTCCCAATAAACAGTATTTTTTTTTGCATTAGTACATGTCCACAATGACAGTAGGCTCTGAAAAAGAACAGAACAAGATTTGTCTGTCCCACACTGCTGCCAGCTTGCCTAATGCCAGCAATACACATAAACTAACACTATGGTTAACAGCTGAGGGGCCAATTTGTAAAGCAACAAGATGGTCCAAGCACAGTCGCATTACTGCTTATCAAAAAAAAACATTGAATAGTAAATTTATAATGAACAGAACAGTGCCAAGAGCAGGAGAAGGAGAACATCTGTCCAATGACTTTGAAAGGTCACATCACATGCTTCACCTCTTATGCTGGGATGTTCTAAACAATGTTACACAGATAACACACTGCAGGATACCTCAGGCTCCACAGTGTACTTTGCAGGGCCCTTAGTAGGGATGAGCCGAACACCCCCCTGTTCGGTTCGCACCAGAACATGCGAACAGGCAAAAAATGTGTTCGAACACGTGAACACCATTAAAGTCTATGGGACACGAACATGAATAATCAAAAGTGCTAATTTTAAAGGCTTATATGCAAGTTATTGTCATAAAAAGTGTTTGGGGACCCGGGTCCTGCCCCAGGGGACATGGATCAATGCAAAAAAAAGTTTTAAAAACGGACGTTTTTTCGGGAGCAGTGATTTTAATAATGCTTAAAGTGAAACAATAAAAGTGTAATATCCCTCTAAATTTTGTACCTGGGGGTGTCTATAGTATGCCTGTAAAGGGGCGCATGTTTCCAATTTTTAGAACAGTCTGACAGCAAAATGACATTTCAAAGGAAAAAAAGTCATTTAAAACTACTCGCGGCTATTAATGAATTGCTGGTCCGACAATACACATAGAAGTTCATCAATAAAAACGGCATGGGAATCCCCACAGGGGAACCCCGAACCAAAATTTAAAAAAAAATGACGTGGGGGTCCCCCTAAATTCCATACCAGGCCCTTCAGGTCTGGCATGGATATTAAGGGGAACCCCGGCCAAAATTAAAAAAAAAAATGGTGTGGGGTCCCCCTCAAAATCTATACCAGACCCTTCAGGTCTGGTATGGATATTAAGGGGAACCCCGGCCAAAATTTTTTAAAAAAATGGCGTGGGGTCCCCCTAAAAATCCATACTCGAAGCCTTATCCGAGCACGCAACCTGGCAGGCCGCAGGAAAAGAGGGGGGGATGAGAGAGCGCCCCCCCCTCCTTAACCATACCAGGCCACATGCCCTCAACATTGGGAGGGTGCTTTGGGGTAACAAGGGGACCCCCAGATCCCGGCCCTCCCCCCTGTGTGAAATGGTAAGGGGGTACAAAAGTACCCCTACCATTTCACTAAAAAACTGTCAAAAATTTTAAAAATGACAAGAGACAGTTTTTGACAATTCCTTTATTTAAATGCTTCTTCTTTCTTCTATCTTCTTTGGTCTTTCTTCTTTCTTCTTTCTTCTATCTTCTAGCTTCCTTCGGTTTCTTCCTCCATCTTCTTCTTCTTCTGGTTCTTCTGGTCCTTCTAGTGCTTCCTCCGGTGTTCTTGTCCGGCATCTTCCTCCGCGGCGTCTTCTTCCCTTCTTCTCCTCGGGCCGCTCCGCATCCATGATGCCATGGAGGGAGGCTCCCGCTGTGTGACGCTTCTCTCTTCATCTTCTTCTCTTCATCTTCTTCTCTTCATCTTCTTTTCAGGCCACTCCGCATCCATGATGGCATGGAGGGAGGCTCCCGCTGTGTGACGCTTCTCCTCTTCTGACGGTTCTTAAATAACGGGGGGCGGGGCCCCCCTCTGACGCACAGGGACTTGACGGGACTTCCCTGTGGCATTCCCCGTAATGTCAGAGGGGGGCGGGTCACCCGTTACGTAACCCCGCCTCCTTCTGACGTCACGGGGAATGCCACAGGGAAGTCCCCGTCAAGTCCCCGTGCATCAGAGGGGGGTGGGGTCACCGGGTGGCTCCGCCCCCGTTATTTAAGAACCGTCAGAAGAGGAGAAGCATCACACAGCGGGAGCCTCCCTCCATGCCATCATGGATGTGGAGCGGCCTGAAAAGAAGAAGAAGACAAGAAGATGAAGACAAGAAGACGAAGAGAGAAGCGTCACACAGCGGGAGCCTCCCTCCATGTCATCATGGATGCGGAGTGGCCCGAGGAGAAGAAGGGAAGAAGACGCCAACGCCGCGGAGGAAGATGCCGGACGAGAACACCGGAGGAAGAACCAGAAGAAGAAGAAGATGGAGGAAGAAACCGAAGGAAGCTAGAAGATAGAAGAAAGAAGAAGCATTTAAATAAAGGAATTGTTAAAAACTGTCCTTGTCATTTTTAATATTTTTGACAGTTTTTTAGTGAAATGGTAGGGGTACTTTTGTACCCCCTTACCATTTCACACAGGGGGATCTGGGGGTCCCCTTGTTAAAGGGGGCTTCCAGATTCCGATAAGTACCCTGCCCGCAGACCCCCACAACCACCTGCCAGGGTTGTGGAGATGAGGCCCTTGTCCTCATCAACATGGGGACAAGGTGTTTTGGGGGGCTACCCCAAAGCAACCCCCCAATGTTGAGGGCATGTGGCCTGGTACAGTTCAGAGAGCGCCCCCCCTCTTTTCCTGCGGCCTGCCAAGTTGCGTGCTCGGATAAGGGTCTGGTATGGATTTTTGAGGGGAACCCCATGCGATTTTTTTTTTTATTTTGGCCGAGGTTCCCCTTAATATTCATACTAGACCTGAAGGGTCTGACACTGTGCCTACATTTATATCTAAATCTCTATTAACCTGTTCCCATCTCTGTTAACCAGTTCCCATCCATCACCTTGTGGCCATCAAATGACGGCCGCAAGGTGTCTCTCTTATCCTGGGCGGCTGTCATATGACGTCCTCGGCCGCGTCACTCAGGAGCCGATGCGTGTACCTGGTGGCCGCGATGTCCACCAAGCACCAGCGATGTCCGCCAGGCACCAGCAATGTCCGCCAGGCACCCGCGAATGCCAGTTACAGATTAAGGATGTGGATCTGTGTGTGTAAACACACAGATCCATGTCCTGTCAGGGGAGAGGAGACCGATCGTGTGTTCCCAGTACAGAGGAACACTGATCAGTCACCTCCCCCCAGTCAGTCCCCTCCCCCCACAGTTAGAATCACTCCCTAGGTAACACATTTAACCCCTTGATCGCCCCCTAGTGTTAACCCCTTCCCTGACAGTGACATTTATACAGTAATCAGTGCATTTTTATAGCACTGTTCTCTGTATAAATGTGAATGGTCCCAAGATAGTGTCAAAACTGTCCGATCTGTCTGCCGCAATATCGCAGTCCAAACAAAAATCACTGCCATTACTAGTAAAAAAATGTAATAAAATAAAAATGCCATAAATCTATCCCCTATTTTGTAGGTGCTATAACTTTTGCACAAACCAATCAATATACCCTTATTGCGATTTTTTTAACCAAAAATATGTAGAAGAATACATATCAGCCTAAACTGAGGAAATTTTTTTTTTTTTTTTAAATCGGGATATTTATTATAGCAAAAAGTAAAAAAAAATGTGTTTTTTTCAAAATTGTCAGTCTTTTTTTGTTTATAGCGCAAAAAATAAAAACCACAGAGGTGATCAAATACCACCAAAAGAAGGCTCTATTTGTGGGAAAAAAATGATCAAAATGTCATATGGGTACAGTGTTGTATGACTGTGCAATTGTCATTCAAATCGTGACAGCGCTGAAAGCTAAAAATTGACCTGGGCAAGAAGGGGGTGAAAATGCCCTGTATTGAAGTGGTTAAGGACACATCTCCTTTATGCCCTGTACACACGGTCGGATTTTCCGACGGAAAATGTGTGATAGGACCTTGCTGTCGGAAATTCCGACCGTGTGTGGGCTCCATCACACATTTTCCATCGGAATTTCCGACACACAAAGTTTGAGAGCTTGCTATAAAATTTTCCGACAACAGAATCCGTTGTTGGAAATTCCGATCGTGTGTACACATATCCTACACACAAAGTGTCACGCATGCTCAGAATAAATTAATAGACGAAAGCTATTGGCTACTGCCGCGTTCGTGGAAGTACATGTTTTACGTCACCGCGTTTAGAACGATTGCATTTTCCGACAACTTTGTGTGACCGTGTGTATGCAAGACAAGTTTGAGCCAAGATCCGTCGGAAAAAATCCATATATTTTGTTGTCGGAATGTCCGATCAATGTCCGACCTTGTGTACAGGGCAATACAGTACTGAGTGTGGGAAAACATACCAGAAAAAAAAATGATAACAGAGAGCAAGTACACCCAGTACATTTAATAACACAAAATGTATATTCAAGCCAGAAATGTGTATATACAGTGCCTTGAAAAAGTATTCATACCCCTTGAAATTTTTCACATTTTGTCATGTTACAACCAAAAACGTAAATGTGTTTTATTGGGATTTTATGTGATAGACCAACACAAAGTGGCACATAATTGTGAAGTGGAAGGAAAGTGATAAATGATTTTCAATTTTTTTACAAATAAATATCTGAAAAGTGTGGCATGCATTTGTATTCAGCCCCCCTCAGTCAATACTTTGTAGAACCACCTTTCGCTGCAATTACAGCTGCAAGTCTTTTTGGGGATGTCTCTACCAGCTTTGCACATCTAGAGAGTAAATTTTTTTCCCATTTTTCTTTGCAAAATAGCTCAAGCTCTGTCAGATTGTATGGAGAATGTCTGTGAACAGCAATTTTCAAGTCTTGCCACAGATTCCCAATTGGATTTAGGTCTGGACTTTGACTGGGCCATTCTAACACTGCTCAAGTGTAGACAAATGAAACCTCCACCCCAATTTTAAGTTTTTTCCGACTCTAACAGGTTTTCTTCTAAGATTGACCTGTATTTGGCTCCATCCATCTTCCCATCAACTCTGAACAACTTCCCTGTCTCTGCTAAAGAAAAGCATCCCCACAACATGATGCTGGCACCACCATGTTTCATAGTGGGCATGGTGTGTTCAGGGTGATGTGCAGTGTTACTTTTCTACCACACAGCGTTTTGCTTTTAGGCCAAAGAGTTAAATGTTTGTGTCATCTGACCAGAGCACCTTCTTCCACGTGTTTGCTGTGTCCCCCACATGGCTTCTTGCAAACTGCAACCGGGACTTCTTATGGCTTTCTTTCAACAATGGCTTTCTTCTTGCCACTGTTTCATAAAGACCAGATTTGTGGAGCACACGACTAATAGGGAACAGAACAAGGGTGGCACATACCGCTTCAGGCAAAAATGGACACACCTGGTCCAAGGTGCTGATCCCGGCTCATCACCGTAGACAGTATCAAGAAAAGAAGAAAAGATTGATCGCACACTTGAATCCAAAAGATGTTGTAGAAATTTCTTAATTGTCATGAGCCAGACAAAATTTCAATGATGATAACTTGGCGCGTTTCACATGAAAAGAACCGTGCTTGTTCATGTGAGGAGGGCAAATGAGGCCCACCCTGAAACCCAATGTTTCCAGGGGACTCAATTACTCCTGTCCCAAGGAGGATCCCCAGCTTTTCTGGCTTTGATATATATATATATATATATATATATATATATATATATATATATATATATATATATGCATTATCAAATTTCTGGGTGTGCTTCTTCTTTGTGTAGTGCTACTCCCACAAAAGCCGCTTAGTAATTTGGGTTCTCTGTTTTGTGCCTCAACTCCAAGAACAACCTCAGCCCCTCTAGTCGAAAGAAAGACACTGCAAGCACTTATAAGAACATGAATAAGAGTATAGATACCTTTAACGTGGCTGTGAGTTCAGGAGACAGACACAAAACCATTTAGTGGTACAGGAATTTCCTGATAAATACATTGTACATACGTTCATTTGAGACATCTGAGATTCTATGCAGAATGGAATGCGTACGGGAATGCGCGCATGCATGCATAGTGCGTGTTGGTGCCAGATGAACTATTTAAGGGTGCTCGTGCCCATGCTCAGGTGCTGACTGGTCTTCAGCTGTTCCCTGTGTCTTGCGTTCACCAAGTGTGTTCCCCTTGTTGCTGACCCAGCTTGCTCCTGACCTGATCTTGGATTCTGCTCTTGGCTTTTTTTGCTAGTTCCTGACCTGTCTTTTGTTTTTGACTTTGGCTCTGCCTATGATTTGGTACCTCACTGCCTGTTGATCACCCTGGCTAATCCTGTGACCACGCTTCTGTCTCTGATCTTGATCTTGATCTTTGTCTCTGATCTTGATCTCTGATCTGATCCTAAAGGGTACTTTTTAGCATAAGCAATAGGTAAAGGTCTTTTGGTAGCAGCTGTATAGGTGCAGTCTTTTGTCCTAAAACAAGAATAAAATTTGTCTTTAGGGTCCTGTGTCTCTCCAATATATATATACAGTACACAATACTTTAATCCAAAAGCAACATAAAGATGGGGAGGTACCAACTAAATGTAATATCAGCCGGCTAGTGTTGGGGCCCGGTGAGTGCACATGAGAATAGTCCCAGTCAAGCCTGCAAGCAGCAATAATGCTGCTAGAAGGCTGTATGGTCAATTCCTAAAGGGCTCACCATCTGGTCGCACACAGTGATCAGTCCACTCTTCACTCTGCATCCTGGCTGTCAGCTCTCCTGAACTCAACACTTCGGATCCCACTCAGGCTGCTGACATGCAGCAGAGACGGTGCACACTGGACAGCATTGTGCTCTTTCCCATCTCCCTTACAGCAAGTGGAAGCTGTGTCCTGTACAAGCCACAAAATGCAGTTCTTTCCCCTCCTCCTGGTAGTTTCCACTCTGGGAAATGTATTTCAAAAGTTCTTAATTACACTGAAGAGTCTCCCCTCAGGACATTGGTTCCCACAGTGCAGTGCTGCCTGACTCAGGCTATTTAACTCTACTTGCTCAGCAGCTCCCTCCTTTTGCTGAAATAACTGATAACCAGTTCAGCACCTCAGGGCACAAGCTGTAAAGAGCAGCTGCGGCAAGTGTTTCTCTCACGCTCATTCTTAGCCAAGCACCTGGCTACATTTGCTATAATTGTACTGATTCTTGGGGTGAAGGTAGAGCAACCTTTTGGATATAAAGCACCCCTTATGTATTGCACATATACTGCATGTATTCATGTATGGTGTGCAAGGGACAAACTAGCTGTTTCTACCTAGGCTTAATATACTGTTGTGTAATATCAATGGTGACATCTATTTATATCTGAAATTGTTGTGTATTTTGTATAAGCTAAAGCAAATTTTATGTTTGCTATGAATAACTATAATTAGAGGAACAGAATACAAGAACAAAACAAAGTGCTGCAGTCATTAGCGTGGGATAATTAGTAACAACTCTTCTGAATGGAATAGAAATTATTTGTGATCATATCAATGGTGTTACCTTAGACAAATAAGGATAACAGCTATTACTCCATTACAAAAAAATGGAAAAAAATTAAGCCAACATATGCTGTTGTACTGAAAACATATATTTCAGAAAGAATACAGTATATGTCTATTGATGAGTGCTGTAAATTAATAAAATGTTGCTGTTAGATTGAAGACTGTTACACTGTAATTAGATAAGGAGAAACAGAGAAAGATGTATGAGCTGTCATAGGTCATCTAATACAAGAGTCTATGTGCAATCAGAGAGTCATGCTCTGACCTGGTGAATACGTAGTTCTTGGCTGAGTTCACAAATGTCTGACTAGTTCAGCTCCCAATTGTAGCCTTTTACCCTGTGACTTGATACAAAGTTACAATGTACAGTCTAATCACTGGGGTAGAAGAGACTGAGGAAATGCACAGACCAAGGAATTTAGTCTTCAGCAGACCAAAAACATCTCAAATTGACCTGCCTAAAGCTCAAAGATGGCTTTTTAGTCAAAAAATATATTTTTAAAAATTGTTCTGTTGTTGCACATTGTTGCGTGTCAGGACAATGTTCATTCAGAATTGTACAGTTACAAGATCTTTTTTTAACCTCTTTCCAAAGAAAAAAATACTGTACATACTTCCTTTAAAGACCCTGGTTCTGGTACACTTATTCAATCACAGTGATCTGAATATTCTTATAGTAATTTTTAAAAGTTCATAGTAGATTCCATCTAATAAAAGATCCGTCAGGTGCAGGCATGTAAAAATTAGGTCATTGTTTGGTTTGTTTTTTATTTGCTGAGAATCTGCAGACTCTTGTCTTATAGAGAAAGCTGTACTTCACCTTCTACAGCAACTTGATTATCTACCTCTGCAGAGACTCTTCCACCTTCTCAGGCCCCTGAAGATACACTGATCAGGTACTCAGTAACACTATGGGTGAGTTACCAAAATATGACTTATCTGGATGTGACAGGTTTGTCCTTATTATAGGACAAAGAAGCTACTATCGACATCAGCTTTAACAATTTCAGCTTCAGAGCAAACAATATCAAACTTAACAAGAATAACATGATTTTCAGCAGGAACAATATGAATGGTAGAGTAAATACCACACAGTTATGTTCCTTATAAGCTGACCATAGATAGATTGAAGTTCATCCAGTTCAGCAGGGACTGGACACATTTTGATTGGTGTGTGGCTGCCCTAGTTCAACAGAAGTTGATTGCTAGACTGATTTCTGCAAAAGGACAAGTTAGAAAACTTTTGATGATCCCACTGTCAGAATACAATGTCCCGGTGGGGAGGATTCCTCCATCCACCTCATTTGTGTGGATAAACAAACCTGTTTGTTTTTTTCCGTTCAGCCCACTGGCTGAATGAGGGAACACTACTCATGTATGGCCAACTTAAGTCAGGCAGACTGATAGAAGCCAACATTTCCAAAAGTCCATCACCTGAATTGTCATCTGCCAATTTACTAGCCAAGGAGACCCCGGTTTGTGAAAAAGTGGCTTTTTCACAGTTTTTTTTTTTGTTAAGGTAAGAATATTTGCATGAAGGGAAGGTTAGAGCCTTACTTAAACTTTATGCAATGTTAAAGTAAAAATTGACCTAAAGCCTTACAGCTTGATATTGTATCCTGTGATGTTGCATTATAACCAGTCTGGGTACAATTTGTCAGCACTTGCTTTTTCTGCTAAAATGTAATGTCTCAATTTGTTTTGTTTTTTTTAGTGTCTCTACAATGGGTACCTGTATTTTTTTTTCTTTTGTAGGTAATACTTTAAGCTGAACACCCCAAAAGAGTAAGTTGAGTTTATCTATATCAGAGTCTTTAGGAATGCTCAGTAAAGTAATATATTATTATTCTTCACGGTTTATTTGGCAAGAATTGTTATCCATAACATTGCAGTTAACACAGCTGGAGTTTTGTTTGTGGTGTCCACCAAATAAACATACTGTATATGAGTATATCTGAAGAAGAAACCTCAATAAAGTATTGAAAAAAAATATACGCATGAGGTCATATTTTTTACCTTTAAGAACACCCAAACATTTTTTATGGTGTATCATGTATTTGTAAAAACAATTAACTTATTTCTAAAGAAATATGCTGGGAACTATATGATTTCAAAAGTACAAAAACAATAATTATTTTAGTAACTTCAGAGTTACCAAAAAGCAGAGACAGGCCATATATTCACTGCTGAAGGAGACTCAGCTAACCTTCTCGGGAAAGATGAATCAATAATCATTATGGCCATGTTTTGTGTGATAAATGTTTCAGCAACCCCTAGATAAACAGTAGGAGCCTTACAAATAAAAAGTGAGAATATCAGTAGCTCTTTCCAGCATCTGAGTTCTCCTCTGGGGCTGTAGGAGGTCCATTCATTTCTGGTAGGAGATTATTATTGATGCTTTTTTATCCCTGCATGCTTTAAATCTAATTAATTAATGCACAGACTACAAGGTGTGAAACCCTGTTAGAAGCATAAGCAGTTGCTGTCAGTGAAGGTGTGGCTTAGTTACGTCTACTACCATTGTGTGCATATGGAAACCACACATGCATGCAAACTAAAAAGTTGAAGATGTTTTGTATTGCAAAATATTTTATATAAAAGAAAAAGGATATGGAGGAGGATACGTGCTGACGTCACCACACTGTCGTATTAGGAGGATGGGGAGTCTTATCGTAGCCGGCCGGCTCTGTTTTTTAGCGCGATTTTTATCTCCAACTCAATGTAAGTGCATTACTGTTTTAATAAACCTTGTATAAGCGATATCACGCTATGGTTGGTCTTTCTCTTATACCCTGCTGAGTTACTGAGGCCCATGGGAGATTTACAGCATCAAGGGATCGGAGCATACAGTTAATCCATTTGATTGCATCTGTCTGGACGTTCCTTTCATTCAAGCAAAGGCCTTGGCTGGGCTATAGCCATCCGCTTGCTTCTGCTTGCCATCTAGTAAGCGAGTATTTCATTAGATGGTGGCTAGGGATGAGCCGAACACCCCCCGGTTCGGTTCGCACCAGAACCTGCGAACGGACCGAAAGTTCGCACGAACGTTAGAACCCCATTGACGTCTATGGGACTCGAACGTTCGAAATCAAAAGTGCTCATTTTAAAGGCTAATTTGCATGGTATTGTCCTAAAAAGGGTTTGGGGACCCGGGTCCTACCCCAGGGGACATGTATCAATGCAAAAAAAACTTTTAAAAACGGCCGTTTTTTCGGGAGCAGTGATTTTAATGATGCTTAAAGTAAAAAAAAAAAAAAGTGAAATATTCCTTTAAATATCGTACCTGAGGGGTGTCTATAGTATGCCTGTAAAGTGACGCGTGTTTCCCATGTTTAGAACAGTCCCTGCACCAAATGTCATTTTTAAAGGAAAAAATCTCATTTAAAACTGCTTGCGGGTTTAATGTAATGTCGGGTCCTGGCAATATGGATGAAAATCAGTGAGACAAATGGCATGGGTACCCCCCAGTCCATTACCAGGCCCTTTGGGTCTTGTATGGATATTAAGGGGAACCCCGCACCCAAATTAAAATAAGGAAAGGTGTGGGGCCACCAGGCCCTATATACTCTGAACAGCAGTATACAGGCTGTAGGTTTGTTGTTAAGTAGAATCTCTTTGTAATTTTGAACGGGTACATTTTTAACGTGTTTAGCTCCAGCCAAAAAATCTTTTTTAAGCTTTTTGGAAAACATAGGGAAGGGTTATCACCCCTGTGACATTTGTTTTGCTGTCTTTCCTCCTCTTCAGAAGATTTCACCTCACTTTTTGTCCCAATGGATTGGAAAGCATCAGTGGAAAGGAGAAATGTTTTTCCCATATTAACTCTTACAGGAGAGAATTTCCCTTCCTAGGGGTAGATTTCACTTCCTGTTGTCTCCTTCCGTTTGCAAGTAGGAGTCGTTTGTAAGTTAGTTGTTTGAAAGTAGGGTCCTGCCCTATATACTCAGCAGAAATTTGGGCCTTAGGTGTTGCTGTGGCCACAACACTGTAAGCCCTCACAGGGCTCTGCTGTGAAATATTAGATCAAGAATTGTAATTACATGCCCCTGTTGAACAGGAGCTGAAAAATTAGGCCTTAGGCACTGGTGCTGGTGCCACAACACTGCAACCCCTCACAGACACTCTAGTTGGAATGCAGGAACGAGCCCTGCTGCAAAGTATTACATCAAAAATCGTAATTACACGCCCCTGTTAAACAGGGGCTGAAAAATTGTGCCTTAGGCACTGGTGGTGGCACCCAGAACCAAAAATGTTCTTACAAGCTATCAGCGTGATGATTGAGGAGGAAGAGGATAATTACTCAGGGATAGTCACTCAGCATCAGCATAGGCAGTCTTTGAAGGGATCTGAGATTTCAAAAAAAATTATTCGGTTACATCAGCTTCAGGTGCTTGGTAGCTGGTGGTGATCCAAGACTCATTCATTTTTATGAAGGTCAGTTGATCGACCGAGTCAGTGGACAGACGCACCCTGTGATCGGTTACCACGCCTCCAGCAGCACTGAATGTGCGTTCCGAAAGAACGCTGGATGCAGGACAGGCCAGTAGCTCAATTGCATACTGTGCAAGCTCTGGCCAGTGATCCATCCTCAAGACCCAGTAACCCAGAGGATTTTCGGTGGGAAAGGTGTCCAAGTCTGATCTTGCCCCTAGGTATTCCTGCACCATGTAAAACAGACGCTGGCGATGGTTGCTGGAACCGATCATACCTTGGGGCTGCGGACCAAAAAATTGTCTGAACGCATCGGTCAGACGGCCACCTTCTCCACCGCTCCTTCTTTGACTGACCCAAGCCTCAGCAACACGTTGTCCAGAAACAGGAGTTTGTAACCTCCCAGTCTCTGGGAACGCGTTGCACAGACCTTTCTGCAAGGCCTCCCGAAGATGTTTCATCCTCTGCTCCCTCTGCGATGGCAAGATAAGGTCCGCAACCTTACCCTTGTAACGTGGATCAAGGAGGGTTGCCAGCCAGTATTGGTCCTTCTCCTTGATACCACGAATACGAGGATCCTTACGCAGGCTTGGCAGGATCAGGGAGGCCATGCAGCGTAGGTTTGCTGAGGCATTCGGTCCGGAGTCCTCTGGGTCACTAAGGACGACATGGTCCGCAGCCACCTCCTCCCAGCCACGTACAAGTCCATGTGTTTCTTGGGACTGATCCCTTAAAGACTGCTGCTGATGCTGAGTGCCAGGCTCCACCTCCATACTGACACAATCTTTCTCCTCCTCCTCTTCCTCCTCGTCCTCTTCCTGTGTGATCGGCGGGCACGCAGGAACACTGTCTGGATAAAGGGGGCCTTGAGAGCTAAGGAAGTCCTCCTCTTCCTGCCTCTGTTCTGCCTAAAGTGCCCTGTCCATTATTCCACGCAGCGTGTGCTCCAACAGGTGGACAAGGGGGACAGTGTCACTGATGCATGCACTGTCACTGCTCACCATCCTCGTGGCCTCCTCAAATGGTGACAGGACAGTGCATGCATCCCTGATCATGGCCCACTGGCGTGGGGGAAAAAAACCAAGCTCCCCTGACCCTGTCCTGGTGCCATAGTCGCACAGGTACTCATTGATGGCCCTCTGCTGCGTGTGCAGCCGCTGCAGCATGGCCAACGTTGAGTTCCACCTGGTGGGCATGTCACAGATTAGGCGGTTCTTGGGCAGGTTAAACTCCTTTTGGAGGTCCGTCAGCCGAGCACTGGCATTATATGACCGGCGGAAATGCACACAGACTTTCCTGGCCTGCCTCAGGACATCCTGTAAGCCCGGGTACCTGCCCAAGAACCGCTGCACCACCAAGTTAAGGACGTGAGCCAAACAGGGCACATGGGTCATTTGTCCCTGTTGGAGGGCAGAGAGGAGGTTGGTGCCATTGTCGCAAACCACCATTCCTGCCTTAAGTTGGCGTGGCGTCAACCACCTCTAAACCTGCCCCTGCAGAGCTGACAGAACCTCTGCCCCAGTGTGGCTCCTGTCCCCCAAGCACACCAGCTCAAGCACCGCATGGCATCTTTTGGCCTGCGTACTTGCGTAGCCCCTTGAACGACTACGGAGCACCGCTGGTTCCGAGGAAGAGGCCATGGAGGAAGAAGAAGAGGAGGGGGTGGAGGAGAGAGGTGTGTCACAATCATTAGCATTTTGGAGGCGTGGTGGCGGAACAACCTCCAACACTACTGCACCTTGTCCTGCATCCTTCCCAGCTGCCAGCAGAGTCACCCAATGCGCCGTGAAACTTAGGTAACGTCCCTGTCCATGCCTGCTGGACCATGAGTCAGCGGTAATATGCACCTTACCGCTGACCGCCCTGTCCAGCGAGGCATGGACATTGCCTTCCACATGCTGGTAGAGAGCCGGAATTGCCTTCCGTGAGAAAAAGTGGCGTTTGGGTACCTGCCACTGAGGAACCGCACATTCCACAAACTCACGGAAGGGGGCAGAGTCTACCAACTGAAAAGGCAGCAGTTGAAGTGCTAGCAATTTTGCCAAGCTAGCATTCAACCGTTGGGCATGTGGATGGCTGGGAGCAAACTTCTTTCGGCGGTGCAGCAGCTGGGGCAGGGAAATTTGCCTGGTACAATCTGACGTCGGTGTACCAAAATCAGATTGCCCACAAGTACGTGGCTGTGACACACCTAATTCTACACCTTCATTCCTCTCAGTGCAGGTCTCAGAGAGGACTGAAGGTCTAGTGGGGTTGGAAATCTCAGCTGATGAGGAGCAAGCAGAGGTCCTCTTTGTTCTTTGGTGTGGGTCTTTTAGATACGCTTGCCAACGAACTGCATGGCAGGTCAACATATGTCTGGTCAAGCATGTGGTACCCAAGCGGGAGATGTTTTGGCCACGCGAGATACGCTTGAGACATATGTTGCAAATAGCAGCGGTGCGATCTGATGCACTCGTCTCAAAAAAGGCCCACACCAAAGAACTTTTTGAATAACGCGCAGAGACTGCAGCGCCCTGCACATGTGGAGCTTTGGGGTGTGATGCAGTCAATGTGCTGCCCTTAGGCTGGCCCCTGGAGGGCATCCTGCCTCGTTGGTGATGTGCCGCCTCCTCCTCCTCCTCCTCTCTCCTATCAGGCACCCACATTGAGTCAGTGACCTCATCATCCCCTCCCTCCTCATCACTGGAGCAAACCTGGCAGTATGCTGCAGCAGGGGGAGCATGACTGCCAGATTGCTGTCCTTCTTGGGCACCCCCTCTGTCCGTGCTCGTGTTACTGCCTTCATCGAGCTGAGTATCATCATCAGAGCCTTCCAAACGCTGGGCATCCTCCTGGAGCATGTACCCAACACTGTGGTCAAACAGTTCGAGGGACTCCTCAGGAGGACATGGTGGGGCTAGGGAAGGAGTCACTGATGACATTGAGCCAAGGGAAGAGGCCGCTGCTTTGCCAGACAAAGTACCCTGGGCATGGGTGAGAGAGGATGAGGAGGATGAGGACGGCTTGGTCATCCACTCGACCAAGTCTTCCGCATGTTGCGGCTCAACATGGCCAGCTGCCGAAAAAAAGGCCAAGCGTGTCCCATGGCCACGTGCTGATGAGGATGCACCGTCTCCACGACCAGCACTAGACACAGAGCCTGCTTGCCCTCTCTTATTGGCTTGTGACTGTCTGCCTCTCCTTCTTGGCCTTCCAGACATACTAATGGCCTGTAGCTGCACTAAGCTGGGATATATATATATATATATATATATATATATATATATATATATATATATATGTACTGATACTGCAGCTAGCAAAATCAACTGCCTGCCTGTAGTATGAGAACACCACCAACCTTCTACAGGTAGCTTTAGCTGAACACTGTGAGGTGGACGCACCCCACTAACTTGTAGGTTTAGCTGAACACTGTGAGCAGGGCGCACCCCACTAACTTGTAGGTTTAGCAGAACACTGTGAGCAGGACGCACTGCACTAACTGTAAATAGTCTAGCTGCCTGACTGTGGTACTAATAGGATCAAAAGAACACCAGCAATTTTCTTTAAAATACTGTAACAAGACAAGCCTGCCTGTCAGTAAGAAGATAACAGGAACGGATCTAGCTGAACACTGTGAGCAGGACGCACCCCACTAGCTTGTAGGTTTAGCTGAACAGTGTGAGGTGGACGCACCCCACTAACTTGTAGGTTTAGCTGAACACTGTGAGCAGGATGCACCCCACTAACTTGTAGGTTTAGCAGAACACTGTGAGCAGGACGCACTGCACTAACTGTAAATAGTCTAGCTGCCTGACTGTGGTACTAATAGGATCAAAAGAACACCAGCAATTTTCTTCAGGTAGCTGTATTTACTGTAACAAGACAAGCCTGCCTGTCAGTAAGAAGATAACAGGAACGGATCTAGCTAAACTGAATACAGTGTATATATATATGTAGCACTAACTCACAGTGGAGCTGGTCTGTTACCTTCACTTTGCTTCCCTAAGTAAGTGGTAGTGTCCATAATTACCAGTAAAACTGAGGGTCTGGCAAAGTCACATATTTTCCTTCTTTATCCACAGTGGTAATAAAATATACAGCATTGTCCCTTCTCGGTCTGCAGATTACCACTTTATCAGCATAGATATGCCGACCATAGTTCCAATGTACAAAGCATCCGTTGAAACTTTCATCCATCCGGACAGAACATCCAGTCTTTCTAAAGGGCTTAGGCACAGACAAGTAGTCCCAAACAGCTTCATTGTACCAAAGCTCCCGATTAGCCCCAATCTCCCGCATGACATCCTGGGGCACATAGGGAAACTCCAAACCATACTCTGCGGCCACACGCTTGTTTAACATCCTTTGCAAGCGAGCAAGTTTTGGCAAAGATCTGTCTTTCCCCATACCAGGCGATACACAGGAATCTAATGACTTTTTCACCATAGACCCAGCCGGTGTCTGTAGCGAACCGATAACTTTTGACAAAGTCCCAGCAACAACATTGTGCGTATCCACACAGGGTGATGTCTTTCCAGAACTCATGGCAGTCCATTCAGGAAAAGTCATTGTGGAGGCAACATCCTCGCCTTGTGACCACAACAGCTCTTGTGACATGGTTTCAAACAAGTCTTCATCCCCGGAAAGATCCGACATGGATTCTAATTCCAAGTCTCTCAATTCTTCTGCTGGCAAATACTTATTTACAGTCCCCAACAGTGGCTTACCCATCCTAGGCGTAGACTTTGGTAGCTCCGGCTCAGGTAACCTCTAGGGTAGGCCTCGACCACGGTCGCAGGAAGCCTTCACATAGCCCAACTTCTTCTGAGTAGGCACCACAGGAGCAGGCGTAGTGGACTCAGAAATCAAAGTAATGTCTCCTGATGAGACGGCAGCAGCAGTGTCTCTTTCTGAAACATTCTCCCGAGGTATACAGGACAAACCTCCCCTGCAGCTTCATTTGAACTCCAGTATCTGTGAGCAGAGTTCCAGATTGCACAGTATTCATCACGGTGCTTGCAGGGAACACTCTGGGTCCCACAACCGATTGCAACGCCGGAAAAGACATGGCCACACTCTAATCTTTTCAGCACGATCACGAGGCTTCTCCTCTGGTGCCAAGCACACTACATGCGTCCCACACGGTAGCAAGTAGGGTAACTCCTCCCACTGTTTCTTTCAGTCATGTAGCTCCTGGGCCTCTTCTGGCGCCCAACGTCTATGCACTCAAAAGCACTCTCACTGGTCTAGCAGCCAGTACGCAGCACGAATCAAAAGTCTCTGCCACAGACTCGTTTGGGGGAATAAATCCGTACAATCCTCTGCCACAGGATGTATCAGATTTTCTGCAATGAAAGTCAGTCACAGTGCCTGAACCTTTAAGCCGAACCGGCAATACTATGCTGTATGGTTACTTCTTTTGGATACATCCTCCAACCGAGTCACCAGGTCCCTCTATAGACCAGCTCACCGAGTGATCTCTCCAAGACGGGTCCTCCCCTGGGATCTCCTCGGTTGTCCAGCTTCGTCACACAGGACCGACAGCTCAGGGCCGTAGTGGTAGGCCCCAGACAAGCCTCTGGACCCATCCCTGCGCCGCAGCATCATGGGCCTCCCGATCGGAGGACCATGAGGTAGCTCCTTAAA
Source organism: Aquarana catesbeiana (assembly GCF_042186555.1). Lineage (NCBI taxonomy): Eukaryota > Metazoa > Chordata > Amphibia > Anura > Ranidae > Aquarana > Aquarana catesbeiana. The sequence goes on along the minus strand of NC_133326.1, from coordinate 580,733,853 downwards.
GCATACCTGTTGGCCAGGAGGGCCAGAAGGTGGCTGTAAAACGACCCTAGAACATGGCGTCTGTCCCATAAATACCCTCTTCCCAGAATGCAACTTGGAGGACCACCTCCACCGAGCTTGCCTCCGAGACAGAGGAGCATCTATACACTTCGACACATTGCCTTTCCAACACTGACTAGTGGTAACAGCGACACCCACCGGTCAGCACGGAAACACACACAATGTCAGCCAAGCTGGAACAGAGGCAAACTTTTACCTTCCTAACGCACAATTTACTACATTTACCTAACCTGCGGTAGATTGTAAATCTACCAGCGCTACATATACAACACCTGGGATGCATATATATACACAATACACTGTAAGTGCAGCTAACTGACTGACTGTCCTGCCTAATCTATCTAACTCAAATGAAATGACACTGTCTCTCTCTCTCTCTCTCTCTCTCTCAGCAGGCCGGAACACACTACACAGGGCCGCCCTGCAGGCGGCCTTATATAGTGTGGGGCGTGTTCTAAATCCCCTGAGCCATAATTGGCCAAAGCCACCCTGGCTTTGGCCAATTACAGCTCCCTCTACTGACGGCGCTGTGATTGGCCAAGCATGCGGGTCATAGTGCATGCTTGGCCAATCATCAGCCAGCAATGCACTGCGATGCCGCAGTGAATTATGGGCCGTGATGCGCCACACGAATTTGGCGCGAATGGCCCATATTGTTCGCAATTCGATGAACGGTCGAACAGACGATGTTCGACTCGAACATGGGTTCGACTCGAACACAAAGCTCATCCCTAGTGGTGGCACTGAATAAGGATTTAGCTCACCTGGGTGTTTTGTGTGGATTTGTTTGAACTTCAATTTAGTACCCTGGAATACACAAGCCATTGTGGGCCTGCACCTTTACATAGCGCAGCTTCTCTTTTCCATTGCAAAATATTTACTCTATAACTAGGTGATGCAAGCACATTAAAGGGGAAATGTATGGCACAGAGGCAAATTGGCATCTTACCTACCAGTAAAAACTTAAATTTGACTCATGTCACTCTTGAAGGAACTCTGCCTTGTTATGGCAAAACCTTTCAGGGATGTCCCTTTTGCTTCCTGTACACACAACAGGAAATGAGAAAAATCATTTTTAAAGTGTTGTCACCAAAACAAGTGTTGCAATTGTAAGTTTTCCCCTTTGTTCTTGTTTGGAGGCAACTTAAAGTTAGAACCCAGACATGGATTATAATCCTTCTGTAATTTATCCAAAACAAAAATCTTTTGGGAATAAATAAACTTTACATGAATGTACAGTATCTCACAAAAGTGAGTACACCACTCACATTTTTGTAAATATTTTATTATATCTTTTCATGTGACAACACTGAAGAAATTACACTTTGTTACAATGTAATGTAGTCAGTGGCATTTCTATGGGGGTGTGCCAGAGGGGTGACACCAGGGGTGCATTATTCATGCGTGCAGTGTGTGCGGGGCTGAGCCACACTACACACATGGAGTTATCTGAGACAAATCTGAGCCCTGCAGCTACACCTAGCCCCCTATGACTGCTGGTTGCTGAGGCAGCTCAGTGGCATAATAACCCCAACACAGCACACAAAGCCACTTCTGGTCAAAGTGCCCCACACGAGCAGCACTACAGACACCGCCTGCCCCTTCACTCCTGACCAACTAAAGGGATCACAGGATTGATGGCAGCAGCATTGGCCAATTGGAAGAGATCTGGAAAGGTGTCCACTGCCCAGAGAGAGGGAGGGGGCAGGCGATGTGTATGACAGCTCTACTGTCCCGGCGGCAGCTCCTTCTAAAGCCTAGACTGCACACACTCTGTAAGTTGTAGCTGCTTTTTTGACAGCAGCCCCTCTGCCCTCTATTCTGTCCCGTGAAGCAGGAACTCTTGAGCCTTGCACCCTGTACTTTGCGAGTTTTTGGACCCTGCCCCCTGTACACAGTGAACTTTTGAACTCTGCACCCTGTATATAGCGCAATTTTAAGCCCTGCACCTTCTACATAGTGCCCTCATGAGCCTTGTACCCTGTACATAGTGCCCTCCTGAGCCTTGCACCCTGTACATAGCGCACTCCTGAGCCTTGCACCCTGTACATAGCGCCCTCCTTAGCCGTGCACCCTGTACATAGTGCCCTCCTGAGCCTTGCACCCTGTAAATAGCGCCCTCCTGAGCCTTGTACCCTGTACATAGCACCCTCCTGAGCCTTGCACCCTGTACATAGCGCCCTTCTGAGCCTTGTACCCTGTACATAGTGCCCTCCCTCCTGAGCCTTACATCCTGTACATAGTGCCCCCCTGAGCCTTACACCCTGTACATAGTGCCCTCCTGAGTTTTGCACCCTGTACATAGCGCCCTCCTGAGCCTTGCACCCTGTACATAGCGCCCTCTGAGCCTTGCACCCTGTACATAGCTCCTTCCTGAGCCTTGCACCCTGTACATAGCACAATCCAGAGTCCTGCACTCTGTACGTAGGACCCTCCTGAGCCTTGCGTCCTGTATACAGCACACTTCTGTACCCTGCACCCTGTATATAGCGCCATCTTAAGTCCTTCACTCTGTACATAGCGCAGTCCTGAGTCCTGTACCCTGTACACAGTGAACTTTTGAACTCTGCACCCTGTATATAGCGCAGTTTTAAGCCCTGTACCTTCTACATAGCGCCCTCATGAGCCCTGTACATAGTGCCCTCCTGAGCTTGGACCCTGTACATAGTGCCCTCCTGAGCCTTTTACCCTGTACATAGCGCACTCCTGAGCCTTTCACCCTGTACATAGTGCCCTCCTTGGCCGTGCACCTTGTACATAGTGCCCTCCTGAGCCTTACACCCTGTACATAGCACCCTCCCGAGCCTTGCACCCTGTACATAGCACCCTCCTGAGCCTTGTGCCCTGTACATTGCACCCTCCTGAGCCTTATACCCTGTACATAGCGCCCTCCCTCCTGAACCTTACACCCTGTACATAGTGCCCTCCTGAGCCTTGCACCCTGTACATAGTGCCCTCCTAAACCTTGCACCCTGTACATAGCGCCCTACTGAGCCTTGCACCCTGTACATAGCTCCTTCCTGAGCCTTGCACCCTGTACATAGCACAATCCAGAGCCCTGCACTCTGTACGTAGCACCCTCCTGAGCCTTGCGTTCTGTATACAGCGCACTTTTGTACCCTGCACGCTGTATATAGCGCCATCTTAAGTCCTGCACCCTGTACATACTGCAGTCCTGAGTCCTGCACCCTGTACATAGCACACACTTGAGTCCTGCCCATGTAAATAATGCATACCTGAGTTCTGCATCCTGTATGTAGCACACAATTCAGCACCTACCCTTTCATACAGTGTGCTCTCCTCTGTGGTGGGGGTGTGGTTGAGCCCTGGGTGACACCATCAAGTGCACTGTGGCAGGCTAGACAGGTGTGCTAGCCTTCCAAGTGTCTATTGCTCTGTCCTGCTCATGCTGTTGCTCCACAGCAGCAGGAGAGAGCACCGTGGGAGGCTGGGGGGGAGCCGCTTTGATGTGGCGGTGTGGTAAAACATGGGGGTGACATGTTTTACCGCACCAGTTGACACCAACCTTAGTGACCCCACTGAATGTAGTGAGTGTACAGCTTGTATAACAGTGTTGTCCCCTCAAAATAACTCAACACACAGCCATTCATTTTTAAACCACTGGCAAAAAAAGTGAGTAAACCCCTAAGTGAAAATGTCCAAATTGGGCCCAATTAGCCATTTTCCCTCCCCGATGTTATGTGACTCGTTAGTGTTACAAGGACTCAGGTGCAAATTGGGAGCAGATGTGTGCCCCCGGTCATCGAGACCGCCGGGCACTCGCATCGGCTTTGGGGGCGAGCTGCGCGCGCGCCCATAGCGGCCGCCTTGCGTGGCGACATAACATGGCGGCAATTCGCCTGCCCGTGCCATTCTGCCACAGTATAACTGATGCTGCTGATCGGCAAGTGGTTAAAATGAATCTACATATTTTTATTCTGATCAGGACTAAAACACACCATTTACATGTTTTTAGTCAGGTTCTTATAAAATATTCCATAATAAATTCAGTATTTTCTGTCTGCGCTAGCAGGTAGAGTTTTAGTCTCTTTTTCACCCATGTATTTCTAGTTCTTTCATCTTCTATTAAAACATGCCTGTTGTTTGCAGTGATCAATAGCTCAAGCTAAATGTACATGTACAAATGACTTACCACACTAGCTAATCACTCATTAGATAGCTCAGTCTAAAGTGTCATTCAGATAAAACTGCCTGAAAGCAGGCAGTGTCTGCTGTGCTGTCTCTCTATATTGCTCTGGGAATCCTTTGTTGTAAATAGCCTAAAGTGGAGGCTTTTTTATAGGCACTTAGAGCCCACATAGCAGTTCAAGTTTAAATGTGACACATGGAGCAAGGCTTCTTTTTTAGCATTAAAAAGACACTGGCAGTATCTCCACTGAAAATACAAAATTACCTTGCATTTCTGACCCTCAATATGCATTCAAATCATTCTTCTTATCTTCAGCTCAGATAATCATAAGCTTTTTAATTACAAAGCTGCCAACACACACTCTCTCTCAGTCTCTCTCTGCAGGTTTCTTCCTCAAGTATTGAGAGACATTTTGGGAAGTCATTTGCTTTTTCTAGAAAAGGACAACCACAGTAATAGCATAATCAAGCCTCATTAAGCCAGCTTCTTAGGAACAAATAGCACCCTTATAATGGTTGAACTGACTTTTCTAGTGCTTCTCTTATAATATAAAAAAACAAGTTTCAGAACTTCCAAGCCTAAAAAAAATCAACTCAAATGAAATTGACCTTTACATCATTAGAATTTTCTTTTTAATTTTGCACCTATATTCTCAGGAAGGCAAGGGTCTCTACTTATTTCCTTAAAAAAGTGCTGCCAAGAAAATACTAAACTGCAAGCAATTTTCAAAAGCCAGGCAATGCCCTTTTTATTTTCTGCATCTGCAAATCCAAATATTCCATGATGAGATCACTAGATCCAGAACTCCCAGATGTCATTGTCCTGGGGCCCTGTCAGGTAGGTAGGCTGTATAGTGTCCCAAGATTTGTAATGAAGGCCTTGCCTGTACTGCATGCTTCTCATGAGTGAGAATGTAATCACTGACTATTTTATCAAGTTTTTCTTTAAGGTAGGCTAAAAGGCATATGTAAAAGAAGAGTTTCATTTTTTTAATGATTGTGTTAAGTGTTGTATATGTCTGTTTGGCTACCCCCTGTGGTGCAATAATTAAAGCACTTTGGTTAGGTACAACGGCTGTGGCATATGTTTGCCATATATACTTTAGTATAGAATTAGAGCAGACTTAGATTTTATTTAACCGTGCCTGTTTAGGCCCCCTACTGTTCCCACAATTTGTCCACACAAACCGCTTGGCAGAACGCATTTTATTGCACATTTTATTGTTCTCCTCTGGGGCAGAGGAAAGTTGGGGTGAGTGCCTGCACATATTCTTTGACAAAAAAGGCCTGGGACATGGAGAGTCATTACCCATATCAACCAGTAAGCTTCTATCTTTCATTTTTTCACACAATTTAGTGACTACTACCACTACTACTGACACTCAGGACCGCTCCTGTCATGTACCTTAGGTGTGAGCCTGACACGCAGAAGGAGACCTCTGGAGTTGAGACAGTGGTGATAAGAGCACGGTGGGGTAAGAGTCTCTGCAGGGTTCTCTTTAGGTGCCAAATGAAAAGCTGGTGCAGGAGTGCTGCGGATGCAGGGCAGCAGGTGCAGGTCAGCAGGTGCAGGTATGTTGCGGATGCAGGGCAGCGGATGCAGGTCAGCAGGTGCAGGTATGCTGCAGATGCAGAGCAGCGGATGCAGGACAGCATGCTGGAGCAGGGTCTAACAAGCCAGGTCATAAACAGAAGAGCAATCAGCATAAACAGCAGGCAGAGAGCAGTCAGAGTCCAGGCTGGGTTTTGGCAACAGGTGATCAGGCCGTCAGAAAGGAGGAAGCAGGGTCAAACAAGCCAAAGTTCAGGACTGGAGATAGAAGCGTGGTCAGGAAGCCAGGTCAAACACTTGAACAGGATACAAGCACAGAGTCAGGTTTCAGGGAACAGCTGCAGATCAAACCGCAAGGACCTAGTGCCCCTGGAGCGTCTTTTATAGGCGTGCGCGATGTCCATAATTTACGCATGTGCGTTGGCACACATCTTCTAATGCTGAAAGCACGTCTCTGACAGCTCCAGAGATGCTGACATACTGCTATTGTGCCATGAGCATTTACCAGATCACCATAGGAAGCTGCCTGGAACCAAAACCATTCCAAAGGGGGGCCCCTCCAACAGTAAAGCCGACTGCAACAGAACAGAGGAAGCTGCTGAGCGAGTTATTGACACATTATTGTCTAATTTTCTCACTTTGTGCATTTTCTCTGGGAAGATTCATCACACTTTGCCTCTCACTATTACTTTGCATTTACCTGCTGTTGAGCATCACTAGTCCTGTTTGGCCAGAGTCTTTACTGCAGAACCTTAACCCTTTACCTGGCAGCCTCTCCAATTAGTGTGCTAAAGAGCCCATTGTTTCTATCTCACTGAGTGCAGGAATATCCAACATCATTAAGAGCACGAATGTCTTCAAGGGCCCCAACGTAGCTGGCAGAAGACATTGTGACAGACTCACCCAGGATAGAGGCTGTTGGAGGGGACTGAATGCAAGCCTCTTGCTGACCGATTATGGGCCCTGGCATTTGGGGGAACGGTGCTCTTTGTGAGCTGTATGCCTGGGGACTCTTGAGGTGGTATTACTGTGGATTCGGGTCCTGGTCCCCCAGGACAAACAGACTCTGGGGACCCTGTGTATGCCATATGGGAAATGGTGACTTGGAGGGTATGTCTTGATTTGCTTAAAATGGGACAGTAATATTTATGCCCAATATCTCCCAGGATATATATGTAAAGACTATTATTGGTTTGTTTGATTCTGAACTCAACATGTTAATTGAATGAGCTGATCACATTAGCCTCCAGGACTGGCTAGGAGACGAACAGTCTACTCCTACTATAGTTGTTGATGACTAGGCTGAGGAGGGGGAGAACATTGTTTGTATTGTTAATTGTAATTAGCTCCTGCTATTGTGAAAATGTCCTGTGGTTGTACTTATGATAATGTATAATGTACTGTGTGAAGCTCGGTGATCACAAGTCTGGGCAAAAGGTCATGTTAGTAAACTAGCTCATATTAATTAGGTTAACCACTTGCCGACCGGGCCATAGCTGAAAGACGGCAGCAGCGCGGTCGGCTAGTTCTGGGTGGACGTCCATGGACGTCATCCCAGAATCCTGCTCTCGCGCGCCCCCTGGGGCGCGCACACGAGAATTTCCGTGACCGCCGGGTCCAGAGGACCCGGCACATCACAGATCATGGTAAACGGCCGCTGATCGCGGCCGTTTACCATGTGATCGCTACGTCAAATGACGGAGCGATCACATGTCAACAAACCGGCGTCATGTCATGACGCCGGTTCCTCCCTCCCCTCTCTGTACCGATCGGTACAGTGCGAGGGGAGAGGGGGAGGGATCTGATGGCAGCACCGCTGTGGGCACTACACATGCAGCCCACAACGGTGCTGCTCAGTGACAAATACAGTCACATCCATCCATCCCTCCATGCTCAGCCATCCCTGCAATATACCCTGCAATACTCTGCAATATACCCTGCAATACACTGCAATATACCCTGCACTACTCTGCAATATACCCTGCAATATTCTGCAATATACCCAGCAATACTCTGCAATATACCCTGCACTATGCAATATACCCTGCACTACTCTGCAATATGCCCTGCAATACTCTGCAATATACCTTGCAATACTCTGCAATATACCCTGCACTACTCTGCAATATACCCTGCAATACTCTGCAATATACCCGGCAATACTCAGCAATATACCTGGCAATACTCTGCAATATACCCAGCAATACTATGCAATATACCCTGCAATACTCTGCAATATACCCTGCAATACTCTGCAATATACCCAGCAATACTCTGAAATATACCCAGCAATACTCTGCAATATACTCTGCAATACTCTGCAATATACCCTGCACTACTCTGCAATACCCCGCAATACTCCGCAATACCCCGCAATACTCTGCAATACTCCACAATACCCCGCAATTTTTAACCAGTTCCCGCCCGCCGTCATATGACGTCTTTGACTTTGAGTGGGGATATCTGAATGATGCCTGCAACTACAGGTATCATTCAGATATCAGCTTTTTCAGCCGGCGATTTCCTACACCATAAGAATGATCATAGCGGCTGTTCCACTGCTTGATCGTTTTTATGGGAGGCGAGAGGGGACCCCCCCTTCCCGCCACCCTCCGGTGCTTCTACCGACTCACCGCTATGATAGAAGCCAGGATCGTTTTTTTTTTTTTATTTCAGGCTTCCCAGCCTAGAGGTGAGATGTGGGGTCTTATTGACCCCATATCTCACTGTAAAGAGGACCTGTCATGCCATATTCCTATTAAAAGGATGTTTACATTCCTTGTAATAGAAATAAAAGTGATCAAAAATTTTTTGGGGGGGAAAAAAGTGTCAAGCTAAAATAAATAAAGTAAAATAAATAATAAAAAAAATTTTTTTTTAAAGCGCCCCTGTCCGTGTGCTCGCATGCAGAAACGAACACATACGTAAGTCCCGCCCACATATGAAAACGGTGTTCAAACCACACATGTGAGGTATCACTGCGAACGTTGGAGCGAGAGCAATAATTTTGGCCCTAGACCTCCTCTGTAACTCAAAACATGTAACCAGTAAAAAATTTTAAAACGTCACCTATGGAGATTTTTAAGTAGCGAAGTTTGGCACCATTCCACGAGCGTGTGCCATTTTGAAGGGTGACATGTTAGGTATCTATTTACTCGCCGTAACTTCATCTTTCACATTATGCAAAAACATTGGGCTAACTTTACTGTTTTGTTTTTTTTTAAAGCACAAAACTGTTTTTTTCCCCAAAAAACACGTTCGAAAAATTGCTGCGCAAATACCGTGCGAGACAAAAAGTTGCAACAACCGCCATTGTATTCTCTAGGGTCTTTGCTAAAAAAAATATATATAATGTTTTGGTGTTCTATGTAATTTTCTAGCAAATAGCAGAATGTGTTTTGGGGTGTAATTTGTTGTATGCATATGCTGTGTGTGAGAATAATCAATTCTAATATGACAATTTTGTGAAAAAAAAAAGAAAAAAAAAATCTTGATTTTGCAAAGAATTGTGGGAAAAGATGACAATTTCAAAAAAACTCACCATGCATCTTTTCAAATACCTTGGAATGTCTTCTTTCCAAAAGGGGGTCATTTGGGGGGTATTTGTATTTTTCTGGCATGTTAGGGTCTCAAGAAATTAGATAGGCCGTCAGTACTTCAGGTGTGATCAATTTTCAGATATTGGCACCATAGCTTTTGGACTCTCTAACATTCACAAAGACCAAATAATATACACCAAGTTGTACTTATTTTTACCAAAGATTTGTAGCAGTATACATTTTTGCCAAAATTTACGAAGAAAAATTACTAATTTGCTAAATTTTATAACAGAAACAAAGAAAAATTCATTTTTTTACCAAATTTTCAGTCTTTTTTCTTTTATAGCGCAAAAAATAAAAAACCCAACGGTGATTAAATACTACCAAAAGAAAGCTCTATTTGTGTGAAAAAAAGGACAAAAATTTTATATGGGTACAGTGTTGTATGACTGAGTAATTGTCATTCAAAATGTGAGAGCACCGAAAGCTGAAAATTGGTCTAGTTAGGAAGGGGGTTTAAGTGCCCAGTGGTCAAGTGGTTAATTAGGTTACAGGTGTATTGTTAGAGTAATATGAGCAGGAGGTCTGCACCTCCTCTTTTACTGTATAAAAGTGCCTGTATTCATGTCAATAAAAGAGATTCCTTGTTGAACTCACATACAGCCTGCCTGGTGTTTATTCTGAGCTATCACAACTGGATTTGAACGGCACATAGCTGTAGTTCAATTCCCGGAGTATCGGATGACCGAACCATCAGACATTGCAATCTGGTTCAATAGCCACAGAGGAGTGTCGATAGAGTGGAACCAAGCGAGCAGGGGCTCATTACAGACATCATTTAAGGACTGTACATAGTTCACTTGCTAAGTAACAATTACACTGCAAGCTTATTTTACAAAAGGCCTAGGCTTAGCTCCCTCATTACAGGAGCCAATTGACTACTTAGGCTATAGCTGTGTTTGTTACCTATCTTGGTTGCCTCATTGAAGAGAGTTCCTTTATGCTGATCAGATGTAAGTTTATTGCAGTACCATAAATATCTCAAGAAACCCTCCGTGTATTGTGTATGCCATTAAAATTATTCACTGTATTACCCTGTCTTTTCTGATAATTACTTGACAACATACTCTATTTTGCTACAATGTCTCAAGTCTAATTTCAATATAGTAGTAATAATTTCAATAACAGCCTACCTCTGTAACCTGAGGTGTCAGTGGTGTTGAAGTATTTATTGGAGTTACGGTAAGATCAGAGTACCCAAAATAACTTGCGGCTCCTTCGGGGGTAGTGCTACACATATTTCCCTTACCCAAGCTATAAATAGTATAAAACTTGTTTTCTTGGAGGGGGGTTGCTGCCTCTGTTCTATTGGGATGATTTTCCTTCACTTCCTGTCCTGGAGAAAAGAGAGGAGTGAATGGAGATCCCATCCTAGACAATTTTTCCTGTATTTTTGTTTGCCTGCATATTATATATATATATATATATATATCATTTTTTTTTAAATACAAAAGCACTGCAAAATTTACAATGTTAGTGCTGCTACTTAAATCACAAATCACAAATCACAAAAGATGATATATTTATATTTATATATATATATATATATATATATATATATATATATAGTGAAAAAATCTTGTGAATCCACCCCTAAAAAACAGCCCTTATTAAAGAGTGCAAAAACAATATGTGTATATGATGACACCAATTCCTCCTGATTAAGAAACAAGCTCACCAGACGATATTGCCATTCACTCTCGTGTTTGGCAAACAAGCTCAAAGATTATATTGAACGTCTGCTGTAACTCGCCACACTCTGTTCACATGCCCGTGTTTGACTCCACATGTAGAGAATTCCGACTACGGAAGTGATGAAACTAGTCAGGGCGTGTCTACACGGCGACTGTATGTTGAAGCTGGGATGATGTTCTGATGTTTAATGAATGAATAGGGATGAGCTTCACGTTCGAGTCGAACCCATGTTCGACTCGAACATCGGCTGTTCGATCGTTCGCCGAATTGCGAACGTTATGGGCCGTTCGCGCCAAATTCGTGTGGCGCGTCACGGCCCATAATTCACTGCGGCATCGCACTGCATTGCTGGCTGATGATTGGCCAAGCATGCACTATGACCCACATGATTGTCCAATCACAGCGCCGTCAGTAGAGAGAGCTGTAATTGTCCAAAGCCAGGGTGGCTTTGGCTAATTATGGCTCAGGAGGTTTAGAACATGCCCCACACTATATAAGGCCGCCTGCACGGCGGCCCTGTGTAGTGTGTTCCAGCGTGCTTAGATAGACAGAGAGACAGTGTCATTTCATTTGAGTTAGCTAGATTAGGCAGGACAGTCAGTGAGTTATCTGCACTTACAGAGTATTGTGTATTGTGCATCCCAGGTGTTGTATATATATATATATATCTATATATACACTGTATTCAGTTTAGCTAGATCCGTTCCTGTTATCTTCCTACTGACAGGCAGGCTTGTCTTGTTACAGTATTTACAGCTACCTGAAGAAAATTGCTGGTGTTCTTTTGATCCTATTAGTATCACAGTCAGGCTAGACTATTTACAGTTAGTGTAGTCCTCCTCACAGTGTTCAGTTAAAGCTACAAGTTAGTTTAGTGCGACCTCTGCACAGTGTTCAGCTAAAGCTACAAGTTAGTGTAGTGCGTCCTCCTCACAGTGTTCAGCTAAAACTACAAGTTAGTGTAGTGTGACCTCTGCACAGTGTTCAGCTAAAGCTACAAGTTAGTGTAGTGCGTCCTCCTCACAGTGTTCAGCTAAAACTACAAGTTAGTGTAGTGCGACCTCTGCACAGTGTTCAGCTAAAGCTTCAAGTTAGGGTAGTGCGTCCTCCTCACAGTGTTCAGCTAAAGCTACAAGTTGGTGTAGTGCATCCTACTCACAGTGTTCAGCTAAAATTACAAGTTAGTGTAGTGCGTCCTCCTCACGGTGTTCAGCTAAAGCTACAAGTTATTTTATTGTGACCTCTGCACAGTGTTCAGCTAAAGCTACAAGTTTGGGTAGTGCGTCCTTCTCACAGTGTTCAGCTAAAGCTACAAGTTGGTGTAGTGCGTCCTCCTCACAGTGTTCAGCTAAAGCTACCTGTATAAGGTTGGTGGTGTTTTCCTGATCCTATCACTACCGCAGGCAGCTAAATAAGCTACAAGTTAGTTTTTTGCGAGCTTTGCACAGTGTTCACCTAAAGCTACCTGTCGAAGGTTGGTGGTGTTTTCCTGATCCTATCACTACCGCAGGCAGCTAAATAAGCTACAAGTTCGTTTTTTGCGAGCTCTGCACAGTGTTCAGCTAAAGCTACCTGTAGAAGGTTGGTGGTGTTCTCATACTACAGGCAGGCAGTTGATTTTGCTAACTCCAGTATCAGTATATATATATATATATATATATATATATATCCCAGCTTAGTGCAGCTACAGGCCATTAGTATGTCTGGAAGGCCAACAAGGAGAGGCAGACGGTCACAAGCCAATAAAGGAGGGCAAGCAGGCTCTGTGTCTAGAGGCAACAGTGCTGGTCGTGGAGACGGTGCATCCTCATCAGCACGTGGCCGTGAGACACACTTGGCCTTTTTTTCAGCAGCTGGCCGTGTTGAGCCGCAACATGCGGAAGACTTGGTTGAGTGGATGACCAAGCCGTCCTCATCCTCCTCATCCTCTCTCACCCATGCTCAGGGTACTTTGTCTGGCAAAGCAGCTGCCAACGCGGCCTCTTCCCTCGGCTCAATGGCATCGGTAACTCCTTCCCTAGCCCCACCATGTTCTCCTGAGAAGTCCCTCGAACTGTTTGACCACAGTGTTGGGTACTTGCTCCAGGAGGATGCCCAGCGTTTAGAAGGCTCTGATGATGATACTGAGCTAGATGAAGGCAGTAACATGAGCATGGACAGAGGGGGTGCCCGAGAAGGACAGCAATCTGGCAGTCATGCTCCCACTGCTGCAGCATACTGCCAGGTTTGCTCCAGTGATGAGGAGGGAGGGGATGATGAGGTCACTGACTCAACTTGGGTGCCTGATAGGAGAGAGGAGGAGGAGGAGGCACATCACCAAGGAGGCAGGATGCCCTCCAGGGGCCAGCCTAAGGGCAGCACACTGACTGCATCACACCCCAGAGCTCCGTACGTGCAGGGCACTGCTGTCTCTGTGTGTTATTCCAAAAGTTCTTTGGTGTAGGCCTTTTTTGAGACAAGTGCATCAGATCGCACCTCTGCTATTTGCAACATATGTCTCAAGCATTTCTCGCGTGGCCAAAACATCTCCCGCTTGGGCACCACATGCTTGACCAGACATATGTTGACCTGCCATGCAGTTCGTTGGCAAGCGTATCTAAAAGACCCACACCAAAGAACAAAGAGGACCTCTCCTTGCTCTCATCAGCTGAGATCTCCAACCCCACTATACCTTCAGTCCTTTCTGAGACCTGCACTGAGAGGAATGAAGGTGTAGAATTAGGTGTGTCACAGCCAAGTACTTGTGGGCAATCTTCTTTCGGTACACCGATGTCAGATTGTACCAGGCAAATTTCCCTGCCCCAGCGGCTGCACCGCCGAAAGAAGTTCGCTCCCAGCCATCCACATGCCCAGCGGTTGAATGCTAGCTTGGCAAAATAGCTAGCACTTCAACTGCTGCCTTTTCAGTTGGTGGACTCTGCCCCCTTCCGTGAGTTTGTGGAATGTGCGGTTCCTCAGTTACCTCATTACCGCTGACTCATGGTCCAGCAGGCATGGACAGGGATGTTACCTAAGTTTCACCGCGCATTGGGTGACTCTGCTGGCAGCTGGGAAGGATCCAGGACAAGGTGCAGTAGTGTTGGAGGTTGTTCCACCACCACGCCTCCAAAATGCCACTACTAATGATTGTGACACACCTCTCTCCTCCACCCCCTCATCTTCTTCTTCCTCCATGGCCTCTTCCTGTGCTTTGTCCTCAGAACCAGCGGTGCTCCGTAGCCATTCAAGGGGCTACGCAAGTATTCATGCCAAAAGATGCCATGCGGTGCTTGAGCTGGTGTGCTAGGGGGACAGGAGCCACACTGGGGCAGAGGTTCTGTCAGCTCTGCAGGGGCAGGTTCAGAGGTGGTTGACGCCACGCCAACTAAAGGCAGGAATAGTGGTTTGCGACAATGGCCTAATCTGTGACATGCCCACCAGGTGGAACTCAACGTTGGCCATGCGTCAGCGGCTACACATGCAGCAGAGGGCCATCAATGAGTACCTGTGCGACTATGGCACCAGGACAGGGTCAGGGGAGCTTGTTTTTTTTTTCCCACGCCAGTGGGCCATGATCAGGGATGCATGCACTGTCCAGTCACCATTTGAGGCGGCCACGAGGATGGTCAGCAGTGACAGTGCATGCATCAGTGACACTGTCCCCCTTGTCCACCTGTTGGAGCACACGCTGCGTGGAATAATGGACAGGGCACTTGAGGCAGAACAGAGGCAGGAAGAGGAGGACTTCCTTAGTTCTCAAGGCCCCCTTTATCCAGACAGTGTTCCTGCATGCCCACCGATCACACAGGAAGAGGACGAGGAGGAGGAGGATTGTGTCAGTATGGAGGTGGAGCCTGGCACTCAGCATCAGCAGCAGTCTTTAAGGGATCAGTCCCAAGAAACACATAGACTTGTACGTGGCTCGCAGGAGGTGGCTGCGGACTATGTCGACTTAGTGACCCAGAGGACTCCGGACCAAATGCCTCAGCAAACCTACGCTGCATGGCCTCCCTGATCCTGCAAAGCCTGCGTAAGGATCCTCGTATTCGTGGTATCAAGGAGAAGGACCAATACTGGCTGGAAACCCTCCTTGATCCACGTTACAAGGGTAAGGTTGCGGACCTTATCTTGCTATCGCAGAGGGAGCAGAGGATGAAACATCTTCGGGAGGCCTTGCAGAAAGGTCTGTGCAACGCGTTCCCAGAGACTGGGAGGTTACAAACTCTTGTTTCTGGACAACGTGTTGCTGAGGCTTCGGTCAGTCAAAGAAGGAGCAGTGGAGAAGGTGGCCATCTAACCGATGCGTTCAGACAATTTTTTGGTCCGCAGCCCCAAGGTATGATCGGTTCCAGCAACCATTGCAAGCGTCTGTTTTACATGGTGCAGGAATACCTAGGGGCAAGATCTGACTTGGACACCTTTCCCACCGAAAAATCCTCTGGGTTACTGGATCTTGAGGATGGATCACCGGCCAGAGCTTGCACAGTATGCAATTAAGCTCCTGGCCTGTCCTGCATCCAGCGTTCTTTCGGAACGCACATTCAGTGCTGCTGGAGGCTTTGTAACCGATCACAGGGTGCGTCTGTCCACCGACTTGGTCAATCGACTGACCTTCATAAAAATGAATCAGTCTTGGATCACCACCAGCTACCAAGCACCTGATGCTGATGTAACGGAATAATTTTATTTGAATTCTCAGATCCCTTCAAAGACTGCCTATGCTGATTGACTATCCTGAGTAATTATACTCTTCCTCCTCAATGATCACACTGATAGCTTGTAAGAACATTTTTGGTTCTGGGCGCCACCACCAGTGCCTAAGGCCCAATTTTTCAGCCCCTGTTTAACAGGGGCATGTAATTACAATTTTTGATGCAATACTTTGCAGCAGGGCTTGTTTCTGCATTCCAACTAGAGTATCTGTAAGGGGTTGCAGTGTTGTGGCACCAGCACCAGTGCCTAAGGCCCAATTTTTTAGCCCCTGTTTAACAGGGGCGTGTAATTACAATTTTTGATGCAATACTTTGCAGCAGGGCTTGTTTCTGCGTTCCAACTAGAGTATCTGTGAATGGTTGCAGTGTTGTGGCACCAGCACCAGTGCCTAAGGCCCAATTTTTCAGCCCCTGTTAAACAGGGGCGTGTAATTACAATTTTTGATGCAATACTTTGCAGCAGGGCTCGTTTCTGCGTTCCAGCTAGAGTATCTGTGAGGATTTGCAGTGTTGTGGCACCAGCACCAGTGCCTAAGGTCCAATTTTTCAGCCCCTGTTAAACAGGGGCATGTAATTACAATTCTTGATCTAATATTTCACAGCAGGGCCCGTTTCTGCGCCCACCAAGAGCGAGTGAGGACTTACAGTGTTGTGGCACTAGCACCACCACCACCAAAGGCCCAATTTTTCTGCCCCTGTTCAACAGGGGCATGTAATTACAGTTCTTGATCCAATATTTCACAGCAGGGCCCTGTGAGGGCTTACAGTGTTGTGGACACAACAACACCTAAGGCCCAAATTTCTGCTGAGTATATAGGGCAGGCCCCTACTTTCAAACATCCAACTTACAAACGACTCCTACTTGCAAACGGAAGGAGACAACAGGAAGTGAGATGAAATCTACCCCTAGGAAGGGAAATTCTCTCTTGTAAGAGTTAATATGGGAAAAAAAATTTCAGCCCCTGTTAAACAGGGGCGTGTAATTACAATTTTTGATGCAATACTTTGCAGCAGGGCTCGTTTCTGCGTTCCAACTAGAGTATCTGTGAGGATTTGCAGTGTTGTGGCACCAGCACCAGTGCCTAAGGCCCAATTTTTCAGCCCCTGTTAAACAGGGGCATGTAATTACAATTCTTGATCTAATATTTCACAGCAGGGCCCTGTGAGGGCTTACAGTGTTGTGGCCACAACAACACCTAAGGCCCAAATTTCTGCTGAGTATATAGGGCAGGCCCCTACTTTCAAACATCCAACTTACAAATTACTCCTACTTGCAAACGGAAGGAGACAACAGGAAGTGAGATGAAATCTACCCCTAGGAAGGGAAATTCTCTCCTGTAAGAGTTAATATGGGAAAAACGTTTCTCCTTTCCACTGATGCTTTATCACCAATTCTTGTTTCACAAAAAAACCCAAATTTTCAAAAAACATTTGTCATTGGGACAAAAAGTGAGGTGAAATCTTCTGAAGAGGAGCACAGACAGCAAAACAAATGTCACAGGGGTGATAACCCTTCCCTATGTTTTCCAAAAAGCTTAAAATAGATTTTTTGGCTGGAGCTAAACACGTTAAAAATGTACCAGTTCAAAATTACAAACAGATTCTACTTAACAACAAACCTACAGTCCCTATCTTGTTTGCACCGTCTGTATACTGCTGTTCAGAGTATATAGGGCCTGGTGGCCCCACGCCTTTCCTTTTTTTAATTTAGGTGCAGGGTTCCCTTAATATCCATACAAGACCCAAAGGGCCTGGTAATGGACTGGGGGGTACCCATGCTGTTTGTCTCGCTGATTTTCATCCATATTGCCAGGACCCGACATTACATTAAAGCTGCAAGCAGTTTTAAATGACTTTTTTTCCTTTAAAAATTACATTTTGTGCAGGGACTGTTCTAAGCACGGGAAACACGCGCCACTTTACAGGCATACTATAGACACGCCCTAGGTACGATGTTTAAAGGAATATTTCACTTTTTTTTTTTTAACTTTAAGCATCATTAAAATCACTGCTCCCGAAAAAACGGCCGTTTTTAAAAGTTTTTTTTGCATTGATACATGTCCCCTGGGGGACATTTAGGACAATACCATGCAAATTAGCCTTTAAAATGAGCACTTTTGATTTCGAACGTTCGAGTCCCATAGACGTCAATGGGGTTCTGACGTTCGTGCGAATTTTCGGTCCGTTCGCAGGTTCTGGTGCGAACCGAACCGAGGGGTGTTCGGCTCATCCCTATGAATGAAGCAGTGGTGAGATCGCAGCACAGAGCCGCTGTGTAACTATATTTGATGTACGTGCAATATATATTTTAATTGAATCAATATCTCAAATGATTTTACACTATTGGAGGCTCCATTTCTCCCTCTATTTTCTACATGTGGAGTCAAACCCGGGCATGTGAACAGAGTGTGGCGAGTTACAGCAGCTGTTTAATAAAATCTTTGAGCTTGTTTGCCAAACACGTGAGTGAATGGCAATATCATCTGGTGAGCTTGTTTCTTAACGGGAGTTGATCTCCCATTCATCACTGTGGTGGAGGAATTGGTGTCATCATATACACATACAGTTTTTGCACTCTTCAATAAGGACTGTCTCTTCGGTGTGGCTTTACAAGATTTTTTCACTATATATATTTTTTCACCATATATATATATATTTTCACTATTTATTAACCACCTCAATACAGTGCATTTTCACCCCCTTCTTGCCCAGGCTATTTTTCAGCTTTCAGCGCTGTCGCACTTTGAATGACAATTGTGCGGTCATACAACACTGTACCCAGATGAAATTGTTATCATTTTTTCCCCACAAACAGAGCTTTCTTTTGGTGGCATTTTTTATTTTTTGCACTATAAACAAAAGAAGAGTGACAAGTTTGAAAAAAAACACAATATTTTTTACTTTTTGCGATAATAAATATCCAATTGTTTTTTTCTTTAAAACAAATTTTTTCCTCAGTTTAGGCCGATATGTATTCTTCTACATATTTTTGGTAAAAAAAATCACAATAAACGTATATTGATTGGTTTGCGCAAAAGTTATAGCATCTACAAAATAGGGGATAGATTTATAAAATTTAAATTTTTTTATTTTTTTTTACTAGTCATGGCGGCGATCTGCGATTTTTATCATGACAGCGATATTGCGGCGGACACATCGGACACTTTTGACACATTTTTGGGACCATTCCCATTTATACAGCGATCCATGCTATAAAAATGCACTGATTACTGTATAAATGTGACTGGCAGGGAAGGGGTTAACACTAGGTGGTGATTGAGGGGGTAACTGTGTTTGCTAGGGAGTGTTTCTAACTGTAGGGGGATGGGACTCACTAGGGGAGGAGACCAATCGTCGTTCCACTGTACTGGGAACACACATCGGTCTCCTCTCCTCTGACAGGACCGTGGATCTGTGTGTTTACACACACAGATCCACGGTCCTGCTGTGTCACCGGCAATTGCGGGTGCCCGGCGGACATCACGGCCCCCCCCAGGTGGGCCGGGAAAGCGAGGCCGTCATATGACGCCCGCCCGCAACGATTGACAGCTGGCGGTCAGCAAGCAGTTAAAGACATTTATTTGTCTTTCTGGACACATTTTGTTTTTCATATATATATATATATATATATATATATATATATATATATATATATATATATATATATATATATATATATATTGTATTAGGCCGCTTTCCTGAAGTCCAGCTATCACTATATAATAAAAGAAAAGAACAAAAAAGATTTTGGTTGATATGAGCAAAAGAAAGGGAGAAGAGGTTGGGTTGGGGGTATGTTATATTTGAATGGAAACCTGTCATGAGAGAAGCATGGAGGCTGCCATTGCTAACCAATCCTTCTCAAAATGCTGGTCTAATTGCTGTTATATTGATTCTGACTCAGTACTGAAGCCAGTAAGGAAACCGTATAGCCAGGCAAATGGAATTTTTATAGGAGGTCAGCAATAGCTGGCAAGCTATTTTTCTTTCGAACAGGTTTACTTCAGCATTGTCCAGAAATTCACTGCTTCACAACCAATTATTACAGCAGTAATAGAAGTACTAGCCATAGTTACAAAAACTATAGTAAATTTGACTTTATATTTATTATTTGTTTATAATGAAGGCATATCTTTGATAATCTCACTTGTATACTGTAGCTGACAAGCCCATAACTACCCTTGCAGCAGTGTGCTGCTTGAACTGTAGACAGGTTTAATGCATCAGGGACTGTGTCTCCTAATATTGCCAGTGCTGGAACTGCTTCTGTGAGACGCACAGTGAAAAAAATGTCTTTGTGCCCATGGCTCTTTATACAGCCAGAGGCGTCATCTCCCAGTGGACAAACAAAACTTGTGCTGTTATTGTCTATAGGGATGCAAGAAAACAGCATGGAGATTCTCATTTATATGTAATTCTATATATTTAAGAGAGAGGATGACAGTTATTTAGATAGTGTTGTACTCAGGATTTACTGTCTGGCTATGGATGGATTCCATTTCCCAGTAGAAACCACTATCTGCCAAGTGTACCATCTGGATAATATATCTGTCACATGGTGATCCTAGAGCTTCCAATGTATGTGTGTAACTGGGGAACCTGTGTACAGTGACACAAAGCAATGCAAACACTACATATTTTTAAAATGTGAACCAGTCTGTCCACTTTTCATACTATCCATTGCAGGCCACTTTACTAGGTGTTTGAGAAGCAGCAAAAACGCACATCAAACACCTGTCTCTAATAGCAGTGTGAACAAGGCCTACTTTGTGCTAGCATTTGTCACCTCTCGTATTCCATTACACTGCACAAATTGACCCAGATTTTAGTACCTCTGTTCCTTAAGTTATTTGTGTCAAAATATCAACACTTTACAGAATGCATACTGCATTAATTATTCAGATCTGGTATTCCCCAGCAGAGTATGAAATCTTTCTATCACAACTTTAAACACTCTAGAGACTCAGAACCAATAAATATTCCAATATGACGGTCAATTAAAGTATTCAGAAAAAAAACTGCAAAATCTCAATGGAAGACCTAGAGAGTAAAATGCAGAAAGGACTCTGGTTTGAGTGCAAAACATAGGTGTTGCAAGGCCCGAGTACAATACCTACTTGATAAGACCAAAATGATTTGGCGAAGTGGTTGGTGTTTGGAGTGTCTGTCCTCAAGTTGGATGCTTATATTCTCTACATGAAGCTGCTACCTGGTAAAAATTCCTAGTTTGTACTGTTTGAGGAACCTCAGTTGGAGGGATATGATAGAATATCAATGGACCAGAACTCTGTAACTTTTCCCTAGGTTGGTCACATCCATTGAGTTGTATATTTCTTTGTTTTTTTAGAAAGGGATTATATAAATAATGCCAAGTATTTTAAAATCTGTGTTTGTAAATGGCTGATGCTGTGCCTTTCACATTCTAATGTTCTTACCAATTATATACAGTATCTCACAAAAGTGAGTACACTCTCACATTTTTGTAACAATACTGAAGAAATGACACTTTGCTACAATGTAAATTAGTGAGTGTACAGCTTGTATAACAGTGTAAATTTGTTGTTCCCTCAAAATAACTCAACACACAGCCATTAATGTCTAAACCACTGGCAACAAAAGTGAGTACACCCCTAAGTGAAAATGTCCAAATTGGGCCCAAAGTATTAGTATTTTGTGTGGCCACCATTATTTTCCATCACTGCCTTAACCCTCTTGGGCATGGAGTTCACCAGAGCTTCACAGGTTTCCACTGGAGTCCTCTTCCACTCCTCCATGATGACATCACGGAGCTGGTGGATGTTAAAGACCTTGGGCTCCCCCATTTTCCTTTTGAGGATGCCCCACAGATGCTCAATAGGGTTTAGGTCTGGAGACATGCTTGGCCAGTCCATCACCTTTACCCTCGGCTTCTTTAGGAAGACAGTGGTTAGCTTGGAGGTGTGTTTGGGGTCATTTATATGTTGGAATACTGCCCTGCGGCCCAGTCTCCAAAGGGAGGAGATCATGCTCTGCTTTAATATGTCACAGTACATGTTGGCATTTATGGTTACCTCTATGAACTGAAGCTCCCCAGTGCCAGCAGCACTCATGCAGCCACAGACCGTGACACTCCCACCACCATACTTGACTGTAGGCAAGACACACTTGTCTTTGTACTCCTCACCTGGTTGCTGCCACACACGCTTGACACCAGCTGAACCAAATAAGTTTATCTTGGTCTTATCAGACCACAGGACATGGTTCCAGTAACCCATGTCCTTAGTCTGCTGGTCTTCAGCAAACTGTTTGTGGGCTTACTTGTGCATCATCTTTAGAAGAGGATTCCTTCTGGGATGACAGCCATACAAACCAATTTGATACAGCGTGCGGCGTATGGTCTGAGCTCTGATAGGCTGACCCTCCCCCACCCCTTCAGCCTCTGCAGCAATGCTGGCAGCACTGATATGTCTATTTCCCAAAGACACTCTCTGGATATGATGCTGAGCATGTGCACTCGACCATAGTGAGGCCTGTTCTAAGTGGAACCTGTCCTGTTAAACCGCTGTATTGTCTTGGTCACTGAGCTGCAACTCAGTTTCAGGTACTTGGCAATCTTCTTATAGCCTAGGCCATCTTTATGTAGAGCAACAATTCTTTTTTTCAAATCCTCAGAGAGTTCTTTGCCATGAGGTGCCATGTTGAACTTCTAGTGACCAGTATGAGAGAGTGAGAGCGATAACATCACATTTAACACATCTGCTCCCCATTTACACCTGAGACCTTGTAACACTAACAAGTCACAAGACACTGGGGAGGGAAAATGGCTAACTGATCCAAATTTGGACATTTTCACTTAGGAGTGTACTCACTTTTGTTGTCAGTGGTTTAGACATTAATGGCTGTGTGTTATACAAGCTGTACACTCACTACTTTACATTGTAGCAAAGTGTCATTTCTTCAGTGTTGTCACGTGAAAATATTTACAAAAATGTGATGTATTATGCCCAAATTACTCAACCATTAAAATAACCTGTCAGATCAGAAATGAAATGGCCACTTTTTCTGGTTTGTTTTTAAATGTATAATCTATGAGGTTTCTTTGGTTTATTACTTAGTAAGTTAATGAGGTAGAACAAGTATGTACTCAAAGATGTGTTGAGACATCTGACATATTTACAGATCTACTGTAGAGCAGAGACTTAAATAAGCAATGGCAGAACTCCTATTTTTCCCTGACAGGATCTCCTTATAATTTAAAGACCCAAAATGCAGCTCCTAGAAAGGACCCCTGCATTTTAATAGGAGCCAGTGTTTGGATCCAAATCTGATTTCCCCTTTACACAGTAATCATTTAATTGCAACATAAATGCTGCCCAATAAATATTCAGAGCTGGAATTTTACAAGAATCTAATTCAGCCTGGAGTGTGGGAACGTCATGGAATAGCCTCTGTGGCTAAGAAACACAATACATCCTGAAAATTAGTTCAGCACCATGGACAGCACAGAAAACCAAATTGTATTACCTTCCCTGTACAGTACACATTGTCCAACATACAAGAATCATTCATCGATCAGACTGCGAAATCATTAAAACAAAAGGCTGTACCCAAAGCCACAGTTGGGAAATGGACATGTGTTTTTCTAATGCCAGCCAACTGCAACAGTTTATGTCCTTTTGCACCAAAATATCATTGCACTATAAAAAAAGAAGACAGGTTTGTGGTTTATATTGGTGCATAAATACTTTTCCCCCCTAAGGGAAAGGTTAGGGAAACATTTCATCAGTTTAAAATTGATCTGTTCAAAACAGCTATAAATGAGTCTGTGAAGGTTCTCATTTATCCAGATCATAATACAGCCTGTAGTAGTTAGTTACATTCAGCTGGAGATGAGATGTTAAAAATGTTTCACTTCATCACATCACAGAGTGAACTCTTTCTCTGATTCAAACCCCCTCACATTCTCTTTCTCTCCCCTGATGCAGTAGCTTTGAGCTCTGCATTTGAGAGCTCACTCCTGTGATGGTGGTGGGTGAGCAGTGATGACTAGGCCTCACTTAGCAGCATCCTGGGAGTATTCCAGTGAGGCTTTATAAGGTATGTAAATGGCTTACACCTACAGCAAGGGCTTTATTCAACTTTAATCAGAGCTGCACAGTTTGTTTTTATTTACAGATGCCCCTTATCTGCATAGGCAGTTTTGTGGTAAAGGTGAACTATCCCTTTAAGTTCCCTTCATTGTTAGCACAATTTTGCCACACCCACAGTTCCTATTTATTTTCTGCTGGGTATCCAATGCTGAACACCTTTCCCCCAGGGAAAAAAAAAAAAAAAAAAATATATATATATATATATATATATATATATATATATATATATATATATTGCAGGTAGAGATGTAGATATAAATATTTATATCTACATCTCTACCTGCAATGCTACTGACCTGAAATTTGTGTATGCTGATTAGGAAAAGTAAGATTTAGGGCAATATCTCTGTGAGCAAATCACTTGACTGCCCTTGTGACAATAACACCCTTTGACAGAAAGTTAGAAAGGAGATCCCAGTGGCTCCCAGTAGATCTCGTTGGGTTATTTCAGTGCAACATTGCATATGAGGATAAGCAGATGTACATCTAAACTGTACCTCTCTTTTGCATGTCCTCCAGCTGCACACTATATGATAAATCTCTTCCAATGCTTCATTGTTAAACTTTCACTTAAAAAAATAATAAAATTGACAGTAAAACAAGAAAGCTAGATAAATATTGATGTAGACAGAATGCTTTACAACACTGCACAGGGAGTGCGTGAGATGTTTATGCCATAACAAATTTAATCTTTCCTGGAGAATATAAATGAAGCTGGTTGGCTGGTTGGCTTGCTTTCATTATCAGCAGGTGCTTCAGTGACAATCAATGATGTTCTTTTTTTTAACCAAATGTGGCTCTTTAACAATCGGATTTTCCTGAAACAATTACACTGAAATTGTCCCAGTTATATTTCAACATCACTGTGGTTTGCATTTGTAAGGTATTTAAGGAATTATTTCACCAAATGTTAGTCATTTAATTTTTAGAGGATGGACGCGGTGGCATACTGAACATGAAATGATGCTTTTGCTTTTCCCACTCTGCTATATAGATTTAGTGGTATTCTGTTCCTTCAGTTCATTACTATTTCTCATGAACCTCCTATTCTCTCTTTTTGCCTATTTCTTCAGGTGTCAGAAGGATCCATTTTGAGTCAGCAGCTCATTATGACAGATGGGAAAGTCGATTAATGTCTTACAGAGTACAGAATACAAAGCCTTCATTTTCATAAGAAAATAGTGCAGTGGAATAAATCTGATTTAGAGCAATTTGGCTAAACAGGACCATCCTTTCCAAAGAGGTAAGTGGGATTGAGCACTTCTTTATATCCGCAGACTCTCAAAGACTCCACTTGGGGTCTCGATCTACAGGCTGTCTGTCCTATATCATTGAATTCTCTTTAAAAAGTTTTGACTGTTGATTGAATTAAAGTGCATCTAAGTAAATTATTGTGACTTAAAGTTTATCTAAAAAAGCTGACTTCTATCAATTTCAAACTCCATTTTTAAACTTGACTATATCTGCATAAAGATGAAAGTTCATTGGAAGTATAAAAAAAATCCATTATCAGCTGATATAGTATATAGCGTAGTATCAAGAAACATGGCAAATAGTGCAGCCAGTGACACTGTACTCTACCAACATAAAACACAGGCTTCGCACCAGATGGTAAAACCCCTACGCTATAAGCCGTCAAATGTGCTTCTCTACCACACTGGGAAAATCAAAATGGTAATAAGCTTCTCTGCCAATCCTCAGATGGAATCCACAATGTCATTATATCATAACCATATTAAAAGAAAAGGCCCCACAAAGTGTAACATCATAAAATATCTGGTTTACTTATAAAATGATTCTCACAACTGTGGAGAATTGCAAGCATAAAACATGCAAGCATATCCGCACTGTCTGGGATGCGTGTATCATGATGTCAAATTGCTGGCTCCACCCAGCAGGTTTCGTCACAATTAACCTCATCAGGGAACAGGAACATGTGCTTTCTTGTGTTATGCTTATAAATCTCTATACTTATATAATTTTATAAATAAATGAATTATTTTATCATATTAATCATTCTAATATCTGTGTGCACAGTATCTCACAAAAGTGAGTACACCCCTCACATTTTTGTAAATATTTTATTATGTGACAACACTGAAGAAATTATACTTTGCCACAATGTAAAGTAGTGAGTGTACAGCTTGTACATTTTGTAAATTTGCTGTGCCCTCAACACACAACCATTAATGTCTAAACCGCTGGCAACAAAAGTGAGTACAATGTCCAAATTGGGCCCAATTAAGTATATATTTACAGGGGGATACACTGCCGATTTTAATTACTTAAAAATCAATCAATGTGATTTTCTGGATTTTTGTTTTAGATTCCATCTCTCACAGTTGAAGTGTACCTATGATAAAAATTACAGACTTCTACATGCTTTGTAAGTATGATAAAAATTACAGACTTCTACATGCTTTGTAAGTAGGAAAACCTACAAAATCAGCAGAGTATCAAATACTTGTTCTCCCCACTGAGCCCTGACTTAAACCCAACTGAGCATCTCTGGAGAGACCTAAAAATGGCTGTCCACCAACGTTTACCATCCAACCTGACAGAACTGGAGAGGATTTGCAAGGAGGAATGGCAGAGGATCCCCAAATCCAGGTGTGAAAAACTTGTTCTTTCCCAAAAAGACTCATGGCTGTATTAAATCAAAAGGGTGCTTCTACTAAATACTGAGCAAAGGGTCTGAATACTTAGGATCATGTGATATTTCAGTTTTTCTTTTTTAATAAATCTGCAAAAATGTCAACAATTCTGTGTTTTTCTGTCAAAATGGGGTGCTGTGTGTACATTAATGAGGAAAAAAATGAACTTAAACGATTTTAGTAAATGGCTGCAATAAATATATATCTATATTGTGAAAGTGAGAGCCCCTGTCTTAGTGAAAATGTGTGTAAAATGGACACAGGACTCTTAAAGAAGCAGTTTGAGAAGTTCCAGCAAAAGATTGGTGAGCAGAGAAAGTTTTCTCTGGATTTTGGAAGTCTGGATTGGGGCTGGAAACTTGAAGACTTCAAAGAGCATTGGGAGGGATGGAGTCTTCAGTCATGTGTCGGGGTTTTCCAGAAGCTCTGCAGGTTGTGTGTATGTCCAGGTGCACACACCCGTTATAAGGCAGAGCTGAGTGTAGCTCAGGGTGTGTGGGAAAGGAGTTGGTGTTGGAGCAGTTGCTGCAGACAGGAAGGAGGTGTGCTACCATTTAAGAACCCAGGCAACATCCTTTAGACATCACTCCATGTGGGAGAGGTTCCAGGTCAGTGGACTGAGAGAGTTGGGCCAGCTGAGAGAGTCAGGAAGACCATAGCTGAGGCAACTGGAAGAGAGAGTCTTGGGGACCGTGAGTCTTGGAGGAGTGTGGAAGCCTGGAGTGTCAGGAGAGCCCCTTCCTAGAGGCCAGGAGTGGGCCTGTGCAGCAAGGAACTGCACCCAAGGCTGAGCGAGCCTTAAGAGCCAGGTGGATTGGCCAATATATATATATATATATATATATATATATATATATATATATATATATATATATATATATATATATATATAATTAAAATTGTATATTGAGAACATCTAAATACATATCTACCTACTGGAATAATGTCTGCTAGCCTAAGTTAGGAATAGACCACTTACAACTGTCATCAACTGTGTCACAAATTTAAAAACATCTTTTTGATAACTTGACTGGTTATCTTGTCAAAATTCCATTACACAACTGATGCTGTGACCAGTGCTCACCTTTTGTTCAGTTTCTGTATCAGTGACCACTTACATACCATTAACTTAAGAAAAGATAATTCCACTGTACACTTGTAATTGTTGCTGCAGATGAAAATTATACAGAGAAGGCACCTTCTGGGTGATGGGGTTAGAGCCAGTTCTATGAGAATTATAGTGTTTTACCTAAGTTGCTGTCATTCAAACACTAATGTTTGATTACAAATGTCCTCAATCTCTACATTTCTTATTGTATTATTAAACTTCTGATTAGTTAGAGTACAGTTCTCCCAGATGGAAAACACACAACTTTATAATTTTTTTTTCCATTCCATTTTCTTTTTTTTTTTATTTTCATTTTTCTTGACATGTAAGTGTGTTCAGCCTGCACAAAGAAATGTGAAAAGTTTGCTCAATGGAAGGCAGATGTATCTGTAAAATATGTGAAGCAATGGTCGAAATCGAGCCAAGCCTAATCTAAAGAACAAAGATGGAGAAACATCTAACCAAAATGGAGAAAATACATTTATTTTATGAAGGAACCATGTGCTGTACAATATGAATTTTTAAATAAAAAACAAAATGAATATAGAAATAAATTAACTTAGTATCATATTTTAAATGGTCCATCAGGATCAGTGGGTTCTGCTGGTATATGCAGCTATATCTGATCTTGCAATTTTAAAGCAAAATTGGGCTTTCACCGTGCAGTACAAATCAACAAGTTTGTCTTAAAAGAGAAGCATGGCCAAAGCTTTTTTGGGCATACTTTACTTCTGGGTTACAGGAGTGCACTTCTTTCTGCTCTCCTGTGACCTGGATTCAGTTGACAGTGGGCTAAAGTGTGCCACTGAGAGCCTGAACCAGCCGTTCCCATTTGCTCCTCAGCCCAGTGCTCCAGTGAGCTCTGTAAGGGGAGAGCACAGAGTGGTGACTGATGGCCCCTGCTCCTGGCTCAAAGGGCTGAGTGATCAGCAGTCATGTGATCGCTCAGCTTTCTGTATTAGAGCCAGCAAGGGGACAGCTGCAGCATCAGAACAATGCTGTAGCCAGATGAGTATAGATGTTTATTTTTTATTCCTCACATTTGTCCTCTAAAGCTGAACTATAGGCATATACTGTATGTTAGACACAAATAAGTGCAGATTTATCATTAATACATCATTAAATGTATTTTTTAAATACACTCAGTGTAAGTACCTGACTTTGACCTGTATAAGCCTCTTGCAGTCCCTATATAGCAGGGATAGAGTGTGAGAAGAAAAAGCAGCACAAGGAGCCAATCAGTTCATGTGCTGACAAGAAGCATGCTGAAAGGAAGAGTAAGCAGAGTGACAAATAGATGAGCTTATCACTGTGCTTCTCTTTTCACTGTTCAATCAAGCATCAGCATTTTCACACGGGGAAGTCCCTAGTCTAGGTAAGGTACCACTCGAGTGATTTGTAGCTTACACACTGTGGTTGATTTACTAAAGGCAAATAGACTGTGCACTTTGCAAAGTAGTACAGTTGCTCCTGAGCTTAGTAAATGAGGTAAGGCTTCATTTTGTAAAGAGTACCCAATCAAATGCAAGAAAAATAACAAAAAATGCATTTTTGCTTGTACATGATTGGATGATGGAAGTTATCATGGCTTCTGCTCATTTACTAAGCTCTGGAGCAGCTGCTCTTGTCCCTGCCATAATTCTCAATTAAATTCCTGTCCATTCTTGAGTTCTGGTGCTTCCACCAACCTTTCCTTGTTCTGCCTGTTGCATTCTCCATAATGTGAGCTAATATTAACTCCATCAGGGAGAATGCCCCCCTCTTATCCTGGCCAGAGTAGATGCGCAAACTTAGGAACTGAAGCATAGAGATCTAATCATCAAATCCCTGCGATCTATGAGAAACTTTCATATGATTTAACTTTTCAGAATTTACCAAAAAAAAAAAAAACAGAAATAAAGATTTTGGATACTTTTGAAAAAGAAGGTGTTTTTATATTTTTACTACCCTAACTCCTTCCAACTTACATTAACATCCCCCAGCACAATGCTATGTGCCGAGGATGCATTAATAAATGTCCACCCTTTGAGAACAAGCAACTGACACTTCACTGGTTCCTGATCACCACCATGTTAGCTATACCTTAGTGATCGCATGCAGGCTGGAGACTCCCAGCTTTCACCCTCAGGTGGCAGTGTGGGGAAATTGTTTTGTCTGGAGTACCAGTTTAACCACTTGCCGACCAGCCGCTGTCAGTATACTGTGGCAGGTTGGCACAGCTGTGCGAATCGCCTTAGGTATACATTGGCCGCTTTAACAGCTCTAGTGGACACGTGTCGATGCACGTGGCGGTGGCTGCAATGTCCACTGGTGATCCGCAATCGCTCCGCAGAGAGCCAGGACGTTGATCTGTCAATGTAAACAGACAGATCCCCGTTCTGTCAGGGAAGTAGAGAGAGATCTCCTTTTCCTAGTGTTCAAGAACAGTGATCTCCCTGTACTCCCAGTCAGTCCACTCCCCCCACAGTTAGAAACACCTACCTAGGGAACACTTAACCCCTTGATCGCCCCCTAGTGTTAACCCCTTCCCTGCCAATGACATTTATACAGTAATCAGTGGCTATTTTTAGCTCTGATCGCTGTGTAAATGTCAATGCTCCCAAAAAAGTGTCAAAAGTGTCCAATCTGTCTGCCGCAATGTTGCAGTCCTGCTAAAAATTACTGATCACCACCATTACTAGTAAAAAAAAAAAAAAAAAAATATAAACAAAATGCCATAAATATATCCTCTTTTTTGTAGATGCTATATCTTTTGCGCAAACCAAACAATATACGCTTATTGCGATTTTTTACCAAAAATATGTAGAAGAATACATATTGGCCTAAACTGATGAAGACATATTTTTTTTTTGGATATTTATTATAGCAAAAAGTATGTAGTGCAAAAAATGGCCTGGTCATTAAGGGGGTAAATCCTTCTGTTCTTTAAGTGGTTAAAGCTGATTTCCAAGTTTAATGGCTCAAACAAACTATTTACTGCACTAACAGGTATGCTTGCTGGGCATTCTCTAATAACTGTGGCCTCAGCTACATACCGTAAACAGCGCTGTGGGATGACAACTTCCCAGGGCTTTTTTTCAGCAGGAACGCGGGGGAACACATTTCCGGCACCTCCGGCTCTGAATGTATGTAATGGCAAAGGGTGCTGGGGTTTATTGGAGGGTCTATTGATGCTGGCTGCTGGGGGATCTATCGTTGCTGGAGGGGATCTATTTTTACAGGGGGAGAGTATATTGTTGCTGGAGAGGTCAGTTGTCGCTGGTGGGGGATCTATTGTTTCTGGAGGGCTTTTATGCTACTGGGAGACCATAGTTTCTGTTACTGTTGAGGGAGAGGTCTATTGTTGCTAGCTGTTAAGAGTCTATTATTGCTGGTGGTGCTCCATTGTTGCTGGCTACAGGGAATCTATTTTACTTCCTATCATTAACAAATTACATACAAATTACTTAGCACCACAAATTGATACTTGGTTCTGTATCCATTACTGAGAGGTGAGTAGGAGGGGGAACCAAGGAACAGTGCTCAAAAGTGGGTAGAGAGTGGGACCAAACAATGGTGCTCGGAGGTGAGTAGGAGGTGGAACCAACGAATGGTGCTCTGAGGAGGGTAGGGAGTGGAACCAAGGAATGGTGCTCGGAAGTAGGTAGGGAGCGGAATCAAGGAATGCTGCTCGGAGGTGGGTAGGGGGTGGAACTAGGGAATAGTGCTCGGAGGCGGACAAAAGAGGTGACTCAGAAGGAGGGAGTTCCTGCATCTATTCTCTGAGAAAAAAGCCCTGGAACTTCCCATCTAACTCTTCGAACAAAATACAGTTGACTTGAATGCTGCTCAGTTATCCACAGGAAGCTTTTTTTTCTATGAAAGAATACAAAACTTCCTCTGATTGGCTGAGGTGGAGATAGTGAAATCATCAACCCACCTCTCCATCTCAGCCAATCAGAGGAAGCTTTGTATTCATTCACAGACTACAAAGCTTCCTGTAGATGTCAGAGCAGCGTTCAGCCTGACTCTATTTTTATTCTGGGAGTGAGACGGGAAGTTCATGTGCCTAAACACAGCGCTGTGTATACAGCGCACCCAGTCAAGCACACCTATTAGTGCAGTAATTCATTTATTTGGGCCAGCTTGTCCCAAACAAAATGTGTTAAGGGACATTAAATATGAAGATCAGCTTTAAGTTTACAAGAGCAAAATTATAAATAAATGTAAAATATTATTTACATTTTCAAAGTTGCCAACTGTTCTCTGTGGTGTTTTAACTATGAAAGGAATATAAAAGCTCTGTCAGGATTGTGATAAAGAAAAATGAAGTTTCTGACCAATGTGGCATCTCAGAGTGAAAGTTATACTTTTGAGAATCATACTCTTCTCAAGTCCCACCTTGAGTAAAAGACCCTTGTGTGAGCCTTCCATTTACACCATGGGTAGACATGCTCTTAGTGAGCAACATAAGAATTAGAAATGGCCAATTTAATTGTTGGAATTACCATGGTAAGTAACTGCATGTGTTCATTAAAAGACTGGATTTTATCCAAAACTGAATTTTCAAGGTTGGAGGGAATTACCTTTCAATGGGTTTAATGTGTTTGATAAGTCATATTTCAAATTACCCTCCACCTGCTGCTGACAGCCAGATTGTAGTGAAAAGCCCATGAACTATAACAAAATTAACATCTTATTATTTGCAGAGTGCAGTCTGCTTCTATGAGGAAGAGCACTTGCATGACACTTAGAAAAATGACTTTTTGACACGGAAAGCTTCTCAAACATGTTAAAAGCAAAGCATCAAAAGTTATATTTCTGTAATGTGACCATCATATGCTTTAGAAATAAAACAAACTGCTTGTAAACTGTTAAATGCCATGTTTGAACATGTGAATGATTCTGCAACTGTTTTTCAGTATTCTTAACCACTTCAGCCCCGGAAGATTTTACCCCCTCCCTGACCAGAGCACTTTTTGCGATTCGGCACTGCGTCGCTTTAACTGACAATTGCGCAGTCATGCGACGTTGTACCCAAACAGAATTGACGTCCCTTTTTTCCCACAAATAGAGCTTTCTTTTGGTGGTATTTGATCACCTCTGCAGTTTTTATTTTTTGCGCTATAAACAAAAAAAGAGTGACAATTTTGAAAAAAAAGTATTATTTTTTACTTTTTGCTATAATAAATATCCCCCAAAAATATATAAAAAAACAATTTTTTTCCTCAGTTTAGGCCAATATGTATTCTTCTACATATTTTTGATAAAAAAATTGCAATAAGCGTATATTGATTAGTTTGTGCAAAAGTTATAGCATTTACAAAATAGGGGATAGTTATATGGCATTTTTATTATTAATTTTTTTTTTTTTTGTATTAGTAATGGCGGCTATCTGAGATTTTTATCGGGACTGCCACATTATGGTGGACACATCGGACATTTTTTACACTATTTTGGAACCATTGTCATTTATACAGCGATCAGTGCTATAAAAATGCATTGACTACTGTGTAAATGACACTGGCAGTGAAGGGGTTAACCACTAGGGGGCGATGAGGGGGTTAGGTGTGTCCTAGGGAGTGATACTAACTGTGAGGGGGATGGGCTACTAGTCACATGACAGCGATCACTGCTTTCGATGACACAAGCCAGAACGGGGAAATGCCTTGTTTACATGGGCACTTCCCCGTTCTGAGGCTCCGTGACACGATCACCGGGAGACCAGTGGACATCGAATCCGCTGGTCCCGCAGACACGGTCACGCTGTAAGTGGCCTGCGGCGCGTGCCTGCTATCCCCGACTCTTAAAGGGGACGTACAGGTACGCCCGTTTTCCCAACGCTGCCGACGTATATCGGCGTGCGGCAGTCGGCAACTGGTTAAACACAATCAACCACTCTATTCAGTTAGCTGAAAACAGTCAGTGACTGGGCAAATAGGATGAACAGTTTGTGCATTTTTTTATGGCTATAGAATATTTTTTTCTTAAGGTTCGCCCAATCATGATCCCTACAACTACAATCAAACTACTAGCAAAAGAGGGTTATCTTCTAGACAAGGGCAGACTGTCTCTTTTAGCCCTTCTACCCCACCCGTGACATATTTTGTATGTCCATAAAGTTTGATTCTGTGATACAAAAGCCTGGTACACACTACTATTTTTTTCGGTTAAACCCAGTGCGTTTAACAAAAAAAAACCTGACAGCTCAGGTCGGAGTGGCTGTACTAACAATCCAATGTTAGTACAGCTATCTCCCTTGCTGTACTATTGTGTTCTGACAGGGGGGCGGCCCCCCTGCCAGAGCGATCTGGTCAGCGCTCTCAACCACTGGAAATAGAACAAGGGGATCAAGTAATACAGGCAGATGAAGTGCATTGGACATTCTAGTTATGATTTGGCCCCAATAAGCAATAACTAGAGGGCAAGTCCATACTATATGATAAAAGATTACAGTATCATTTTGCCATTTGTTACAAAGTGGGGAGAGCATTGGGTAAATGCAATGCAATTGCTGAGTTGTATAATAGATTCTATGTAAATGATGATTTTTCAATTTCTGGAACAAAGAAGAGGTCTTAGAGCCATGATAAGGCTTTTGGGTCTGGTAAGGTCAGCAGCTCTCAGCAGAGATTCTAAAGGATACTGCTGAAGGGTGAGCATCTGGGGAAACTAGGCCCTAAAAGCATGCTGTAGGTGGAAATACTGTATCTGAAGGAATACCAGCTGGGGAGGTAATTTTCCTCTTTCAGTAACTCAAAGGTTCGGAAGTCACTTGTCAAAAAAAGGATGTCTAATACCGTGTACACACGGGTGGACTTTTCGACCGGACTGGTCCGACGGGACGAAGAATCCGTTGGACAATCCGACCATGTGTGGGCTTTATCGGACCTGCAGCAGGCTTTTTCGGGCGAAAATCAGACGGACTTTAGATTTGAAACATGTTTCAAATCTTTCCGACGGACTCGAGTCCAGTCGAAAAATCCGCGCGTCTGTATGCTAGTCTGACGGACGAAAACCGTCGCTAGGACAGCTATTGGCTACTGGCTATCAACTTCCTTATTTTAGTCCGGTCGTACGTCATCAAGTACGAATCCGTCGGACATTGGTGTGATCATGTGTAGGCAAGTCCGTTTGTTCGAAAGTCCGTCGGAAGTCCGTCAAAAGTCCGTCGAAAGTCCGTCGGACCTTTGATGCTGAAAAGTCCGCCCGTGTGTACACGGCATTAGCATCTGAATATCTGCTCTTCTTCAAACAACAGGAATACCATTAGTAGTAGTAATAAAGTAGTAATTCTAAAGGCTTTTTTCAAACTTATACCTACAGGTAAACCTATAATAAGACTTACCTGTAGGCACAGTAAATATCTCCTAAACGTGCACTGCTTAAGAGATATTTACTTTAGCACTGCACTGCACTCTCAATGGACGATGTGCCATCCCATAGAGAGAGCTGTGCTGCAGCCGTGACTCCCATGCGTATGTCATCGCAGCTCACCAATCAAGCGGCAGCTGCCCCCAAACCCCAAAGGAAGACCTGATGAAGATTGAAGCCCTGTCAGTGATGACAGTGCACACTGGAGGGGCTTCATTTTCAGGTAAGTCTTACTAGCACATTATGACATTAATTTGCAGGGAGAAGATTTATTTTTTTTTAGTTTACTACCGCTTTGACATGTGGCAGTGTAGGATTTTCCCAGAAGGGGTATGAAGGGAACTGAGCTCAGTGAGCTGCGGTTTTACCAACCTCAACCACCCACTAACCCTATCCACCCACCCTCAAGCTGCTCACTAATGCCGCGTACACACGGTCGGACTTTTCGACGTAAAATGTGCGATTGGAGCTTGTTGCCGGAAATTCCGACCGTGTGTAGGCTCCATCAGACAGTTTCCATCGGAATTTCCGTCGCATAAAATTTGAGATCAGGTTCTCAAATTTTCCAACAACAAAATATGTTCACGTAAATTTAGATCATGTGTACACAATTCCGACGCACAAAGTGCCACGCATGCTCAGAATCAAGCAGAAGAGCCGCACTGGCTATTGAACTTAATTTTTCTCGGCTCGCCGTAAGTGTTGTACGTCACTACGTTCTTGGCGGTGATGTCCGACAAGATTTGTATGACCGTGTGTATGCAAGACAAGTTTGAGCCAACATCCGTCGGAAAAAATCCATGGATTTTGTTATCGGAATGTCCGATCGTGTGTACGGGCTCCATGCTAGGAAATGCTTCATCCACAAATGTAACACAATGGATTTCCCATGGGAAGGATTAGGCTGCTATGTAGTTCCTATATGCCTTTTTTTCTTTCCACTTTTAGTAAACTCCTCTCTTCACAGTACACATGATCATTAGTGTCAGATGTATTTAGTGCACGTGTAGGTGTGCAAGATCAGCATGTGGTTGATTATGATTCCTTGCTTTGTCTGATCTCTGTAATTATAAACTTTTTTTCTTACTGGCTTCTTTCTCACTAACTCATTGTGCTCATTTGTTTTTCAATTATTTTTCAGTCAGTGAAGAGAGACACTTGAAAGGTATCAAATTTGAGAAATTCAGACCTAACACAATTTGTTGAAAAAAAAAAAAATATGCAAAGAAAACAGCATTTCAACAGTATTTGCCTTTTTTGGGCTCAAAGAAAAAAAATAAAACATGTTTCTTTCAACCTGCATAGACCAGCCCAAATTCAGTGGCTTCTGGACAACATAATACACATTATTCATAATGCATTTCCACATGTCCTAATAGAGTTGAGCTCTGTTATTTCTGTTTCAGTTATTTTTACTCAGTTTAACAGATAGCTAACATGTTATCGCTCTGCCCACGCAGGGGCTAGCATTGACAGTGGTAACAAAGTTAGCTTACAAAGGTGGACAAAATGCAGCAGTATGAAAACTGATATAACAATAGGACATAGGCCTTTTCATAATGCCACGAGGGCCAAGGGGTCCTGGGGGAGGTTCCCTACAACAATGGGGTATCCACAAGGCACACCATTATCTATACAATGATGCAATTTATAGCCTATACAGTTCTAAGAAGAAATAGATCAGAAACTATGATGAAGGTAGGCAGAAAAGTGGCACTAATGAAGGAACGAATGGACACCTGACTAGTAGAGAGCCAGGGAGAGGATAAGGAAAGCTAAAGAGGAGGAGAGGCCCGGGTTAGAGGCCTAGAGATGGGGGAGAGGTAAGGGCTTGGGATCATCGAGGTGTCTGTCATAGGCAAACCCAAGCTGGCTGGGGGGGGGGGAGATATGTTATTTTAAAGCCACTGTTTCTAATTTATGCTTGGCACAGTACCACTGGATTGGCATAAGGCCACTGTGGTGCCTATATTTTAAATTGGATCAAAGTCTTTACCAAGTAACTACAGACCAGTTAGTTTAAATTCTAGAGAGTTCAACTGCTTGCCGACCAGCCACCGTCATTATACTGCAGCAGGTCGGCTCATTCCCGCGAATCGCCATAGTGCTGCAAGGCACGGGAGCTGATGTGCGATGTCTGCCAGCCAACCAATCTACAGCACTTTCTCGAGATTCCAGACCCTGTGATATGGGCCAAGTACCATATTAAGGCTCTCTTGGACATCACCTCAGACCTAACGATATTCTCCTTTGATCACTTAATATCTCATCACAATGCCCCGCCCTCACACAAATTCAGATACCTACAGTTGTCCCATACTTTCAGGGCTCAGTTCCCATCAGGTGAAAGGCAGATGGTGCAGTCCGACCTGGGGAGGATTTTGCACTTTGATTGTACAGAAAAACTCACCTCCGTGCTATATGCACATCTCCTCCGGGTCTCGTCTCCTGAACTGTCCAGGCTCCATCAGCAATGGGGCCGGGACATTCCGGAGATGGACTCCGAGGACTGGGGAGATGTGTGGGACTTTCCATTTAAAATATTGGTTTCCGTGAGCGACCGCCTCATTTAATACAAGATTGTCCATAGGGCATATCTTACTCCCGCTCGGGTGCACAAGATGAGGTCTTCTCTCTCCCCGGAATGCTGACGTTGTGACCATGCCCCTGGGGACTTTATCCACATCTTCTGGTCCTTCCCAGTAATTACAGGTTTCTGGTCACAAATTCTTACGGAGGTGAATGATCTACTAGTATCTCTATCTTTCCATCCCCAAGAATATGCCTTTTGGGGCTGGTGGAGGACTTGGTCCCCAGGGTGGCACCAACCTTATTGGGTCTCCTGCTGTTCTATGTCAGGAAATCCATTGTCCTATGTTGGAAGCAAAAGACTCCTCCCTCTATAGGTCTATGGAAAACACTTGTTAACAATGTGATACTGCTCTACAGGGACACCTATATACATAGAGGCTGTCTGAAAAAACACTACAGAGTCTGGAGTAAGTGGTTAGTGGAACCCTCTACTGCTGCAGCAGATTAGGTGACCTCTCTGATGAATGATGGCTCTCCTTGACATCCTAATAGACCAATCCTTGACAGCAGGATAATTTAGGTAAGCTAGCACATTTTCAGCCCACCCTTGGAGCAAGAGCCAGGACGGCCCATTGATGTTATACTACAGTAGTCGTAAATATTTTAATGTTTTTTGATAATGTAAGGATACCGTGTGACCCCTGCATGGGTCTCTACCCTGTTAATAGCCAGATGGTGGATGTGCTGTTGTATGTCTGTATCATCTATATGTTTATTAAGAAAATAAAAAAAGTTTAAAAAAAAAAAAAAAATCGCTGATCACCACCATTACCAGTATAAAAAAAGTATGATAAAAATGCCATAAATCTATCCCCTATTTTGTAGACGCTATAACTTTTGCACAAACCAATCAATATACGCTTATTGCAATTTTTTTTTACCAAAAATATGTAGATTTATTTTCATGAGGAGGTAAGCGCAAACTGGCGTGGAGTGGCTGTGGATATAGTATACTGAACCTGGATTTTGCCAAATCATTTGACACAGTTCTCCACATATGTATAATGCGCAAGTTAACCACATACTGCCTGGCCAATAGCAAAATGACAGCCAGGCAGAGGCTCTCCTGTTCTGACTGGACGTCATATAACGTCCTTCAGAACAAGCAGCTCATGCGCACCCCCGGGGGGCACGCAGCACGGAAATCAGGGCTCAGATACCAAAAATTGGGCACTATTCTTCCCATTGAACCAATGATGATGCCCTATTCTCACCACTGACACCAATGATGGGGCACTATTCCTCCTACCAATACCAATATTGAGGCACTATTCCTCTTTTTACTAAATACGGGTACTAAGTAATTTTCTTACTCCCACTGACAACCAAGCCTGAGGCATTATTGTTGTAATATCTTGGCCGATTTATGTATAATGTCGTATTGGAGTGCCATGTTGACCAGAAATTCAGTTGAATTGTCCAAGTCAACTGAATTTTAACATAGCAAGGGGACAGCTGAAGACCCTTTGATGTGTTAATCTTATGCAAGTCTACCTAGATGTGAGGTATGGCCTGTTAACCTAATTGAACATTTCAAAGGGTGTTCAGGTGGTATCTGTTAATCTAATCTAATTACACATATCTAAGGGGACTTGCTACACTGTACCCAAACAACATTTTTATCATTTTGTTCCAACAAATAGAGCTTTCTTTTGGTGGTGTTTGATCACCTCTGCGGTTTTTATTTTTCTTCGTTTCGGTTATAAAATGTTGCTTTCTCCTTCACTGATGGGCACTGATGAGGTGGCACTGATGAGCACGGATGAGGCGGCTCTGATGGGTTGGTACTGATAAGGTAGCACTGATGGGCACTGATGAGGAGGCACCAATATGTAGAATTGATGGACACTGATAGGCGGCACTGATATGCAGCACTGATGGGCACCACTAGGTGACATTGATATGCAGCACTGATGGGCATTGATAGGCGGCACTGATGGGCACTGATAGGTGGCACTGATGGACACTGACTGGTGGCTGTGATGGGCACTGACTGGTGGCTGTGATGGGCAATGAGAAGGCAGCACTGATTGGCACTGACAGGTGGCACTGATGGGCAGCACTGATGATGAGGTACTGATGAGGTACTGACAGGTTTTACTGCTGGGCATTGACTGGCACTGTGGTGGGTACTAATTTGCACTGAAAAACAAATAATGATAATATATTGGTGCGCTAAGATCAACTTCCCACCCTACTAAGTGGATGATTGGTAAATATACCTCTAGTAGACTAGAATATATGTCCAAATAAGTGCTATAAAATAAATATAATCTGTGTAAATATGAAAATATAGCAAAGATATGGGGGTAAATACAATACAATACTAATTGTATTACAAATACAATAAATGTAAGCATTGTTAAACTATACGCTTAATGGAATGATGATTCACTGACGGACGACATCACTATGGTAGCCAGGATGCCAGCAGTAGCTTAAATAGTGAGCTCGCCGTGTCACATGGCTACCCTTGAAAAAGTCACGTGACATGTAATGCAACGCGTCGGGAGGAGGAGCCAGTGACGTTATCGAATGTGTTTGCCAGCACAGCAGATGCTGTGTGAGCGGTGTCAAACTTCTGACCATTACATTACAACGCTTTAGCTACTACTCAAATGTGAGTGCTTTAAAATTTATTACACAGATCCATGGTACTTGTATCATTGCGCAATGATGTGTTCTTTCATGTTTTTTATGTGAATCATCATCCAAACGGTGAATCTGAGTAAAGCAGCAAGAACATTTAAAGGCATGAGATTGGACATTTTTTCTTCATAGGGCTGATCCTGCTTACAAATTAGCAGGGATTTGCTGCCGATCCACTATTCACTTCTGCACTGTTATGGCCATTTTTATTTATATGTAGGGGTATATGATCCCCATATCTTTGTTATATTTTCAGATTTACACAGATTATATTTATTGTATAACACTTATTTGGATATATATTCTGGTCCACTAGAGGTATATTTACCAATCATCCACTTTGTAGGGTGGGAAGTTGATTTTAGCGCACCAATATATTATCATTATTTGGTTTTCAGTCACAGTGTCACAGCACTATCCAATTGGTTGCAGCTTGCATCATTTAGTGATTTCTCATCATCTACACACATCCACATCAGCGCTTTAGTATTTTTTCTTATACACTAATTTGCACTGATATGGGCACTGATTGGCACTGTTCTGGGCATTGTCACTGTCTGGGCACTGTCTTATACACTAATTTGCACTGATCTGGGCACTGATTGGCACTGATCTGGGCACTGGGCACTGTCACTATCTATCAGAGGCTTCTTACCACGATCGGAGATGTTATCCTGCTGGATGTCATATGACGCCCAGTCAGGATAACTGAACCACTTCCCAGCCGTCATTCTGCTATAGGCTAGGTGGGAAGTGGTTAAAGTATAACTAAAGGCGAAACTTTTTTTTTTGTTTTGAATAGAGTGGAGAGGAATTAGAACCTCTGTGAGTTTTTATTATTGTCTGTACCCCCGTTAAAGGAGATTCATCCTCTCTATTTGCCCTGTTTCCTATTATCATTGAGAGTGAAAGTAAAAGAAAGTCGCCCCCCCCCCGAAAAAAAATAAAAAGAGGGGAAATCCTTAAATGGGGACACTAGTTCTGGTGACCTGGGGGTCCCAAGAGATTCCCTTAATTTTCAGGGATTTCCTCTCATTTCCTGTTTGGCTATGGGACAAGAAGTGAAGGGAAATCTCTGCAATGGGACACAGATGGTGAAAAAAAGTTTTGCCTATAGTTCTATTTTAACCACTTGACCCCCGGAAGATTCACCCCATTTATGACCAGGCCATTTTTTGCTTTTTGGCACTGCGTTACTTTAACTGACAACACTGTACACAAATTAAATTTATTTATTTACTTACCACATGAGTTTTGTAATTTTTGTGCTATAAATATAAAAAGACTGGGGCGTGGCCTGACCTGACATGAAGATGGCTGCTTAACTTGGAAGCTCCTGCTACCTCACGACCTAATCTCTGACTAACAGAGGTATAACACCCCAAAAGTTGCTGGTGTTATGGGGACAGCATCTCGGAATTCATCCACCTCCCGTTCCCCCCGGGAACAATCGGGATCCCAGGGACATAATATACCTGAAATGTTCCACTCAGGACGTGGCGATATGGCGTCTTCCCGTCAGAGGCTATCACAGCCGCGGGCTCCTTCACTCATGGGAACACCCTCAGCCTCCCCTCAGGCGATCTCCTCAGACAGAGAGGACACAAGAGATGCGCCATTGCCTCACTTAAACATCAATGACCTGAAGACAATCGCAGCGGACATAAAAGATACCCTGTCAGCGGCAATATCAGAGCTCCGACTGGATATACATGCACTTACTGACAGAGTGCAAGTGGTGGAAAAGATGACAGAAAGCCATGACACACAACTACGCAAAACCATTCGGCATGTAGACACACACACCCTCCAGATGAGGGATATGCAGAGGCACCTGGAAGACCTCGATAATAGAGGCAGAAGACACAATCTACGGGTCGGAGGACTGCCAGAAACCATAGAAGGGGAGCAAATATTACCTTCTATCATTGATCTCTTTAATAAGCTCCTGAACAGGCCACCTCAGACCCATATTGAAATGGAGAGATTTCCCCGAGCATTGAGACCTAAAGGGAGAGATACTGATCCCCCACGAGATATAGTATGCTGCATCGTAGATTTTAAGCTAAAGGAGGAAATACTAAGGCGGGCCAGAATGAATCCACAGATCATACATGAAGGAAAACAGACTCAAATATACCAGGATCTCTCAGGGATAACTCTGCAGCACCGACGGGACCTGCGACCCTTATTAGACACCTTGCGCACTCAGGGTATATCCTACAAGTGGAAGTTCCCGTTCTGTCTTTCAACCACATCCCGAGGGCACACCGCTCTTTTGAAAGTGCCAGAAGATCTTCCTCGTTTCTGCGACATTTTAAACATCCCGCTGGTAGAAGTACCAAACTGGTATGCGGACTTTCGCCATTCAGCGGTCAGGAAGGAACTACCAGCGGAAGAGCCAATGGAGACACAGGCATCCAGGCACCGGAGGAGACGTTCCCCCTCGACACCAGGCAACCGTCATGACTCTCGAGGCACATACCACAGCACTAACACCTTCACCTCACCAAGCTCACAGAGGGCTAGGAGAGACCATTCATTTTTGTCCCAAGAGATCAGTTAACTGACATTACTGTTGAGCCATGTTAGGCTTATGTTAGTTCAACAAAGTTATGTGTTCTCTTTATATAATATTGACCTGGTAGCAACGAGTCTTTCTCAATGGGTTATACCGTCTGACATACTGTCCCTGTCTACCAGTCTTAACACCCATTGGACTTCCTTGGAGGTTGTGATAGCACACTAATCACTTCCATCCCCCGCCCGCAGTACAAGTCTCACGTACGGTACATACTACAACTACAATACCCATACTCTCTAGCGGCAAATGAACGTCAGCACGCATTACGGCTGCCCCTCCTCTCTACAACATACGAGACATCCCACGACGCACAGAAGATTTCTTCCCTGTACCACGCTCATCACAGTAGAGACCCACAGAAACCATCAGACAAGCACAGAACAGACAACAGCTCTACAAATCCACCACGGACTGGAAATCTACAAGCAAGACTAAACACACGACCGGAACTGTAAACCTCTGCTACCGGAACACAACAGAGGTAATTGTCCAGCAATAGCTTTTATATTCTTTGAGGCAGGCTGAATGCTCCCATGTTTGTACTTCCGAAGTTACAGAACACCACCTAAAATGTAATGGAAGCTTCTAAAACCACTTACATTCCCAACTAAATCACCGGAACTGATGCGACATGGGCAATATCTTAATGCCACCTCCTTCTCAAATGCTATGGTACCTTATAAACTGTATCCCCTGGCGACACGCTCCTATAGAGAAGACTGCTGATACCAATACACCTATCTGATGGGTATGATGTAATATTGTTGCTTTAATTATCTTAGTTAAAATGAACTGTTTTACATTCCAGTTACCTTCTACAAGTAGAA
This sequence comes from Aquarana catesbeiana, assembly GCF_042186555.1. NCBI lineage: Eukaryota > Metazoa > Chordata > Amphibia > Anura > Ranidae > Aquarana > Aquarana catesbeiana. The sequence continues at coordinate 580,690,211 of NC_133326.1, read as the reverse complement.
TGTTTATACGTTATTGATGTAGGTGTTTTTACTGTTTAAAAATTTACTATGAGACACCTTTGGGGACATTCCCATGTTCTCTCGCGGTATCTCCCAATGATCACCACTTGCTGGGGCAGTGGCATCTCATATGATTTCTTAAGACTAACATTCCTAGGACAGTGAATATACAGAAGAGGTATTTTATTTTATACCCCATGATATGTTAAAACTGATTTAGATAGCTAACAATAAGATACACATCCACGGAAGTGTTACCCACTAGAGATTTACACAAGCTATAGACCCCCACACCCTCTTATGTAATCTTCCAACACCTCCACCACCATCCAACATGGTCAGTCAATAGCGGATATCTCTAGGATTTGTGATCCCACTCGTGTCCGGCTTGAGACAACCCCCACACAGCAGCGGACCGGGGTGTAACCACACAGGTTGTGGGACACGTTCTGACTCCGCTCTGTACATAACCGATACCCCCGCAAACGAGGTTGGGAGATAGATTCTCCATCGCCTCATCGGTACATCAAATATACTTTTTTTTTTTTTAAAGTAACTTAAGTCTAACTTAAATCTTGTGACTTTCCTTTACCCCTAAACCTTACTGCCCTTTACCCCACATCCACACCCTTCTTGGCGGAGGTCATGAGTACACACAACTCACATCAGGATCGGGCTCCATTAACCGCACACCTCAAACACTGCTCTATCAACATACGAGGTCTCAATATACCCGAAAAAAGATCACAATTACTTTCCTCTCTACAGAAATCAAAAATCCATATTGTACTCATTCAGGAAACCCACTTCAGAACAGATAGCATTCCCAAATTCTACACTAAACAATACCCGACGGTATACCACGCAACCAACAAAGACGCAAAATCCAAAGGGGTTTCCATCCTAGTATCTAAACACTGCCCGCTGCTCATAACGGAAGTCCACAGGGATCCACTAGGTCGCTATGTTTTTATTAAAGGCACGCTTCACAAAAGACCCACCACCATAGCGAACATATATGCGCCAAACACTGAACAAGTTTCTTTTTTCCGGACAACGCTACAACACCTACTAACTTTTCAGTCGGGCACACTAATAGTAGGCGGAGACCTCAATGTGGCCTTAAATCCCTCTATTGACACATCAAATGGGTTATCCTCACTGTCCTACAGAGCATTACGGGCAATAAAAATGCAATTCAGCGACATGCGACTTCACGATACATGGCGTACTCTACATCCTAAAGATAAGGATTTCACCTTCTCCTCTCCACCTCATCACAAGTACTCGAGAATTGACCACTTCTTTATTTCCCAAAACGATCTTTCATATCTCACAAAGAAGGGAGAATTGTGGTCTGAAGAAACCGCTCTGCCACCTCCATCCCTAAATACAGCAAAAAGAAGGGGAGGACGGCCTTGGGACTTTGAGTGAGGTGGGAGAGATTCGGAACACTTCCACAATCAGTGCAAAAAATGTTTTATTGATCACAGAGTGCTAAATACATAAATGGGATCAGCAATAAGTGTGCGTTACCCGGCATAGTGGCCTAGTTTAAAGCATAAGTAAAAAACAAATACAATTCATTACACTTGATTTATACATCCATAAGAGGTATTATACATAGTGAATCGCTAGAAAGCTAAAAATACACATACATCATCTGAATTAGTAAAATACATAATACACATGCATGGATAGCAGCAGTATGTGACCATATGATGACCAACTTCAAGTACCCAACAAAATGGGCGTGCATGTGGCATCGATAGTGCCCTACGCGTTTCGCGAGTCTCCTCTCGCTCATCAGGGGCTGATGCGTAATTTGTATGTCTAAAACAAAAAATATTGAGAATAATGAGGGTGTGAAAATAAGTAATAAGTCGGGGTAAACAAGATGGTTGGCACGGGAGGTCTGTAACAAAACGACCCCGTACTTACCACTTGACTGGATAAGGTCACCAAAAAACCGGGTCTCAAGATGGCGGCAATGAGCAATGCCGGTACGGGGGCTGAGGGGGAGTGGCAACCAACAACAGCTGCAGGATAGACCAGGAAGCACGGCAAGGACTGCGGGAGCTAATGTGGTAAGTGGTCTGGAGGTGTCCATAAGCATATCTAGAAAAAATATATATAGGGATGCATGAGTCTCAACAGATGTACCCAGAGTAGACTAAGCATCAGAGGGTCATCTCTAATCCTCAGGAATAACCGAAAAGGATTAAATTAAAAGTAAAAAATGAAATATGTATATATATGTACAGGGTTAACATTGATTCCTAATATGAAATGGTAAAAAATAAAAATAAATGAATAGACCGTCATGATGACAAATAATTAAGGGCAAGGGCTGAAGGGAAGTGCACACATACAAATAAATATATAATATAAAAATAGATCTAGATTGTATAAGGGTAAATGTGTGAACCAGCGAAAAATGTTAAATTAAATTAAATTAAATTAGATAATCTTGTGTGTGGTGAGGGGGTATCACCTACGCAACAGGTTTTATTAAGTGGAAAAAAGATTTAAAGGAATAATACCTGAGTAGATGTAAAAAGTCCCAGGCATAAATGGTGCTCTCACAGACCCAAAACCATAACAGCAGACCAACCGAATACAAATGCAGGCTGCAGCCGCGCCGAGCCCCCGGATATACCCACAGCGGCCACGGAGGCCACGCCCCCAGCGTCATGTACGGATGGTGATAGGCTGATGCTGGAAACGCCAACCAGAGAAGCCGGATGGGCGTGACAACAGCCGCTCACCCATCCGGGGTGTTCCACACAGCCCAGGAACGCGAGGTCAGAAGACATCGCGCATTGGGCGTGGAAAACATGACGCCGACGTGCAGGTGGCCCCGCCCGCCCGTGAGGACAGGTGAGGGCAGCAGGAGGTCGGGTAAACCTCCACTTTGCACGTCGCAGCCCCCAATGCCGGAAGTGCAGTGTCACCACCAAACAAACCACAGCAAAAGGGAGCCAAACCAACCCGGAAGTGAAACCTGATTTTAGCTGGATGTATTGGTGAAAATGGACCATTGGTTAAAACCGACCACATTTTTGGCCTAATAGGTGTCTTCCGCATCAGCCCCTGATGAGCGAGAGGAGACTCGCGAAACGCGTAGGGCACTATCGATGCCACATGCACGCCCATTTTGTTGGGTACTTGAAGTTGGTCATCATATGGTCACATACTGCTGCTATCCATGCATGTGTATTATGTATTTTACTAATTCAGATGATGTATGTGTATTTTTAGCTTTCTAGCGATTCACTATGTATAATACCTCTTATGGATGTATAAATCAAGTGTAATGAATTGTATTTGTTTTTTACTTATGCTTTAAACTAGGCCACTATGCCAGGTAACGCACACTTATTGCTGATCCCATTTATGTATTTAGCACTCTGTGATCAATAAAACATTTTTTGCACTGATTGTGGAAGTGTTCCGAATCTCTCCCACCTCACTCAAAGTCCCAAGGCCGTCCTCCCCTTCTTTTTTCATATCTCACAAAAGCAAATATTGAGCCGATGATCCTATCAGAACATAACCCCATCACTATGACCCTAAATCTCCCCACCACAATGGATAGATCACACATTTGGCGACTCGATAATTCTCTTCTCACTGACCCAGAAACAACTCAAACAATTTCCAAAACCCTTACAAATTACTTTGCTGAAAACGTACAAGAAGGCTCTTCCCCGGACACAATCTGGGCAGCACATTGAGGAATTGACTAAACGCATACATACATTGGAACTAAAACACAAAGCCACTCTAGCCAATAATGCCTTGTCAGATTTGATACATGCCAGAGAGGAACTCCTAGAGGTATTAAACAAATCAATAAAGCACAAGTTCGCCTTGACTCAAAAAATCTACTACGAGTTCGGAAACAAGTCTGGGAGGCTATTGGCAAGGGCTGTACAAGTTAAGTAGGCGGGGAATACTATCCACATAATAAAAGACACGGCAGGAAACACCTTTGAGACCTCAGATAAGATAGCAGACCAATTCGTGAGGTACTTCTCCAAATTGTACAATCTAACTTCCCCAGTAACAGCTTCAGACACAAATGACAGACGATCTGGGATACAAGACTTTCTTAAACAATATGCTCCTTCACCCTTAAATGATGCAGAATCTACAGGTTTAGACTCCCCACTATCTATAGAAGAAATCCTACATGCTTTGAAACAATTAAAACCCGGCAAAAGCCCAGGTCCTAACGGATTAACAGTAAGCTACTATAAAACCTTCCCAGACATACTCATTCCACATTTAGGAAAGGCCTTTAACAATCTAAACCCCACAAATAGTGTGAGCAAAGACATCTTAGAAGCGCATATCGCTGTTATACCAAAACCTAATAAGGACGCTACCCTAGTATCAAACTATTGCCCCATATCGCTTCTAAACGTTGATGTAAAACTTTACGCCAAGGCACTAGCCAATCGCCTACTTCCCCTAATTCCCAGATTAGTATCCCTGGACCAAGTCGGTTTTGTCCCCAGCAGGGAAGCAAGGGACAATACCACAAAGGCTCTAAATGTCCATCATTTGCTCTCCTCTACCTTGACCCAGGGCTTTTTCTTGTTCCTGGACGCGGAGAAGGCGTTCGACAGGGTAGCCTGGGATTACATGGAGGAAACACTTCGTACAGTGGGTATACCACCACGCCTCTTACGGATGATTCTTGCTCTGTATTCCTCCCCAACAGCAAAAGTCAGAGTGAACGGTTGCCTGTCGGACGCCTTCTCCGTGTCTAACGAAACGAGACAGGGTTGTCCCCTTTCCCCCTTACTATTCATACACACCATGGAACCTATGTTACGTAAACTCAGAGAGAACCCTGATATAAAAGGCATAGAGATCAATCACAGAAACTATAAAGTAGCTGCTTACGCAGATGACATCTTACTCTTTCTAACGAACCCTATAACCACCATCCCCAACCTGCTTAAGGACTGCTCTCTTTTTAAATCACTCTCCAACTTACAAATAAATTTTTCCAAATCAAAGGCCCTGAATATAACCCTACCAAATACACTGGTTACACATTGTAAGAACAACTTCCCATTCCACTGGGAACCCCAAGCCATCACATATCTGGGTATTAAAATTCCTACCAACCTGACTGATTTATACGCTCAGAATTTTCAGCCTACCTTAATGGCCATCCAAGGAGATCTGCACAAATGGCACACAGGCCCATTTTCATGGATTGGCAGGATAGCTATCTTAAAAATGAACATACTACCTAGGCAATTATACCTGTTTCAGGCTATCCCCATCAAACTCCCCACATCCTTCTTTGTTACCTACAAACGAATGTGTAGGGCTTTCATTTGGTCCTCCAAAACACCCAGATTGAGTTGGGAGAGGCTGACACTCCCTAAATCGCAGGGGGGCTTAAGTCTTCCTGATATCCAGAAATACCATTGGGCATGCCACGTGACTAGAATAGTCGACTGGCACTTACATGGGAGCGAAAAGGACTGGATTCAGCTAGAGAATGCTTTCTCCCAAATCCCAGTGGCACACCTACCCTGGCTCAATCCCTCGAGCATCCCTAAAGAACTTAAAACTCATCCTTTAATCAATGCTACAACACTGCAATTCAAGAATGCAAGTACGAAATTAAACTTTAAACCCACTCGCGGTCCCATGACTCCTCTAGAAAACAACCCAGATTTCCAACCGGGCATCTCCTCAATCCCTCCATTGACAGACCCACCCAGACGACATATTAGGGTTAATCAACTGTTTCACAACGACAGATTGCTTACACACCAAACTATGACTTCTCAGTTACCAAATTATCAAATACCATTTTACAAGTACCTACAAATTCGGCACTTTCTTCAACACTTTAATCCAAATCCTCAATGGTCCCGAGATCTCTCACCTTTCGAATTCATCTGTAACAGCGAAGAACTGCAAAAACACTTAATATCGACTGTGTATGCACTCCTTTTCTCCTCACATAAAATCAAAGACGACAAACTGGTCAAACAGTGGGAAACAGACCTCAAACTGGACTTAAGCACGGAGGAGTGGGATCGCATATACAGCTATATACATAAAGGCACGATTAATGTATCAACACAAGAAAGCAGATTTAAAATATTTACAAAATGGTACAGAACACCAAACAAAATCCACAAGTTCCACCCTAGTGTCTCCCCTTTGTGTTGGAGATGCAATGCAGCTCACGGGACTCTACTTCACATCTGGTGGGAATGCACCCTCATACAACCATTCTGGATAGAAATACATCGCCTAATCAGCCAGATCACAACTTTCACACCTGACTTTACTCCAGCTCAATTTTTACTACACCACACGTCAATTCCTAGATCGACATACAATAAATCCTTAGTTCTTCATCTAATAAACGCCGTTAACCAATGCATCCCAGTACATTGGAGAAGCACTTCCCCCCCAACAATCACAGAATGGATATGAAGAGTTGACAAGACAGCTGAAATGGAAAACCTCATACGCCAATCCCGAGACAAGCCAACGAAATACTGGGAGATCTGGGCATGTTGGTTGCACTATAAAGAGAAGCTAACAGATAGTGCTTCCAAAGGAATCTCTTCTCCCTTGTTACAAAGCACCATGTAGATCCTATTGCTAACTAAATTTCAGTCCTCCGCCTTCCTCATACCTATCCCCACCCTTCCCTCAATTTCATATTGCTCAATTACTTTACACCAAACATATTACGAAATGCAATACATACACTTTCTAATAATAAGACTTTTAAAGCTGCACAGGTAGGAATACATTGATAAAGGGTCTTCAGGGACAACATTTGTTACCAATACATAGATTTCTTATACCTAAGCCCACACTTACTCACCATCAGGCTCTTTCCCCCTATACAAAGCTCCGATCTTACCAACTCCTTCACTACACATGTAGGTGTTCCCCCTTGGCCACAGTCAGAACCCCTTTGGGGTGGTCAGGGAGGAGAACTAATATGGTCGGATAATATTCATATTCTTCACAGAGCCCATTTCATGACCCAGATATCACAGCCCGCTTTAAAACACGTTGTCTTTTCTATGATCTATACAGCGCACATCTATATTATCTTAAGACAGTTACAGCTATGATGATTTTCAAGAGTTCATTCTTCATACGAAACTCTAGGAATTTAGACTATCATCAAGTACGTCTGATTGACTGTTAACATTTTGCATGTAAGAGTGACTTAATGTAAAGTCATTGTATTTTAAGACTTCATTGTATTCCATGTAAAATTGTAAACTTTCAATAAAATTTCTTTAAAAAAAAAAAAAAAAGAAATATAAAAAGACTGACAATTTTAAAAGAAAAACAATATTTTTTACTTTCTTCTATAAAACATATCCCATACATTTTTTTTTTTAATCAATTAGAAATCACGTCTATGGGATGCAGGCCCAGCAGCTTTCCTCAGTAGAGCTGACTCCCATTATACTCACTTTCCCACATGGACACAGACAAGCACATGAGGATTTCTCACGAATAATAGAAGGTAGGAATCTACAACAAAGTTTGTTAAAATCCTTGCAATGTACATAGATCACCCAGAGGGAAATGTTTTTTTCTAAACAAAATTGGAGTTACGCTTTACTATTCTTTTTTTTTTGAGCAGATAAAAGCCAAAAATAAAATATTTTGCAGCTTACCAGTCCATTGTTCGTTGTCCATTTTTCAGTTTTCTTTTTCTTTATGTACACCTTTGTGCGTATACATTTGTATACCTGGTGATCCTGCCATTAACATAATCAATGTCCTAAAGTGACAACACTCACTCCCTGCACTGAATCTATAGAGGAGCAAGTGTTGTGCAGGATGCTCTCCTGATTTGTACAACAAACACCTCCCCCTCTCCTTATTTTTGTTCTTCGGGGTTAGATACATTATGAGGAACATCAGGAATTCCAAGTTTTTTTTTTAATTTTATTTGGTTCAAATATTTCTTTATTCAGGTTTAATTATAGCATTTCTAAATCAGAGCAATAATAATCATATTGCAATACAATAAGGGATTCAAACAGGAAAAGGGGAAGGGGAGGGGGGGTGAGGATGAGAGATATGTATATCCAACCTATAGTGGACAGATATTTGTAATTGATAATCTTGGGTCTTCAGTACTAAACAGAATACAATTAGGCAGTTTCTGTGATTTTGTAGATCTCCAATGCAATTGCATAGTTGCTTTTAACTTTTTTAATAAACTCGACACATACCTGAAAGATGTTACCTTCTATGAAATATGCATGTCACAGTGATCAGTAGGGACACAGGCAGCTGAATCTATATACAAATATTAGCTTGAAATGGCTTTAGGTGTCTACATTGGCCCTTCACCCCACCTCCTGGAGATCATCAGGCCATCACATTGGAAGACCAAGGTGAGTTTTGCAGGTTAAAAGAGTGAGGTATCAAGCATCAGGTCTCATGAACACTGGGCATTTAGCACCGGTGCACGAGGCTCTGGCATTTAGGTGGAAGGTACAGGCAGACCATCCAATCCCATTGCTAGCATCCTGTCAAATTCTATGTGAGGCTGACAGATGGTGCTGCTGGACAGTGCACCGAACAGTACTTACGTTTAGTGCAGTATGTGCCCAGGGACGAATGCCTGGAATGTAGACTGCTTACACTTTGGGCATTTGTTCCTGGGGGCATACTGCACTAAACATAGGTACCTCTGACTTCCCTGACCAACTGCACCTGTGCCTTATATTCACACCTAAATACTGGAGCCTCATGCACTGGGGCTAAATGCCCAGTGTGCATAAGGCCCTACTCTCTTGTAGGAGTAGTCAAGATCTGCATGTAACGTCAGCTGCCTACATGTCTGTATCTACAGATCATTTTGTCATCTGATTTTTCAATAAAGGTTACCTCACAGTTTGAACAGCACAGTGTATCAGGTCATAGCTGAACTGTCAGCATCTGTCTTGCAGAATGCAGCCTAGCCAGTCCATGCCCAAGTGGGGAAGTTTCCAGGAAGAATGGCGTATCCCTATTTTTTCCCTCCTTATCTGAAACCTTTCCCTGCCACTATTACTGTCCCTGACAGATGGGTGACCTACCCCTATGCTACCCACACACTAAACACATGCCAAACCCAGCAGCCAGGGGCTTTTAAAAGATTCTGCCTGACCCGAGATGGCTGCCAGAGTCACATGGGCTGCCAGTATCCAACTATATTGTTGCCTCAGTGACCCAGGAAACCATAGAGAAACCATGTTTCTCTTGACATCCTCTCCCCCTGCGCTGTTGCTATGCTTGAGTGCCACCTTTAGTGGAGAAATTAGACTGTACCTGCCTACCAGTATGTTCTGTATAGCTGTGGGTAACTGGCAATGTAAAAACTGGGCAAAACGAATTTTGAGCTGTTTTTTGTTAATATATTCAATAAATTGCAGTCCATTTTCAAAATAAAACAACTATTATGTAGACATTAATGGAAAGTCCCATATAAACTGTGATGTATGAAGAAAAAGTCCAACATGAATAAAACCACGTCTTCATAATGGCTTCCAACTCTAGAGCTCCAACCACTCTGCTTATCAGAGACTCAGACCTTACTGAGCATGAGGTCTGGCAGCGCTTTGCAAACAAAACTCTGATCCCAGGTGGATGGATAGTTCTCACCCTTGTTCAGGATGGCAATACCAGCATACAGTACAATATAACCTTATGTGCGGAGAAAGAGTAGAGATAACTTTGTGGTGTAGTAATTCTCAAATAGTTTATTAAAAGATAAGGGCATATACTCATATACAATTGTGATAACAATCAGATCTCAAACAGCCACCACTTTTCCAAGCCAGCATGATGACATCACTGCAAAACTCCACGCTTTGTGTTTCGTCCTATGGGACATTTCCAAGCAGATTTGTGTGCTGGTGTTTGGAGCACTCGAGTTGGTGGCAGTTTTGAAAGAGTGGTTTTATTCACATTGAACTTTTTCTTCATTCATCACAGTTTATATGGGACTTTTCAGTAATGCCTACACAATAGTTTTATTTTAAGAATTGAATGTGATTTATTATATTATAATAATATATTTAAAAAACTGCACAACATATTCTTTTTGTACATTTGTTTGGATGTTTTGGTATGCAGAGAGAGTGCTGCTGTTTTGGTGTTTATTATTTTGATTGATATTTAAAGCACCTAGCACATTTTTTATACACTAAAAACGTTATGCAGCTGCACATGTCTACATTCAAATACCCGTGAAAGCCACACAGGGAAATGATCAACAGTTGTCAAATTGGGATTTGGCCTGCTGCTTGTCTGTGTTTTGTTTTGGAGCTCTCAGTCTAAATTCAGTAAATAATAAACTATCATTTTTTTCAGTTTACAGAGAAAGGATGATGTGTGTGATGGCTACTTCTTACTCACCACTGGTGATGTCTGCTTGGAGTGACAAAATCTATTGCAGCTTCTCAAAAAAAAAAAAAAACTGAAGTGTAAGCAGCAAGGCACAAAGTGATATCCATGTCTTTAAATCATCATCTAATGATCTAACATGTAGAGGGTTCTAGTTCATCTCTCTCTCCCTCAAATTCTTGGAAAAAAATCCTTTTAATCTTGTAAACTTTTTCTAACAATGTCACAGTAGGAGATGCCAGTAAATAAAAAATATAAAATAAACAAGCTGAGATGTTTTTGGAAAGCTTTCTATACCAGGGACTCAAAGACAGTTCCTAAAGGGCAGCTTAAAATGTTGTAATGTTGTCTTCTAATTTTCCCACCTTTTGTTTTTAGTGGAAGTCAAATATCAAAATGCTTACCTCCAGTCTTGCTCCAGGTCTTGCTTGGTGTAGCATAGCGTTTGCAGAAAACTATCTTGGCCATCTGTGCATGAACTCTACTTGTGCTATTCATTCCTATTGTTTCGTACATACTATGGTCAGCCCCGGCCATTCAGAGGAGTGCCAACCCAGCCATAGAAATGAAAGGTGTGACGGCGCTCCTGTGCAGTATAAGTTGGGCATGGCTGAAACCTCTTACTGCAAAAAGTGTATGGCACTAGACAGGGTTGCACACTGAGTGAGGCTGAGCTGATGGTAAGCATTTTTCTATGTCAAGTTAAACCATGTTACAGGTATGTTAGTGGAAGTGCAGAGGGGAACCACAAAGCGGCCTACAGTAACTGTAATAGAGAATCAGAGAATGCTGAAAAATGAATACTATAAATGAATGGCGTGTGTTAGTTTTTACTGATGTCAGAACTGCTTCTCTGCCCATACCAGTCAATAGAATCCAAAAGCTGCTTGATGCAGGTTGATGCAGCTTGGAAGCAGGTCAACTACAGATCAACCTCAGGTTACATGCACCTTATCAGTGAATTTTGATCGATATCAGAGGCTTCATAAACTGATCTTAAATGCAAGCACAGTTCACCTAAACTCTGTAATTAAAACCACAAAAAAGAATACAATACAGAATCGGAAGTGATAGTGACGCGGCTGCTTCCTCCTGTACATGCGCATTATATTAGGAACGGCATCTGCGTCCCTCGGCGCCATTCCTCCTTGGTTTGCCATTGTGGAGCCATGCTGGTTCCTTCTCCCTGACCGCCGACCTTGTGAAGCTTGTATTCCTGGCAACTTGACATCTTTATATGGGACCTTTGGACTACGATGGTTTGATCTAAGGACATCTTAAGTAAGTAATTTTTATTAGGTATTGGGCCAGCCTTATGGGGAATAACACCCCAGGCTGACCCTTTAACCCCTGGAATTGAGACTTATTTTCTTCCTAGGGATTTATCATCATGTTTTTTTCTCCTTTTCCCCTCAGCCCATAGTGCCCCCTCATGCCATTCAGGGCAGCGATATCTGGCTGTTTTTGGACGTGAACAGCAGGCATCCACCTAGGCTAGGCCTTCAATGGCCGATTTATGGCATCCATGTCCTTTGGAGGAGTGCTTCTGTTAAACATACACATTCTTTGTAAGTGCATGTTAGTGATAATTTAGATGCATACTCACATGTGAATTTGTATCAATGTTTAACTAATTTGAATATCCCCCTCTGCAGTATTCCTTGTCCAAATCCTGACTTAAGGGAACAGCAAGTACACGGGGATTACCACTTTATGGCTAAACAGCCAATGTGCAATGTTTACAAATGTCACTTATGTAATGTGCAATGTTGATAGTGGCCGTGTGCAATGTTAATAAGTGCTATTCTTACACTGTTTTGTATTATTAATATGAGACTTTTTAAAACAAGTTTTCTATAATAAATTACATTTTCTATATGTGAAGTTTTCTATATATATTTTTTCAATTACTCATTAAATCTAATTTTTTGAGGTTTATTTTATACAATATCGAAGCTTACCGAAGCTTACCCATAGTCATAGTAATTATTCCTAAGAAGTAGTGTGTTTTTTTTATGTTAACACTGATACCCTTTTTTAATACTTTGGTATTGTGTTCATTTTTGTTGTTTTGATTACAGAATTACAGACACCCTGCTGGTAACATCAAAACTCATCATGAAGTGAACTGTGTTTTTTACTAAACGTGTTGAGCTGTTATGTTCGTTCTTCTGTGGTGTTAATTTATAACTGCTCATCTTACATCTGTGTTAAGCAATGCGTGCTTATGTACCTTAAGGAACTGCTTGAATAAGCTTCTGGTGCATTTCTCTGTTTTCAATCCTTTATAAAAATTGCTTTTTGTAATAAAATATTCATTTTATACCTTATATATACAGTCATGTTGTGACCTCCTTAAAATCCCAGGAGCAGTGTTTTTTTTTGTACCTTTTTGTAAGAATTTTTGAGGATGGAGGCCTTTAAACCTCTGGGTAGGTGCTACTCTTTTCATCAAATATTAGCTTACTTACACACTGTACCAGAATTCTTAACCTGACTAGGACCAGTAGAATTGAACATGCTCTGGGTAAATATAGATGGTTCTAGCAGACAGATATTGCTTTAGGTGCCATAGTTTGTTTAGATTCAAGACTACCTAAAAAATGGGAATGCTGGCATCTATAAAGTTTTAGCTACTGATATAGCCAGGTGCATGTAAAAAAGCCAGGATGCAGGTATCTTGTCCACTCCCCCACACCCTGTGGTAGTTTAAATGCAATTATTTGTGTCTAATGGCAGTAAACGTGTATTCCCTCATACAACGTTCTACTGTATAAATGAACCCTGACAATGTATGCAATACATACAAATATTAATTTATGTATGAGTATTGTTTTACTAGCATATTTTATGGTGGTAGAACTCTTAGCAAAACACAGGTCAATATTTGAATCCAAATATAGAAAGTAGTTTGGCATAGAGTTTTCCCTTACAGCAAAAACAAAAAAAAATCAATGAAAAATGTTATTGTTGTAACAGATCAGCAAAACTGCAAATCTCATAATGCTGTTTTGTTTGTGTACATTAATGTAGCTTGCTTGGCTGTTCAGCGCAGATGCAGACAAAAAAAAAAAACAACAGAAGTGGAATTAATCATGAGACGAATCAGCAGAGCAAATAACATGATGAATTGTTTAGATTCACCTATGGTAAAAATGCAGACCGTAGAGCAGTTTTCTAGGAATCCGCTATCCAACGCCTTGTATTACATTTTAGGATGTTCAAGTATATGCTCACTCACATTACCAAAGATATCTAGATTTACATAGGCCAGCACCTGTCCTGCACCTGTGTGAAAGAGGCCTTAATGTGACCATATCCATTCCCCAAACATAAAGACAGTAGTACCTTCATAATCTGTTTTATTGGCATTATCAAAAACACTCATCATTGCTCCAAAACATGCCTAAACAGATTAACCACTTCAGCCCTGGAAGGTTTTACCCCCTTCATGACCAGGTCATTTTTTGCGATACGGCACTGCGTTACCTTAAATGACAATTGCGCAGATGTGCGACGCTGTACCCAAAAAAAAATTTTTGCGTTATGAACAAAAAAAGAGCGTCAATTTTGAAAAAAAAAACAATATTTTTTACTTTCTGCTATAAAAGGATTGGTTTGCGCAAGAGTTATCACGTCTACAAATTATGGGTTATAATGATGGCATTTTTATTTTTATCTTTACTAGTAATGGCGGTAATCAGAGATTTTTAGCGGGACTGCGACATTGCGGGGGACAAATCGGACACTAAGTGACAATTTTTGGGCACCAGTGACCAGTGCTAAAAAAAATGCACTTACTGTATAAATGACACTGGCAGGGAAGGGGTTAACATCAGTGGCGATCAAAGGGTTAAGTGTACTCCTAGGGAATACTTTCTAACTGGACTGACTGGAGGAAGAGAGACATCTGTGCTCCTGATTAGCAGGAATCACAGATCTCTCTCTCTTCCTCTGTGACAGAACGGTGGTCTGCCTTGTTTACATAGTAAGACCACCGTTCTGCCTCTCCTACGAACGATCGCGGGTGACCGGCGGCCATCACAGCCGCCGGACCCGCTGATTGGCTCCCACTGCATCCAATCAGATGGACATACAATACAGTTACATTGTTTCACGCAGCCAGGCCGCCCTGCTGCAGTATATGTACGGTCCGGAAGTGGTTAACTATACGTCGGCAGAATGGCACTGGTGAGCAAAAGGGCCTACAGATGTGTCCCCTTTAAGAAGCGGCCGCCGCGTTCTCCGTGACCATGACCGCGGGTCCCGCAGACTCGGTGTCCACCGTGTGCCCGCGATCATGTCATGGAGAGGTAGAACGGGGAGATGCTTTTGTAAACAAAGCATTTCCCTGTTCTGCCTAGTGACAGGACAGAGATCACTGCTCTCTGTCATCCCCAGACCATGACACTCCCACCACCATGCTTGACTGTAAGCAAGACACACTTGTCTTTGTACTCCTCACCTGGTTGCTGCCACACACGCTTAACACCATCTGAACCAAATAAGTTTATCTTGGTCTCATTAGACCACAGGACATGGTTCCAGTAATCCTTGTCCCTAGTCTGCTTGTCTTCAGCAAACTATTTGCGGGCTTTCTTGTGAATCATCTTTAGAAGAGGCTTCCTTCTAGGACTACAGCCATGCAGACCAATTTGATGCAGTGTGCGTTGTATGGTCTGAGCACTGACAGGCTTGCTCCCCACCCCTCCAACCTCTGCAGCAATGCTGGCAGCACTCATATGTCTATTTCCCAAAGACAACCTCTGGATATGACTCTGAGCATGTGTACTCAACACCTTTGGTCGACCATGGTGAGGCCTGTTCTGAGTGGAACCTGTCCTGTTAAACCGCTGTATGGTCTTGGCCACCGTGCTGCAGCTCAGTTTCAGGGTCTTGGCAATCTTCTTATAGCCTAGGCCATCTTTATGTTCTTTGCCATGAGGTGCCATGATGAACTTCCAGTGACCAGTATGAGAGAGTGAGAGCAATAACACCAAATTTAACACACCTGCTCCCCATCTACACCACATTTTCACTTATGGGGTGTACTCACTTTTGTTGCCAGCGGTTTAGACATTAATGGTTGTGTGTTGAGTTATTTTGAGGGGACAGCAAATTTACACTGTTATAAAAGATGTACACTCACTACTTTACATTGTAGCAAAGTGTCATTTCTTCAGTGTTGATAATAAAATATTTACAAAAATGTGAGAAGTGTACTGTATATGATATTTTTTCAGACTTTGACAGTTATTTTTGGTGATAAAAATCTTAGGGTTTGAATTACCCAAATGTTGCTTTGGACATAAGTATGGGAATTTTTTATTTTTTATATTTTTCATTATTTCTTTCTAATAAGCCTGATACATAAAAATCTATTTATACAAACTTGCTACCAAACTAAGGCAATGAATCTCCTAAAAATAATATATAGGGTAGTCTATACATGCTAAAGAACCGAGACATCTCTGAAAAAAAAAAAAAAAAAAGCTCTGGGACTTAGGGGGATTAAGGAAAAAAAGGCCTGGGGACTCAAGTGGTTAAATTGACTGTAAATTATACTGTTAAGTGTGTTACCAGCTTTAGGCTCTCTTGTACAAATTCTCTGTTATTTCAGTGTCACTGCTGCCTTAAATGTAAGAAATGTGCAATAAACCTTTAAATTATATGAAACTCATCCATTAAATCTCTGCTAGGGCAAAGCTGAACAGTAAGCAATCACCAACTTGTTGCTATGGACAATACCAAACCATTTCTTCATTTTTATAGAAAAGCCAACAGATACTTACTGGTTTAAAATTGTTTTTTTTGTTGGACTGCCAGACACGTATTGCACTGCAAATTTAGCCTTGGAAAGCTTCATTTCCAGCTTCCCATAAACCCATGCATTTTAATATACTTGGATTACTGCTAAATCTTTGAATTTCTGTTACATTTGCATAGCAGGTCTTTACACCATGCATAATCAATTCTTAATGCCCTGACTGCACAGAGATTATTATATGTGACAGAAATTCTGTGATATCCATTGTAATAGATATTTGTTATCTAAACAATGAGGCAAATGAAATTTTCTTTCCAAGGAAGCTATAGTTCCATCTCTTTCAGGAACTTTATCTTTTATATTTTTTTTTATTGCAGATTAATATTTTAGTTTGGGGGTCAGTTTTATTTTAAGATAAAATTTTTAAAGTCTAAATTTTAAAATTATGTTTTAGATTTTTACTATGTATTTAAAATTTTAAAAAATATATGGTAAATCTGTGACACAAGGCTTGCAGAGAATTATGTATTCACTAAAGCCGTAACACAGCAGCAGATGTTTCCTTTCAGAATCTCTCTCTCCAGCTAAATTTGTACAAAGCCACACATAGGAGGTAGATGGGAAGGATGGAGAGTCACTTCTTTGACTCATTCTCTGACTGTGTTTGTAAGATGAGCTTGTGACTTTGAGCTCTGTAAATAATAGACATTTAGTAATTTAGTTAAAGCCCGATTTCAGGTTGGAAATAAGTAGACAAGTAGAAAAATACACAGTGGAACTACAAGTATGGGGGATGTTTACCTTATAAAGATTTTAGGAATTTGTAATTTTGCTTAGCCAGTGTGGTGATGCAGGAACCCCTGTCTGACAGCATACCAAGGCCCCATAACCCCAGTTCAGCAGCAGCCCATGGTTTAAGAACAAAACCAATTTTCTGTTTGGACAGTGAAAGAGCTGCAGCAGTCTAATGTGTCATCAAGACAAATCTAGGCATTTACATCTCTTCCATTTGTTTGCTAACTTAGATTTTCAATCAATACCCCCACAGACATTTAGCAAATGTTACTTTGATAGAAGTTAGGGATGAGGTCTGGTTCAGACAGAAGTAGAACTCAGTCTGAACTTTACCTTTCGGCATTTACTGAACAGGCAAAGAAAATTGAGTGTTTGCCAACTCACTGAGCCAAACCTCAGGCTGCAGAGGGGAAGTGATATATTTAACAACTGTCTTACTACCTTTGCTAAAGAAGAAAGGTTCTAATTTAGGCTGTTTGTTAGGAAGTCAGTAGCCACATCCCTGGCCAACATCATTACCATACTTGGTGAATGACATCAGCCACAATCTCCACCACTTTGTTAAAGTCCAGCTGTCATCCGGGAATCTGTCACTTAATGAGGAGTAACAACAAGAATAGATGTGTTGGTGGGTCAGTGTTTTTGTTTCAGTGAGCTTCATTCATCATAATTGATGAGAATCTGCATCTGGATGATGAATTTACATCATTGAACATTTTTTTAATAAACCGGTTTTCCTAGATAGGACTTGACCCCCTACTTTTTCACATAGGAGGGGTGGTATTTGGTTGCCCCTTTTTTTTAAAGATGTTACTAAGCCCCACAATCACCAGGCCAGGGTTGTGGGAAAGAGGCCCTTGTCCTCATCAACATGGGAGCAAGGTGCTTTGCCAGAGGGGACCCCTGTACCTTCCCCATGTTGAAGGCATTTTCTCCCCCTTTTCTGTCCAGCAGGCTGAATGCTTGGATAAGAGTTTGGTATAAATGTTGGGAGGGACCCCATGTCATTCTTTTGTTTTTGTGTACAGAGTTACACCATGAAGACCACATTAGACCAAGGGTAGGGGTTCTGGCATTAATTTTTTTTTTGGGGGGGGGACTCTGCAACCTTTTTGCCATTCTCACTGTAAGATGTAAATAGGTGGCATTTTGTAAAGAAAAAAAGAGATTACCAGTAATTTCCATTTCCATGACAGCTTCAATTTTGGACGGGGGGTGGGGGGGGGGGGGCAGGGAGATGTTAGTTTAACTGGTATTATTTTCTTTGTAAATGTCAATTTTAGGGCATTCCCCAAGCATGGTATTCAAAGCAGTTGGGTATTTTCACTTTAGGCATTATTAAATTCTCTGCTTCCCATTATGTCCCCCAGGACAACGCCCAGCCCCCCCATTCTATTTTTTGACAATCTCTTGCCTATTAACCTTGAAAATGGTCAGAATTGATTTTTAAAGATTTGGCTCCTGTGGACTTCAGTGAGGTTCAGATTAATGTTTACCTTTATGAGCTGTTCAGCTAATGTCCCATGAACTGAACCCAGATATGTTTGGCTTATCCCTAATAGAGATGACAACATTTTGGCACTGAATGAGGGCCGATTCCAATGCGCTGAATTTGCACTGACCTCTAATATGAGATAACATAAAGGTGACAACAATGGGAGGCAAGTAGTTTAAAACCAATGTGCTTTGTAATGCTTTTCATAGACGTGCGCACCTGGTGTGACAGATGTGCCCAGGCACACCCTAATCACTGCATGCACAGGGATTTTTTATTAGCCAGAATGTAGTGATCCAGCTGCAGTGTCCTCTGGTGCCCCGTGTCTGCCACAACCACCCACACCTTTTTAAAATTGTTGTCTAGTGCTTCAGAACAGGATCCCCTGTTCTTCCCTACTGCCTATCAGCCCTGTGTAACACAGAGCCGAGTGAAGTGTTCTGAAACTCCTCCTCAGCTCTGGGCTGCACAGCTCTCCAGGCAAAGCAAGGTGCCCTGTGCTCAATACTAAAGAACTAAAGAACTAGTGTCTATCTAATATAGTGGTGCCGGTGGCAGTTTCCCATGTAATTTAAAAACATGTAGATATTGTCATTTGAATGCCCCTACTAGGTCATTTAGCTCTTTTAGCTCAGGAGAAAGCTTTGAAGTTAAACAGTACATTAATTGTGGGACTCGTTTTGTAGTGTATACTATATTTTGTGTCGCATGTAATTTGCAGTATGTGGGATGCACTACACGTGCCCTACGTACTAGAATAAGGGAGAATTATTGTGACACTTCGAATCCCAATGCTAAACACATTTCAAATGCTTCACGACATTTCAGAGAATGCCATGCTGGGGATTTGTCTTCTTTCAGGTTCACTGGCATTGAGAGATTGACTCCAATGCCCAGGGGCGGAGATAGGGGTAGATGACTTTTGAATAGAGAGGCGTGGTGGATTTTTAGGATTCAAACTAGAGTCCCCCTGGAGTTGCACCTCAGGTGGGACATGGATTTACATTTACGCTAGTTATAATGTAATAATGTATGTGTATATATATATATATATATATATATATATATATATATATATATATATATATATAGGCTAAAAGAAGATTGCCAAGACCCTGAAACTGAGCTGCAGCATGGTGGCCAAGACCATAGAGTGGTTTAACAGGACAGATTCCACTCAGAACAGGCCTCACCATGGTCGATCAAAGAAGTGGAGTGCCGTGCTCAGCATCATATCCAGAGGTTGTCTTTGGGAAATAGACATACAAGTGCTGCCAGCATTGCTGCAGAGGTGGAAGAGGTGGGGTGGTCAACTTGTCAGTGCTCAGACCATACGCCGCACACTGCATCAAATTAGTCTGCATGGCTGTTGTCCCAGAAAGAAGCTTCTTCTAAAGATGATGCACAAGAAAGCCCGTAAACAGTTTGCTGAAGACAAGCAGACTAAGGACATGAATTACTGGCACGTCCTGTGGTCTGATGAGACCAAGATAAACCTTTTTGGTTCAGATGGTGTCAAGTGTGTGGCGGCAACTAGGTGAGGAGTAGGGATGAGCCGAACACCCCCCGGTTCGGTTCGCACCAGAACCCGCGAACGGACCGAAAGTTCGCACGAACGTTAGAACCCCATTGACGTCTATGGGACTCGAACGTTCGAAATCAAAAGTGCTCATTTTAAAGGCTAATTTGCATGGTATTGTCCTAAAAAGGGTTTGGGGACCCGGGTCCTACCCCAGGGGACATGTATCAATGCAAAAAAAACTTTTAAAAACGGCCGTTTTTTCGGGAGCAGTGATTTTAATGATGCTTAAAGTAAAAAAAAAAAAGTGAAATATTCCTTTAAATATCGTACCTGGGGGGTGTCTATAGTATGCCTGTAAAGTGACGCGTGTTTCCCATGTTTAGAACAGTCCCTGCACCAAATGTCATTTTTAAAGGAAAAAATCTCATTTAAAACTGCTTGCGGGTTTAATGTCATGTCGGGTCATGGCAATATGGATGAAAATCAGTGAGACAAACGGCATGGGTACCCCCCAGTCCATTACCAGTCCCTTTGGGTCTTGTATGGATATTAAGGGGAACCCCGCACCCAAATTAAAATAAGGAAAGGTGTGGGGCCACCAGGCCCTATATACTCTGAACAGCAGTATACAGGCGGTGCAAACAAGACAGGGACTGTAGGTTTGTTGTTAAGTAGAATCTGTTTGTAATTTTGAACATTTTTAACGTGTTTAGCTCCAGCCAAAAAATCTTTTCTAAGCTTTTTGGAAAACATAGGGAAGGGTTATCACCCCTGTGACATTTGTTTTGCTGTCTTTCCTCCTCTTCAGAAGATTTCACCTCACTTTTTTGTCCCAATGAAAAATGTTTTTTGAAAATTTGGGTTTTTTTGTGGAACAAGGATTGGAAAGCATCAGTGGAAAGGAGAACTTGTTTTCCCATATTAACTCTTACAGGAGAGAATTTCCCTTCCTAGGGGTAGATTTCATCTCACTTCCTGTTGTCTCCTTCCGTTTGCAAGTAGGAGTCGTTTGTAAGTTAGATGTTTGAAAGTAGGGTCCTGCCCTATATACTCAGCAGAAATTTGGGCCTTAGGTGTTGCTGTGGCCACAACACTGTAAGCCCTCACAGGGCCCTGCTGTGAAATATTAGATCAAGAATTGTAATTACATGCCCCTGTTGAACAGGAGCTGAAAAATTAGGCCTTAGGCACTGGTGCTGGTGCCACAACACTGCAACCCCTCACAGACACTCTAGTTGGAACGCAGGAACGAGCCCTGCTGCAAATTATTGCTTCAAAAATTGTAATTACACGCCCCTGTTAGACAGGGGCAGAAAAATTGGGCCTTAGGCACTGGTGCTGGTGCCACAACACTGCAACCCCTCACAGACACTCTAGTTGGAACGCAGGAACGAGCCCTGCTGCAAAGTATTGCATCAAAAATTGTAATTACACGCCCCTGTTAGACAGGGGCAGAAAAATTGGGCCTTAGGCACTGGTGCTGGTGCCACAACACTGCAACCCCTCACAGACACTCTAGTTGGAACGCAGGAACGAGCCCTGCTGCAAAGTATTGCATCAAAAATTGTAATTACACGCCCCTGTTAGACAGGGGCAGAAAAATTGGGCCCTAGGCACTGGTGCTGGTGCCACAACACTGCAACCCCTCACAGACACTCTAGTTGGAATGCAGGAACGAGCCCTGCTGCAAAGTATTACATCAAAAATTGTAATTACACGCCCCTGTTAAACAGGGGCTGAAAAATTGTGCCTTAGGCACTGGTGGTGGCGCCCAGAACCAAAAATGTTCTTACAAGCTATCAGCGTGATGATTGAGGAGGAAGAGGATAATTACTCAGGGATAGTCACTCAGCATCAGCATAGGCAGTCTTTGAAGGGATCTGAGATTTCAAAAAAAATTATTCGGTTACATCAGCATCAGGTGCTTGGTAGCTGGTGGTGATCCAAGACTCATTCATTTTTATGAAGGTCAGCCGATCGACCGAGTCGGTGGACAGACGCACCCTGTGATCGGTTACCACGCCTCCAGCAGCACTGAATGTGCGTTCCGAAAGAACGCTGGATGCAGGACAGGCCAGTAGCTCAATTGCATACTGTGCAAGCTCTGGCCAGTGATCCATCCTCAAGACCCAGTAACCCAGAGGATTTTCGGTGGGAAAGGTGTCCAAGTCTGATCTTGCCCCTAGGTATTCCTGCACCATGTAAAACAGACGCTGGCGATGGTTGCTGGAACCGATCATACCTTGGGGCTGCGGACCAAAAAATTGTCTGAACGCATCGGTCAGACGGCCACCTTCTCCACCGCTCCTTCTTTGACTGACCGAAGCCTCAGCAACACGTTGTCCAGAAACAGGAGTTTGTAACCTCCCAGTCTCTGGGAACGCGTTGCACAGACCTTTCTGCAAGGCCTCCCGAAGATGTTTCATCCTCTGCTCCCTCTGCGATGGCAAGATAAGGTCCGCAACCTTACCCTTGTAACGTGGATCAAGGAGGGTTGCCAGCCAGTATTGGTCCTTCTCCTTGATACCACGAATACGAGGATCCTTACGCAGGCTTTGCAGGATCAGGGAGGCCATGCAGCGTAGGTTTGCTGAGGCATTCGGTCCGGAGTCCTCTGGGTCACTAAGAACGACATGGTCCGCAGCCACCTCCTCCCAGCCACGTACAAGTCCATGTGTTTCTTGGGACTGATCCCTTAAAGACTGCTGCTGATGCTGAGTGCCAGGCTCCACCTCCATACTGACACAATCTTCCTCCTCCTCCTCTTCCTCCTCGTCCTCTTCCTGTGTGATCGGCGGGCACGCAGGAACACTGTCTGGATAAAGGGGGCCTTGAGAGCTAAGGAAGTCCTCCTCTTCCTGCCTCTGTTCTGCCTCAAGTGCCCTGTCCATTATTCCACGCAGCGTGTGCTCCAACAGGTGGACAAGGGGGACAGTGTCACTGATGCATGCACTGTCACTGCTCACCATCCTCGTGGCCTCCTCGAATGGTGACAGGACAGTGCATGCATCCCTGATCATGGCCCACTGGCGTGGGGAAAAAAAACCAAGCTCCCCTGACCCTGTCCTGGTGCCATAGTCGCACAGGTACTCATTGATGGCCCTCTGCTGCGTGTGCAGCCGCTGCAGCATGGCCAACGTTGAGTTCCACCTGGTGGGCATGTCACAGATTAGGCGGTTCTTGGGCAGGTTAAACTCCTTTTGGAGGTCCGTCAGCCGAGCACTGGCATTATATGACCGGCGGAAATGCACACAGACTTTCCTGGCCTGCCTCAGGACATCCTGTAAGCCCGGGTACCTGCCCAAGAACCGCTGCACCACCAAGTTAAGGACGTGAGCCAAACAGGGCACATGGGTCATTTGTCCCTGTCGGAGGGCAGAGAGGAGGTTGGTGCCATTGTCGCAAACCACCATTCCTGCCTTAAGTTGGCGTGGCGTCAACCACCTCTGAACCTGCCCCTGCAGAGCTGACAGAACCTCTGCCCCAGTGTGGCTCCTGTCCCCCAAGCACACCAGCTCAAGCACCGCATGGCATCTTTTGGCCTGCGTACTTGCGTAGCCCCTTGAACGCCTACGGAGCACCGCTGGTTCCGAGGAAGAGGCCATGGAGGAAGAAGAAGAGGAGGGGGTGGAGGAGAGAGGTGTGTCACAATCAGCATTTTGGAGGCGTGGTGGCGGAACAACCTCCAACACTACTGCACCTTGTCCTGCATCCTTCCCAGCTGCCAGCAGAGTCACCCAATGCGCCGTGAAACTTAGGTAACGTCCCTGTCCATGCCTGCTGGACCATGAGTCAGCGGTAATATGCACCTTACCGCTGACCGCCCTGTCCAGCGAGGCATGGACATTGCCTTCCACATGCCGGTAGAGAGCCGGAATCGCCTTCCGTGAGAAAAAGTGGCGTTTGGGTACCTGCCACTGAGGAACCGCACATTCCACAAACTCACGGAAGGGGGCAGAGTCTACCAACTGAAAAGGCAGCAGTTGAAGTGCTAGCAATTTTGCCAAGCTAGCATTCAACCGCTGGGCATGTGGATGGCTGGGAGCAAACTTCTTTCGGCGGTGCAGCAGCTGGGGCAGGGAAATTTGCCTGGTACAATCTGACGTCGGTGTACCAAAAGCAGATTGCCCACAAGTACTTGGCTGTGACACACCTAATTCTACACCTTCATTCCTCTCACTGCAGGTCTCAGAGAGGACTGAAGGTCTAGTGGGGTTGGAAATCTCAGCTGATGAGGAGCAAGGAGAGATCCTCTTTGTTCTTTGGTGTGGGTCTTTTAGATACGCTTGCCAACGAACTGCATGGCAGGTCAACATATGTCTGGTCAAGCATGTGGTACCCAAGCGGGAGATATTTTGGCCACGCGAGATACGCTTGAGACATATGTTGCAAATAGCAGCGGTGCGATCTGATGCACTCGTCTCAAAAAAGGCCCACACCAAAGAACTTTTTGAATAACGCGCAGAGACTGCAGCGCCCTGCACATGTGGAGCTTTGGGGTGTGATGCAGTCAATGTGCTGCCCTTAGGCTGGCCCCTGGAGGGCATCCTGCCTCGTTGGTGATGTGCTGCCGCCTCCTCCTCCTCCTCCTCCTCCTCCTCCTCCTCCTCCTCTCTCCTATCAGGCACCCACGTTGAGTCAGTGACCTCATCATCCCCTCCCTCCTCATCACTGGAGCAAACCTGGCAGTATGCTGCAGCAGGGGGAGCATGACTGCCAGATTGCTGTCCTTCTTGGGCACCCCCTCTGTCCGCGCTCATGTTACTGCCTTCATCGAGCTCAGTATCGTCATCAGAGCCTTCCAAACGCTGGGCATCCTCCTGGAGCATGTACCCAACACTGTGGTCAAACAGTTCGAGGGAATCCTCATGAGGACATGGTGGAGCTAGGGAAGGAGTCACTGATGACATTGAGCTGAGGGAAGAGGCTGCTGCTTTGCCAGACAAAGCACCCTGGGCATGGGTGAGAGAGGATGAGGAGGATGAGGACGGCTTGGTCATCCACTCGACCAAGTCTTCCGCATGTTGCGGCTCAACATGGCCAGCTGCCGAAAAAAAGGCCAAGCGTGTCCCATGGCCACGTGCTGATGAGGATGCACCGTCTCCACGACCAGCACTAGACACAGAGCCTGCTTGCCCTCTCTTATTGGCTTGTGACTGTCTGCCTCTCCTTCTTGGCCTTCCAGACATACTAATGGCCTGTAGCTGCACTAAGCTGGGATAGAACACCTGTAATTTTCTTCAAGTAGCTTTATATACTGTAACCAGACAAGCCTGCCTGTCAGTAGGAAGATAACAGGAACGGATCTAGCTGAACACTGTGAGCAGGACGCACTGTACTAAATGTAAATAGTCTAGCTGCCTGACCGTGGTACTAATAGGATCAAATAGAACACCTGTAATTTTCTTCAGGTAGCTTTATATACTGTAACCAGACAAGCCTGCCTGTCAGTAGGAAGATAACAGGAACGGATCTAGCTGTACACTGTGAGCAGGACGCACTGTACTAAATGTAAATAGTCTAGCTGCCTGACCGTGGTACTAATAGGATCAAATAGAACACCTGTAATTTTCTTCAGGTAGCTTTATATACTGTAACCAGACAAGCCTGCCTGTCAGTAGGAAGATAACAGGAACGGATCTAGCTGAACACTGTGAGCAGGACACACTGTACTAAATGTAAATAGTCTAGCTGCCTGACCGTGGTACTAATAGGATCAAATAGAACACCTGTAATTTTCTTCAGGTAGCTTTATATACTGTAACCAGACAAGCCTGCCGGTCAGTAGGAATTTAACAGGAACGGATCTAGCTGAACACTGTGAGCAGGACGCACTGCACTAAATGTAAATAGCAGGAACGGATCTAGCTGAACACTGTGAGCAGGACGCACTGCACTAAATGTAAATAGTCTAGAAGATAACAGGAACGGATCTAGCTGAACACTGTGAGCAGGACGCACTGCATTAAATGTAAATAGTCTAGATAGAAGATAACAGGAACGGATCTAGCTAAACTGAATACAGTGTATATATATATATGCAACACCTGGGATGCATATATATACACAATACACTGTAAGTGCAGCTAACTGACTGACTGTTCTGCCTAATCTATCTAACTCAAATCAAATGACACTGTCTCTCTCTCTCTCTATCTCTCAGCACACCGGAACACACACTACACAGGGCCGCCGTGCAGGCGGCCTTATATAGTGTGGGGTGTGTACTAAATGCCCTGAGCCGTAATTGGCCAAAGCCACCCTGGCTTTGGCCAATTACAGCTCTCTCTACTGACAGCGCTGTGATTGGCCAAGCATGCGGGTCATAGTGCATGCTTGGCCAATCATCAGCCAGCAATGCACTGCGATGCCGCAGTGAATTATGGGCCGTGACGCGCCACACGAATTTAGCGCGAACGGCCCATAACGTTCGCAATTCGGCGAACGATCGAACAGCCGATGTTCGAGTCGAACATGTGTTCGACTCGAACACGAAGCTCATCCCTAGTGAGGAGTACAAAGACAACTATGTCTTGCCTACAGTCAAGCATGGTGGTGGGAGTGTAATGGTCTGGGTCTGCACGAGTGCTGTCGGCACTGGGGAGTTACAGTTCATTGAGGGAACCATGGATGCCAACATGTACTGTGACATACTGAAGCAGAGCCTGCCTCTCTTCAGAGACTGGGCCGCAGGGCAGTATTACAACATGATAACGACCTCAAAAACACACCTACAAGACGATCACTGCCTTGCTAAAGAAGGTAAGGGTAGATGTGATGGACTGGTCAAGGATGTCTCCAGACCTAAACCCTATTGAGCATCTGTGGGGCATCCTCAAACGGAAGATGGAGGAGTGCAAGTCTCTAACATCCACCTGCTCCGTGATGTCATCATGGAGGAGTGGAAGAGGACTCCAGTAGCAATCTGTGAAGCTCTGGTGAACTCCCCAAGAGGGTTAAGGCAGTGGTGAAAAATAATGGTGGCCACACAAAATATTAACACTTTGGGCCCAATTTGAACATTTTCAATTAGGGGTGTACTCACTTTTGTTGCCAGCAGTTTATACATTAATGGCTGTGTGTTGAGTTATTTTGAGGGTACAGCAAATTTACACTGTTATACAAGCTATACACTCACTACATTACATTATAGCAAAGTGTCATTTCTTCAGTGTTGTCACATGAAAAGGTATAATAAAATATTTACAAAAAATGTGAGGGGTGTACTCACTTTTGTGAGATGCTGTATATATGCACACATTAGTGTTTGAGCTTCGCGGTGAACATCATACTGCAAGAGGCTGTGCACGCCTAAGATGCTTTTATGTAGGAGCTGTAGGCAACTGTCAACGTAACCCCTATTGACTTGCTGTGGAAAGATGGATAGACACAAAGGATCCAAAATGTGTACAAACTTTCTAATCAAAAGTCTGTGGGTGTACAAATTATTCAATTCTCTCCACTACCTGTTTAAGCAAATCGTATCTCTCCTGCATAAAAGTGATTTTTTTTTTTTTTTTTACTCATTTCAAATGTCATCATGGAGGATCAAATCGCTGGAATGCTTCTCCTGTTATGTATCCCTTGCTGATCTACTATGTAGTAAATGGTATGATTTTAATGAAACACATATTTGATTTAGTGCAGAAATACATAACTGGGGTAGAATTGGTTTCACTAAACAATTACAGTATTATTTGGTAACAGATGTTTAAAACGTTGTGAGGCTCCAAGGCCATAAATAGGGGCACAGCAGGACATACATAAGATAGGTGTGCAGCTGGCACTGATTATATGTATGTTTTGGAAGGTCTACCCATATGTAATAAGAATTTATACAGTTGAGCATGTACAGGTAGAAATATGTCAGTAAATGATTCAGAAAATGTATAATCCAATTGTTATGTTGTATCTCATTGTAGTTAGTCAATACAAGTTAATTTTTCCTTGCTACTGTAAAATCTTTTCAGTATTTTTTATCAGTTTAGATAGATTGTTACATGATATCAGAACCAGAAAGAGTCTCTCGTCAGCCTATATACTACAACCCCGATTACAGTAGTTCTGATGGTATATTTAACTTACAGGGCTGGACTGGGACAAAAATTTGGCCCTGGACTTCATCCAGACCTGCCCACTTTAATTTTGCAAACACACACAAAAACAGTATATAAACTATACGCAATTGCGCAAAAAAATAAGTTAAAACATTCCATTGTATGTATAAACAGCTTTTTTTTATTCATCAATTACCGTGACCAGTGACATTAAATTACATTAAATTACTAATCAGTTACCGTGACCGGTGGCATTAAATTATTCATCAGTTACCGTAGCCAGTGGCATTAAATTAATAATTGACCAGTGGCATTAAATTAATTATTGACCAGGTGCATTAAATTATTCATCAGTTACCGTGGCCAGTGGCATTAAATTAATAATTGACCAGTGGCATTAAATTAATAATTGACCAGTGGCATTAAATTAATATTAATGCCACAGTGGCATTAATATTAATATAATGCCACTGGTCAATTATTAATTTAATGCCACTGGTCAATTATTAATTTAATACCACTGGTCATGGTAACTGATGAATAATTTAACCATGACCAGTGGCAGTACATTTACAGTACAGATTTACCCCTACCCCCTCCCCCTGCCATGCTGCATATTCAGTTACTATTAGATATTACTCAATTACTTTATTATTAGTAAAATATTAGTGATTACTTGAATCACACACGATTTGGTCCCTGTCTGACTGTACTTGCTGCCTGCAACTTGGTTCTGGTAAGGTTCCGAATCCTCCTCCTCAGCGGCGCTGGCTCAGCTCCTCTTGGTTGCAGTCTTGCAGGCTTGCTTGCTATGCTCCTGGCTCCGCCTCCTCCTATTTCCCCAGGCAGCCTCCACCCTCCGGCCGTGAGTGACGTTACGGCGCGGGACAAAGAGGCCGCCCAAGGCTGTAATGTTAGGGGGAGTGACTAGTGAGTGGCAGCCAGCGTCATGATGATGCCGGTGCTTGTGTTGTGTGACGCCGCCCGCCGGGTGCAGGAGCGGAGCCGCCCGGTGGTGGCCGTCGTTATTCTAACAATGATGGAGACTCGGAGAGAGTCAGAAGTGTAGTGGCCCACTGCCAATCAGCCCACTGGGAAACTCCCGGTAGTCCCAATGGCCAGCACAGGCCTGTTAACTTACATAATGTATGCCCAGTGATGGTGAGATTTTAAAGTAAACACATGATTTAAATGGTATGCTAAGTTTCTCTTAGAGACAAACTCAACTTTTGTTGAAAAAAATAATACCCTCTGGGCGATCTATGTATACGTTGCAGGAATTTTAACAAACTTTGTTTTCTGAGTCCTTCCTGTTTTTGCTCTGAAGGAATAGCTGTTTGTTGGATCATGTCTTGTACAGGACTGATTCTGAATGGGAGTGACATTTTCATTTTTGATCAGCTGATGCCATTTCAGTGTTCTAATGAGAAGAGTGGCATGGTCTACATTTCTTTAGAAGTATTTAACCCTTTAGGAGCATCTCACCAAAACTGACATTTTTGTTGCAGGGGATGCCTAATATTTTTACTTGTATCTTAGTGCAGACTTCTGGGAAAAACAGTGAGCCAATCACACAAGCAGGAAACTACATTTCTGGGGGAGTTCTGTACAACAATGGCACATTGAGTGCTTCCAGGTTGCTATATTGCATTGCGATTTACAGAAGAGTACAGCACTGCAGATTGAAAAGGAAAGGCAGTTTTTAATAACAATAAATTGCAATATGGTTTATGTCGCAATTGTATATGCTATATTATTATTTTTTTTTATTTGCTATATTCTTTCCCAGTTAGAGGTAGTGTTGCCCTTTAGGCTGTCCAAACTCCAATTGAGAACCTTTGATTGTCTAATGGTTAGTGGGTCCCAATAGGCATTCATTTTTTCACCATAGTGATGAGAAAATTCAAATTAGCAAGATGGAAAGTTTTTTTTTTAAAGAACATAATTCTAACCGTGAATATGTTTTTTATTCAGGGACTTATTATACATGGTGTAATAAAACATGTGTAATACGTCTGGGATTCCATTCAAATATCAGGTCTGGCCAAAATTTTAAGAGCTTTCAAATTGAATTAGTTAAATGATGGCAAAAAGAAAGCTCCGATGAACAATTTTTTCAAATTCAAATTTTCAAACAAAAATTTTACATTGTATGACCAGCTTTGCTATGCTACTCTAGTCACAAGCCAAATGATAAACACAGCTGAGATGCTATGTATTTATATTATATGTAATGTTTCATCATGTAGCAAAACTGGTGTGGGAACCAGATGGCTTCTCTCCTTAATTATCATATTTTTGTGTGTATATATATATATTTCTATGTTTTGGGTTTTATGCTGATACATATAGTCCTATGTAAGGATACTCATAGTCGTTGGGTGCCCATTGTGTGATTTATTATATTCATATGACAGTCTGTCCGGAAAACAATTGCAAATAACCTCAGGACACCGCAATCAAATTTATTTATTTTGGAAAATAGCTGTCATTATCCACTTTTGTCAATTTTAAGATAAGTACAGGTGTTTTTTTTATTACAGCACATGAAAACATATAATAGAAGCTTGCAGGTGTATGTGTTCACCATATAACAACAAAAACCTTGTGGAAGTTTTCTTTTTACCAGTACCTTTGCTTTCATGTTTAGGCGGTCATATAAAGGGAACTTGTGTCATTTAATTCATGATAGTTTGTCATTAGAAGATAATAATTGACTGAGAAGTATATTAAGAGTATAGAGCAAAGGAAATCCATAACTTCCTCAGATTTAATAACCTAGTAGACATTGTCAAAATTCCATCACTTTTTTTAAATACTCTGCAGTGGACTTTTGCAATAATATTTCACAGAAGTTTCGCTTACCAATGTGTCTTGCTTAACAGCTGGGCTTACAGCCTCATAAAAACAAATCAAACATTCATTTTACAAATGTCATCTTCCAAACTGTAATCTGTCTGCTTGAGACACACTTCATGATGACTCTTGGAACACTACTCTTGTACAGAAATAGGGGATGCGGGTGCACACTGATTCAGTGCATTAAAATATTGAAAAACGCAAAGTTGGACACCACAAATACATCCAACTCAATACAACTTCATTTGTCCAACAGCAACTAAGGACACTACACCCTCCTTTGATTAAGCCCCAAAAAAGGGTGAAATGTGTCAGTAAGAAGTTGAGGGTGAAGTGTCTACAGTTGGTGCTGGATGAATAGTTTTGAACTGAATGGATCGGATACATAGTTTCACATTTTTTCTGATGGTATTGGAAATGTGACTGTCACCCTTGACCCTGTGGAAAAAAAATTGAACCCTGGCCTACCATTTGCCTTTCAGCAGGATGCTTACTCGCTGTCTATCTACCAGGACCCTGGATCTCTGGGTAATCTACAGTAGCTTTTGTACAAGGGTTATAGAACTTCACCTCTCCCTACTCTGATTCTGTTGGCTAACCACATACTTTCTCAGGGCAGAATTTTCCCTTATCTCCTTTACAACCATAAGCGGTCACATGATCAGAAAGCTCCTGATTGCAAGTATGCATCAGGAGCTTTCCAATAATTACTGGCAACTGTGCTGGGAGAGCACAGGGCGCACACTCTCAGCACAGAAATGTTTACATTTAGGCCTCATATATGCAGCCTCTCTGCATTAAAACCCACCTGCTGAGAGGCTGCATGTACACAAAAGGCTGGTAAAGAAGTTAAGCATATTAAGAAGACCTTTCACATTTTTATTGTTGTCTGTGTCCCCATTGGAGATATTCACCCTCTTTGCCCTGGTCATCATAATCAATGAGACAGAAAGTCACCTGCACAAGAGGTGAAGATATTCTTCCAATAGTGGCACCTGTTCTTTTGACAGCTGAGGAAATCCCCTTATTTTAAAGGGAATGCCTCTCACTTCCTGTTAGATTTACAGGACAGGAAGTAAGGGGAGATCTCCCCAACAGAACACAAACAGCGGAAATAAGCTCACAGGGGTTTAACATATCTCTACCCTACCAAAGACAAACAAAGTATAGTTTGCATACAAATATCTGAAACTCAGAACTCCAGATGTTTGGAGGAATTAACATTCTTCAAGGGGCTCTAAAGTTGGCCATAAATGGGAAGAATTTTGAACAAAAATTCTTGAGAAAAGAAGGTTATTAAAAATGTCAATTGTTTTTTAATCATTCGAGTGTGAAATTGTTGTTCGTTTTTCACCACAGAAAATTTGAAGGAACAGGTTAGAAAAATTTTTATCGAAGAAAGACATTTTTAAGAGTGTATGTGGTTTTCATTTAGTAAACTGCATGTCAAAAAACATAAACCGGACAGAGACAGAAAATGCAGTTAAAATCACACCTTTAATGTAATAGCAAAAATTACAACACTTCAAGAACATAGTCAAAAACAGAAGCCAGCATTTGGAGACCAAAGCAGGTAATCAGATGAGCCAGGATCAGGGAACCAGAAGTCAGCATTGCCAGGAGCCAAAACACAGGAGCAGAAATCAGAAGAGAAGTCAGCCAGGCCAAGTCATACACAGGAACACAAATAATCTGATACTGTTCTAGGAATTGTTATACAAATTTTTCTAAGACTTTTCCTAAGACTTTTCTTTTGAAATTCTATCCATATATGACCAACTTAAAGTTATATTAAAGTCTTGTTTTTTTTTTTTTTTTGTTTAAAAACAACAAACATGCCATACTTACCTCCTCTGTGCAGTGGTTTTGCACAGAGAAGCCCAGATCCCTCTCTTCTTGGGCCCCCCTTTCTGCTGAGTGCCCCCACAGCAAGCAGCTTGCTGCATTCAGACACTGAGCCACGACTCGGCCCCCCCCTCCTCATTGGCTCACTGACTTTGACCAATAGCACCCACTGCTGTCTCAGCCAATAAGGAGGGAGAATCCCAGATAGCCAAGGCTGTCGTGCTACATCGTTGGATCGAGATGGGGCTTAGGTAAGTATTAGGGGGGCTGAGGGGGGAGCTGCACACAGAAGGTTTTTTTTATCTTAATGCATAGAATGTATTAAGATTAAAAAAAAAAAAAATCTGCCTTTAGAACCACTTTAAGGGTCCTCCTGTCCATGGTCCACCCACTTGTTACAGATACCAGTTAAATGTGTTTAAGCAGTATATCCCCATGCTATTTGCACAATGCTTTTCCCAGTCCAAAAACAGGCTGTGTACTGAGCAGAGTTGCATTTGAGAGGCTTTTTTTTTCAGAGACTAAAATGACTGTAGCTTTTATAATTCCCTACTGACTGTGATGTGCACAGAGATCACAGCCTGATTTCACAAAGTATTTTCCTGGGAATTATATCCACTTTGCAAATGTACAGATACATTTACAGTACGCATGCATGGTTTAACTAGATGAAGAAGTGCAAAACAAGGTCTATTGCATCTATTTTTTCAATGGTAAATGATCCCATATGGTGTTTTATTGACAATTCATAGATAAGCAGCATATGAACCTCTGGGGCACAGCAGGAGAGAAAGAGCAGAAAATACATTTTAGTGAAATATGAGAAAACGATTGCTGTACTTTGGTTTGGATTTCTGTTGCAACAAAGAGTAAAAAAAATAAACTATTTTCTTTTACATAAATTAATTTCTATTTAAACTGTTTCTAAACCCAAAAACGTGATATATTGCAACTTAATAGTCCTTAGTATGGTGGCTGCATTCCTTTTATTTCAAGCTTCACTTGCTTTATTTTCAATCTGGTAATCCTGCAGATAACATACTTCTTGTCTTCGGATGGCTACATCATTCCTCTACTGTATCTATGGAGCAATGGCTGTCACTATAGGCTCCTGATACACTATAGGCTGCTCTCCTGATATGGACTACAAACATGTCTGCATCTTTTCATCTCCATTACAGGGGAGGCAGGACAATTGTCAGTTTAGAGATCATAACTAGGAAGGAAGATGTTCTTTGGTGCAGCTCAAAGAAAAACGACAAGAACACTGTATTTCTGGCAAGATCAACAGGTATTCTCTGTATTTTTGAAAGTAGTTTTGAAATTATTTAAATTGTTCTCAGCTTGAAAAAAAAACTAATGCAGCTGTAATATGTTACATTTTTGTTTTTAAATTTAGTTATCCTTTTACTACTTCAATACCAGGCACTTTTACCCCCTTCCTGCCCAGGCCAAGGTTCAACTTTCAGCGCTGTCACACTTTGAATGACAATTGCACAGTCATGCAACACTGTATCCAAACTGCATTTTTATCATTTTGTTCACACAACTAGAGTTTTATTTTGGTGGTATTTAATCACCACTGGGTTTTTAATTTTTTGCTAAATAAACTAAATTTTGAAAAAAAATTATGTTTTTCTTCGTTTCTGCTATACAATTTTGCAAATACATAATTGTTCTTTATACATTTCAGCCAAAATGTATTCTGTTACATTTCTTTTGTGAAAATAACTAAAATCAGTGTAGGGCGGATGATGCTATGCAGGAGATGACAGTCTTGTAGATATCTGGTTGAAGTGGGGTCAGGCTGTGTGTGTTATGTGAGATGCTTTAAGAAAACAACAGACCATATTAAATGGGTCTTTTCTTATGCATTGATACTGGGAATATTTTGAACTACTCACCCAGGAAGGATAGCATTTTGAGGACACCCTGTGAGCTGACTGACTTATTGTTTATGGAGACGGTGAATAGAAGGTTATTTCACGATTTGACCTGGCTGTTTTCTGTGCACCTCTTTCCATTAGATTTGGGGTGAGACAGCTTATTCTACAACAATTCTAAGATTTAGAGATTATCAATTAATTAATGGTATCATATCAATCATGAGCTGCATCTGCATTGTGCATGGCGTGCCATTACTCGATTTAAGCAGGAGGGCATGAATACTGTTGTCTGTTAAGATATAATGTTCCTGAGGAAGCAGTTTATGAAACGTGTCGACCTCTTAACAGTACATGCCAACATAGCTTGGCCACGGCTTATATTTATACATGAGCTTTCGCTCTTAATGGTTTTATCTATGTTATTTTAACAAAATTAGCAATAAATATTTTTTTATATAATTTGGGTTGCGGCGTCTCTTTCTGATACAGTACCATTAAAGTCTGTAAAACTCCTCCTTTTTTCTAAAATCAGTGTATATTATTTAGTAGGAAAGTTATACAGTCCACAAACTAGGGTATATATCAGAAAGATAGTCAATCCTGATTCACTGATGGCCTATGTCATTTTTTGAGGCCAAAAAAATGTCAGGACAGTACAGATACTCCCCAAATGACCCCTTTTTGGAATTTAGACAGTCCAAGGTACTTAGAAAGAGGCATGGCGAGTTGTACTTTTCTTTTTTTTTTTGGGAAAATGAAAAAATTAAATTTTTTTTATATATACTGTGTAGTACAGCATCATCATATAACTGGTGTGGCGGTGATCAGGGACACTGACTGGTGACAGTATGAAAAACAAAAATAATAATAATTTATTTATTTATTTATTTATTTATTTATTTACACACTTTGACCAGAGCAATATAATGTTACAATAGTGAAACTGTACTACTCTGGGGAAGTGACATTCCCGGCATGCCGGGAATGTAACCTTTTTTAAAACTGTTAAATCGATGGGTTTACTTCCACTTTAAGGAACCATATGGGGAGGCAACATACAGAAAATACATGAAGTATGAACGGGATGCCAATAAGAATCGTGAACAGAAATATTTTGTAGGTTCAGATTTGATATTGCCGCAGTGGAGATAAAATAGGGACTAAGATGAATAAACGCAGAAAGTCATCTGCTAACAGAGTACTCATATGAGGATTATCAAGGTTCATCACGAAAGCCAGAGGAAAGCTAAGCTGTCTTACAATTGAAGAATTGGGGGGATGATGGGTAGAGGGATGAGAGAATTTAGAGGAAATGAAAAAAAAAAAGAAGAAAAGGGGAGAATTTCCTTCTGTTTCAGAAAAAAATATATATGTATAAACCAGTTATGTCAACTGCCTACCTGAGTTATTGTTCCTCTTTGAGTAGGAATACTTAACCATTTTCTAATTTGGCATTTTCCAGTGTGAATCAAATGGCAGCAGGGGCAGACTGACAACTCATGGGGCCCCCGGGCAATAGGAGATTATGGGGCCCCCAGGCAATCAGAGATTCTGGGGCCACATAGTATACACACACACACAGTATACAATCACACAGTATACACATACATGTACACAGGCCTGTGCTGGCCATTGGGACTACCGGGAGTTTCCCGGTGGGCTGATTGGCAGTGGGCCACTACACTTCTGACTCTCTCCGAGTCTCCATCATTGTTAGAATAAGGACGGCCGCCACCGGGCGGCTCCGCTCCTGCACCCGGCGGGCGGCGTCACACAACACAAGCACCGGCATCATCATGACGCTGGCTGCCACTCACTAGTCACTCCCCCTAACATTACAGGCTTGGGCGGCCTCTTTGTCCCGCGCCATAACGTCACTCACGGCCGGAGGGCGGAGGCTGCCTGGGGAAATAGGAGGAGGCGGAGCCAGGAGCGTAGCAAGCAAGCCTGCAAGACTGCAACCAAGAGGAGCCGAGCCAGTGCCGCTGAGGAGGAGGATTCGGAACCTTACCAGAACCAAGTTGCAGGCAGCAAGTACAGTCAGACAGGGACCAAATCGTGTGTGATTCAAGTAATCACTAATATTTTACTAATAATAAAGTAATTGAGTAATATCTAATAGTAACTGAATATGCAGCATGGCAGGGGGAGGGGGTAGGGGTAAATCTGTACTGTAAATGTACTGCCACTGGTCATGGTTAAATTATTCATCAGTTACCATGACCAGTGGTATTAAATTAATAATTGACCAGTGACATTAAATTAATAATTGACCAGTGGCATTATATTAATATTAATGCCACTGTGGCATTAATATTAATTTAATGCCACTGGTCAATTATTAATTTAATGCCACTGGTCAATTATTAATTTAATGCCACTGGCCACGGTAACTGATGAATAATTTAATGCACCTGGTCAATTATTAATTTAATGCCACTGGTCAATTATTAATTTAATGCCACTGGCCACGGTAACTGATGAATAATTTAATGCACCTGGTCAATTATTAATTTAATGCCACTGTTCAATTATTAATTTAATGCCACTGGCCACGGTAACTGATGAATAATTTAATGCCACCGGTCACGGTAACTGATTAGTAATTTAATGTAATTTAATGTCACTGGTCACGGTAATTGATGAATAAAAAAAAGCTGTTTATACATACAAAGGAATGTTTTAACTTATTTTTTTACGCAATTGCGTATAGTTTATATACTGTTTTTGTGTGTGTTTGCAAAATTAAAGTGGGCCGGTCTGGATGAAGTCCAGGGCCAAATTTTTGTCCCAGTCCAGCCCTGCATGTACACACAGTATACACAGTGTCCCTGGTCCATACTGTCTATTGGCTGTCCCCGATCCATACTGTCCCTGGTTTTACTGAGGCTGGAAACCCTGATGGGGCCCCCTAGTGGCCCAGGGCCCTCGGGCAGTGCCTGAGTGGCTCAATGGTCAGTCCGCCCCTGAATGGCAGAAATTTGTTTTACCAACAATGATGACATAATATACTTGCCTGCAGGCCACTCACCATGCTGATACCACCCCAAAGACAAGGCAGCCTAACAATTGAGCTCATTCAGTAAGCAGCACGAGTGCAAACTGCTACATACATAATCTAGTAACCCAAAACAGCCAATCAGAGTTAATTTTATCAACATTAGAGCAGTACAAGATGGATTCTGCTTCTTGACTGTGGGCACTGTACTTTGCAGTGTACTCCTCAACCTGCTTTGTTAAGTAATATACTTGTTCTGCAATAACAAGAATGTGCTCCATGAAATGAGTACAAAAATGAGGAATGGAGCTATGCATTTTTTTTATTAACTTTGCTGTCACTTGAGAAAGGCAAGTAGTCTGTAGTAGTTTAAGTAAATTTAGAAGCAAAATTACTTCACATAGAGGGAGCATTGTAACTGAGCTATAGAAAAGTATTTTAGGGTAGTCTATTAGCCATTCATTTTGAAGTATTATTTTCATTGGCTGTTGACTTTCAAGAGTAGGGGGCAACAAAAAAGGGGGCAAACCCAAAGGCTCAAAAAACAGGGAAAGTTACATAGTTACATACTGTTGTTAGTCAGGTTGAAAAAAAGTCCATTTAGTTCAACCAGTAAACAAAAATAAATAAATAAATAGAAAACCTCCATATACAGAGCCATATACCCACAGTTGATCCAGAGGAAGGCACAAAAAATGTAAAATCCTACCTGATCCACTGAACAGGATCAGGATTGGATCAACAATCTCTGATGTAATTACCTGTAAGTGATACTATCCAGTTATATTTTGTGCATTTTGAAATGCATCCAGCCCTTTTTGAAATGATCAACGGAGCTGGCGAGAATGAATATTTGAGGGAGTCTATTCCACATTTTTACAGCTGTTACTGTGAAGAAGCCTTTCTGTATGTGAACGTTAAACCTCTTTTCTCTCAGGCATAAAGAGTGCCCCCTTGTGTGTTGTAATGACCTTTAAGTAAATAACTCTGCACCAAGTTCACAATTTTTTATATAGCA
Source organism: Aquarana catesbeiana (assembly GCF_042186555.1). Classification (NCBI taxonomy): domain Eukaryota; kingdom Metazoa; phylum Chordata; class Amphibia; order Anura; family Ranidae; genus Aquarana; species Aquarana catesbeiana. The sequence goes on along the minus strand of NC_133326.1, from coordinate 580,651,553 downwards.
CCAACAATTTACACAGCGCTTTACATATACAGTATGTTGTATATTCATAGCATTCTCTGCCCTCAAGGAGCTTACAATCTAATATCCCTATCTGATGTGCATACATACACATACTAGGGCCAATTTAGACAGGAGCCAATTAACCTACCAGCATGTCTTTGGAGTGTGGGAGGAAACCCATGCAAGTATATGGAAACTCCAGGCAGGTAGTTTCATGGTTGGGGGTTCAAGCCATAACCCCAGTGCTGCCAGACAAAAGTACTAACCACTACACCACTGTGGACTACATATGTACTTATACCTGGTGGTCATATCTTCTTTTAATCGCCACTTCTCAAGAGATAATAAATTCAGTTCATAGCTGAGGTCCTCCATGCCTCTTATCAGTTTGGTTGCCAGACTGTTCAGGAAACCCAAAGACTCAGGAAGAAGGAATTGTGCAATGATTATCAGGTACAGCTGAATCAATATGGAAACCTGTGCTTTTCCTATTTGGGCTAAAGTAACAGGTTTGATTTAATACCTAAATGTCTGCAGCATTTACTTATCGTTCCCTTGTGTGCCCAGCTCTTTTTTAAACGGCTGGGAGCCAATGGAATACAGTATACCAAGAACGTCGGTATGGAGCCGCATGTAACTCACTCCATGTGACAGCACTGAACCTATCAGTGAGTCTATAGCCTTGTTTAACCGCTTCAGCCCCGGAAGATTTTACCCCCTTCCTGACCAGAGCACTTTTTGCGATTCGGCACTGCGTCGCTTTAACCGACAATTGCGCGGCCGTGCGACATTACACCCAAACAAAATTGACGTCCTTTTTTTTCCCCACAAATAGAGCTTTCATTTGGTGGTATTTGATCACCTCTGCAGGTTTTATTTTTTGCTCTATAAACAAAAAAAGAGCGACAATTTAGAAAAAAAAATCTATATTTTTTCCTTTTTGCTATAATAAATATCCCCCAAAAATATATAAAAAAATAAATTTTTTCCTCAGTTTAGGTCGATATGTATTCTTCTACATATTTTTGTTAAAAAAAATTGCAATAAGCGTATATTGATTGGTTTGCGCAAAAGTTATAGCGTTTACAAAATAGGGGATAGTTTTATGGCATTTTTATTATTAATTTTTTTTTATCAGTAATGGCGGCGATCTGCGATTTTTATCATGACTGCGACATTATGGCGGACACATCGGACACTTTGACACCATTTTTGGATCATTGTCATTTATACAGCGATCAGTGCTAAAAATGCACGGATTACTGTGTAAATGACACTGGCAGGGAAGGGGTTAAACACTAGGGGGCGACCAAGGGGTTAAGTGTGTCCTGGGAAATGATTCTAACTGAGGGGGGGTGGGCTACCTAGGACATGACAGTGATCACCGCTCCCGATCACAGGGAGCAGTGATCTCTGTCATGTCACAAGGCAGAACGGGGAAATGCCTTGTTTACATAGGCATCTCCCCGTTCTGCGGCTCCATGACACGATCGCCGGGACACCAGCGGACATCGAATCCGTGGGTCCCGCGGGCACGGTCACGCTGTAAGCGGCGCACGCTCGCCTGCTAGCCCCGCCAATTAAAGGGGATGTACAGGTACGCCCATTTGCCCACCGCTGCCATTGTGCCAACGTATATCGGCATGCTACAACTCCAGAAACTCATAATAAACACTCTGGTAACTGAATAGGACACTGCAGCTGAATTGTGAAAGGAAGGTAAGCATTTGCACCAGGAAGAGCTGCATTTACGTGAGGCTATTGGTTTTCCCAACCCCTCCGTGGAAGACGGACGATCAGAGGCCTCCTTACCTTAGGAGGCAGATGAAAAGCCTACTCTTTTTTGAAGCCAATTAGAGCCTCAGGCTCTAATCATGTGCTTAAAAAAAAAAACATTGAAATCCATGTGTCTGGCGCCCTGCATGTAGATTAGGGGCTGAGCGCATGGAATAACGGGCCGTATGAACGGGCTACCACTGGTAGGTATATTCAACATAGGCTCCATTCTGAACTGTGAGCAGCTCAAGTATATTTTTTATTAAAAGGGTGATAGATTTTAAATGATAATGTATTACCCTTTGCAGCAGATGGAGGGGAAAAAAACACAACTTTAGCAGATTCTGCTACATGTTTAAAGGGCAATGACCACATCAATCTTATAATGTTTGATTATACTGATCAATAATGTCAAGAAATAATCTGAAATGATAGTTATTTAAGTGTGAAGACAGCGCATATATCTCTAATGGCATTATTATAATGTCAATATGTCCTTTAACATAAAGTTCATGTGGGAGGACTAGGAAATATACAGGTGACACTTTATCATGATTATTATTAGCAAATGTCTAATTTCCGTAAGCCGCTGCCAATATATACAATATGTAGACATGACTGTTGATTTATAGAAATATTGTGCAAATTGCAACATAAATCTGTCATAAACGTTAACCTTTTCATATTCCTGTCCTATTTATAAAAATGTTTCTGTCAATTATCTTGCACTCAAATGGGGAAGGGCCCATCAATTAATCTCGTTGTTAAGGGTCTATTTTTAGGAATAACATGCAAAAGGCATTCTACACCATAAAAAACATAAACAACTACAGTTACAAAATACAGCAGATGCATTTGTTTCTAACTTCTGAGACATTAGACTATACATGGTGTTGGGTTTACCTAAGCCCAACAACACTCAGTCCAACACTGTATTTATCATGTGATATTAATACACTTTTATATACAGTGGGGAAAATAACTATTTGATCCCCTGCAGATTTTGTAAGTTTGACCACTTACAAAGAAATAAAGGGTCTATTTTTATCATAGGTGTATTTTAAATGATAGAGACAAAATATCAACCAAAAATCCAGAAAAAAACACATCATACAAATGTTGTAAATTGAGTTTCAGTTCAGTGATTAAAATAAGTATTTGATCCCCTACCAACCAATGATAATTCTGGTTCCCACAGACTGGCTACAGTATGTGCTCATGTGGCACACAAATCAGTCCTGTCAATTTAAGAAAGTGCTCCTAACGACAACTCGTTATGTGTATAAAAGACACCTGTCCACAGAATCTCTTTCTGCCATTCACACCTCACGAGTCATGATCATTTGCAAGACCAAAGAGCTGTCAACAGACTTCAGGGACAAGATTGTAGATTTGCGCAAGGCTGGAATGGGCTACAAGATTATCAGCAAGAAGCTTGGTGAGAAGGAGACAACTGTTGGAGTGATTATTTACTAATGGAAAAAATACAAAATAACCATCAATCGCCCTCGGTCTGGAACCCCTTGCAAGATTGGGGTAAGAATGATCATGAGAAAAGTGAGGGATCAGCCAAAAACGACATGTGAATGATCTCAAGGCAGTTGGGACCACACTCACCAAACAAACCATTGGTAACACAATACGCTGCCATGAATTGAAATCCTGCAGTGCCTGAAAGGACCCCCTCTTCAAGAAGGTACATGTACAGGCCCATTTGTAGTTTGCCAATGAATGTCTAAATGATTCAGGGAAGGATTGGAAGAAAAAGCTGTGGTCAGATGAGACAAAAATTAAGCTCTTCAGCATTAATTCAACTCACCATTTTTGGAGGAAAAAAATGCTGACTATGACCCTAAGAACACCATCCCTACAGTCAAGCACAGAGATGGAAACATTATGCTTTAGGGCTGTTTCTCTGCTAAAGGTACAGGCCAATTTTGCCGCATTGATGGACAGGGCCATGTATTGTAAACTCTTGGATAAGAACCTTCTTCCCTTAGCCAGAACACTGAAGATGGGTCTTCCAGCATGATAATGACCCAAAACAAACCACCAAGGCAACAAGGGAGTGGCTCAAGAAGCACATTAAAGTCATGGAGTGGCCTAGCTAGTCTCCAGACCTTAATCCTATAGAAAATTTATGGAGGGAGCTGAAACTTCGAGTTGCCAAGTGCCAACCAAGAAATCTTAAGTATTTAGCCCTGATTTACACCTATGCATTTTTTAGTGCATTTTCAGTTTTGCAGAAACACACTACACTCCATTTAACATGGTTTCCTATGGATGTAGTTCACATCTGTGCATTTTATGGACTTTTTTTATAGTTTTTGGTTCCATAGACTTCAATAGATGAAAAGCATATACTGAAAAACGCAAAATGCACCTGCAGTATGCAAACTGCAAACTGCAAACTGCATAGGTGTGAACCAGGCCTTAGTCATATTTTGCTTGGAGATCAAATACTTATTTAACTCACTGAACTGCAGCTCAATTTATTACATTTGTATCATGTTTTTTTCTGGATTTTTGGTTGATATTCTGTCTCTGTCATATAAAATACACCTATGATAAAAACTATAGACCCTTAATTTCTTTGTAAGTGGGCAAACTTACAAAATCTGCAGGGGATCAAATAATTATTTTCCCCATTGTATATATAATGTTGCTATTTATATTTCATAGCGTGAAGGTGGCAGTTTTTCTTTAAAGGGAATTTATAACATATAAATGATAGTTTACAAGTTTATAATTTGTAAATAAACCAATACACCACCTGTCTGGCTAGTATCTTATCGCAACAGTTGTTACTACAAGTTGTCAATGAAGCCAAGATACCTAGGCCAACTTTGCATACATAAATATTGTTATACATTTTTTAAAGTTTTATATAGGGCTTTTTATTTTATTTACTGTTTAGATTTTGACACACTAACACACACACACACAGAAAAAATAGCAATCATTGTAGTAAGATCTGCCCAATTTTTGGGAAGATGAAAACAGACATGAGGAATAATATTCAAACAGGTTTCCCTCATGCCATTTCTCCAAAAGCGCTTAACAAAGCTGTGTGTTTGATTATGCTCTTTGCAAATGCTTCCAGGTACAGGAAGTGTGCGCTGGCATTACTTATGCTCATATAATTATGTTAATGTGGAAATAAATTTGCAAAGTAAAAAAATGCCAGCAGATCAATAATTTTAACGTGTTATGCCATTAAATATTTCCCCTTGCCTGCTAGCAATTGTTTACAATTTGTACACTGAAAGCCATGCATGTGGACACCAAGATCCCATGCGCAAAACTCCCATGCGCACATGTAAGAGTTGTTATGCCAGCCTGGCCAATCAAAACAGCTGAAGGCTGTTGAAAACATTGGACGATAGGGAGACGATGAAATTCAGTGACAAGGTAGATCACAGACATTGCAGCACTGGAGGGGGTACTTTTCAAGGTAAGTGTGTCATAATGTGCAAATCAAACCCTCTTACCTCTGCCTTAAAGGAAACTTTACTAAGATAATAAAAAGGTTGACCTCTTTCTGTTAAAAGTCTAAGGCTGGGTCCACACTATTGTGAATTTAATGCTTGTTTCTCCGCATCCAATTCACTTGTCAGGAGACTGACTGGCTCTCAATGGAGCCAGTTTACACAGCTCCGGGATGGCTGCGGAGCAAATTGCACAGGCACCCTTTGCGTCTTCTGGTCCGTTTCAGGTCCGAATTCAGCCAAAAATTCAGACCGAAATCGGACCTGAAATGGTGAACAGGGACGCACCGGACCCTGCTGTGAGCTGCTCCGCATGGAGATGTGAATCCAGCCTAAAGACTTGCAAGCTTATATTGTCTTTCTATAAACATCACTGAAGTGCAGAACATCTTTGAACAACCCAGTGGCCACCACTGAGGTCTGGGACTCCCAAGCCACCACCCATACTGTCCTTATTATAATCCACCACTAAGTGTACTTGACAGCCAAGGGCAGTCCACCCTTTAGTGACTGGGATCCACAAGGGGCTATAGGCAAGTTTTCCTGTGAGAATAGGCAGTGACTGTACATGGACTATTGTATTTACTAAATAGAACTTGTGCTAAGTGAAAAAAATATAACAAATAAATAAACTGCAGCAGCTATTTCAAAGGTGCTAAAACCTCAAGAATGAATATATGGATTAGCAGCACTAGCAGAATGTTCTACAACAATTGATAATGTGCTCAAAACATTGACAGTGATAATATTATCAAATTCAAAATATTATAAAGTGCAAGTGCTCCAAAATAAAGTGCTTCTGTGATTCAGGATAAAGTGTTCAAGTGTCACACTCCCCACTTGAGACCCCACTCACCAGAGTTAATGGACCCTCAGCTTTGCAGTCTGGGGTCAAGAGAGCTGTGATCTAAATGATCTGGTATGTGAGGAATGGACTCCAAAGAATCTTTCCATAGGGGTATTTACGTGGATGGGCTGAGGTAGATCAATCATAATGGGGGGAACAAAACCACAAGAAAAAGCCAATAGTGAAGTACCGCTAGTACTGTGTGTGCTGCGCAATCAAACAAAGACACTCACGATATCTGAATTCAAACAGGCATCAGTGTATGATCTGGGTTCGCCGCTGGATGGCATGCGTTACACGGACTGTTGAAGTTGCGTCACTGGTTTACGAAACCGGAAATGCATCAACACGTTTCACCCCTCCTCCAGGTGGTTATCAAGGACAAAAAAACTTTATTGACTAATGTTCTATACATGTAGTACTTAAATTAAAAAACGTTCTAAGAAATCATTACTTTAAAAACATTATAAAAAGAAGGCGACAATGCATGAAAGATTGATAACCTCATTGTTTAAAAAATATAATAATAAAAAAAAATATATGATGTAAACAATGAAAATAATTTCCAATTAGACAGGAAATAATTCAAATCCAATTCTATATTTAGGCCAAAAGGGACTCATAGTACCCAGCCTATGTATCCATTGGGTCTCATTCTGTGAGATAGATTTCTTGAAATTGGAAGGTTGCTTACCCGGATTTTTTTCAAACAAGTTGACAGAAATGGATACATACAGTTGGGGAGCTGCCACTATCCAAGGTGGTTGGGTGGCATCCCAAAAAGCCAGATGTCGAGGGTGAGAAGAAATTGCAATAAGATAGAGGATTACGACACACAAGCTCAAATTATTTTAGATACAGTAGGTTCCATGAAAAAGGGTATATTAAAGATCTAAAGAGAACTAAAGAAAATATAAGAGATCTAGATAGGGAATCTCTCTTCAAGAAAAAAAAAGACAAGAAGAGAGATTATGGTGTTGCTTTTTTGACAGGTTACACTAGGCAGCACAAACAATTTGAAAAAATAATAAAAGAATACTAGCCTTTGTTACTCAAAATTTTGAAAAAAAATGATATTTTCTATTTTTGTTATTAAAAAAATCCAATAAACTCAATTTTAGTTATACATTTAGGCCAAAATATATTCGGCCACATGTCTTTGGTAAAAAAAATGTCAATAAGCGTATATTTATTGGTTTGCACAAAAGTTATAGCGTCTACAAACTAGGGTACATTTTCTGGAATTTACACAGCTTTTAGTTTATGTAATTTCTTAAGGTGCTAAAATGGCAGGGCAGTACAACTCCCCCCCCAAATTACCCCATTTTGGAAAGTAGACACCCCAAGGAAATTGCTGAGAGGCATGTTGAGCCCTTGAGTATTATTTTTTTTTTTGTCCCAAGTGATTGAATAATGACAACAAAAAAAAAAAATTAAAAAAAGCTGTCACTAAATGCTATATTGCTCACACAGGCCATGGGCATATGTGGAATTGCACCCCAAAATACATTTAGCTGCTTCTCCTGAGTATGGGGATACCACAAGTGTGGGACTTTTTGGGAGCCTAGCCACGTGCGGGGCCCCGAAAACCAATCACCGCCTTCAGGATTTCTAAGGGTGTAAATTTTTGATTCACTCCTCACTACCTATCACAGTTTCGAAGGCCATAAAATGCCAAGATGGCACAAACCCCCCCCCAAATGACCCCATTTTGGTAAGTAGACACCCCAAGCTATTTGCTGAGAGGCATGGTGAGTATTTTGCAGCTCTCATTTGTTTTTGAAAATGAAGAAAGACAAGAAAAACATTTTTTTTTCTTTTTTCAATTTTCAAAACTTTGTGACAAAAAGTGAGGTCTGCAAAATACTCACTATACCTCTCAGCAAATGGCTTGGCAGGCAGGCATCATTCTGGTATAACCACTCAAAGTCCAGCAACATACCAGTACGTTGCTGGTCCTTGTTGGGCATATATTGTAATCTTTTTTTTTCATGCAGCCTGTGGGCTGAACGAAAAAAAGAGATTGATTGGTGGGTATGCCCACCATTAGAATACCTCCCTTCATCCACCCACTTCTAATGATGGGTATACATGCACCATTTATATATGCCGAAGCATGGGGGCATCTGCCCCAAAAGTTAGGAGCAAATCGCTCCTCCGCCCCTGCTGCCCCCATGCTTCGGCATATATTACCTCCACTGGAGTCACGGCTTTACATATCGTGGGAGCAAACGCTGTTCCTGTCAAGATAAATAAATCCACTCTGCAGCTGAATGGCGTACCTGAAGACGAAAAAATGGTTAACAATAAAACACAGTAAACAGTAAAGTATAAAAACTGCATACCTGAAAAGCAAACATGATAAAACATAATAACAATAAAACATTGCAGAATAGAATACAGTAAAAAAGAGCAGAACAATAGAGAGAGAATAGAGAGAGAGAGAGAACAATAAAACGACAACTATTTTTTTTTTATTTTATATATTTTTTTTGTGTTTTTGCGAGGGGCAAAACGCAGGTGCTAGCTCGTATCTGGGCTGATCCCGCTAACACTGCGTTTGTGGGAACCCTAAACTGCTGGGGACGCTAGTATAGATCTGATCGGATCAGATATTGATCCGTTCAGATACTATACCACTAAGGGAGGTGTATGGTGCGTGCGTGGGTGTTAGCGGTACTGGCGCTAACCTGACGCTGCCTGGGGCGACGCAGACCCTATCTGACCCTAAAGTTATATCACCACCAGGCGATCAGGGGGCTAAACCTAGGTAATAAACGGCGGGTGCCCTGACACTGTATATAAAAAATAAACTAACTAACCAGCGTCACCTGTAACAGTTATACTGTGATCACTGGTGAAAGGGTTAACTAGGGGGCAATCAAGGGGTTAAAACCTTTATTAGGTAGTATATGGGGGTCCCTGACGCTATAAAACGCTGACAGTAACCTATATATTTACCTCCCTAACTAGCGTCACCAGTGACACTAATACAGCGATCAGAAAAACGATCGCTTAGTGACACTGGCGACGGGGGGTGATCACGGGGTTAACCTTTATTAGGGGGGGTTAGGGGGGTATCCTAGACCTAAAGGGGGCTAACCCTAACTTCCCTACCATACTAACTGTCACAAACTGACACCAATGCAGTAATCAAAAAAAAAAAAAAACTTCTTGGTGTCACTGTGATGGGGGGGTGATTAGGGGGTGATCAGGGGGTGATCGGGGGGTGATGGGGGGTGTAAAGTGTGCCTGGTGTGTTTTACTGTGTGTGTCGTGTTTGTGCACTCACATCGATGTCTTCTCTCATTGGCTGGGAGCGATCGCGAGGGGGTGGCCACGAATGGATGGCCTCCCCCCTCATCTCTGATCGCTCCGGGACAGAAGCCGACCGCCTCGGGCACCGGGGTGGGGGTCCAACCGGACCCCCCGCCCGCGGGAGGCAAGTAACGTACCCATACGTTACTTTGCTTGCTCGTGCCATTCTGCCGCAGTATATCTGCGTGTGGCGGTCGGCAAGTGGTTAAAGGTGTTTTACCAGTTCAGCCTCAGTTTATCTTCTCTAAACCTCCAACACTTAAGTTGAAATTAGCACATAACGTCACTAACCCCCCAAAAAAGTATTTTACCTTTTTAGACCAAACTGTTTTTTTTAGTTGTGGCAATTGTGTAATTTTCAGAACTTCTAGATATTGGATTAGGAAGACCACCCATTTCAAATCTCATTCTCAGGGGAAAACTTTTGAGATCAAAAAGTTCATTATGTGTGGGACCACACCCTTCTGTCCTGTCCTTGTGGTCTCCAGTACGTGGGGAGGACCACGAGGAAGTTGAGGATTAGGTTAAGAGAGCATGTTGATAGAATCAAGAAATGTTTTAATCACCACAGCTTGTCCAATCATTTTAGACTGTTCCACAATAGGGATCTGAGGGGTTTGACATTCTGTGGGATAGATAAGCTGGAGGAGCATTGGAGAGGATCCAATCTCAAGAAATCTATCTCACAGAACGAGACCCAATGGATACATAGGCTGGATACTATGAGTCCCTTTGGCCTAAATATAGAATTGGATTTAAATTGTTTCCTGTCTAATTGGTAATTATTTTCATTGTTTACATCATATTATTTCTTTTATTTTTATTTTTGTTTTTGTTTTTATTTTTATTTTTATTTTATTTATTTTTATTTGTATCTAAATTTTTATTTTTATTTTATTTATTTATTTTTATCATTTTTTTTGTTTATGTAAACATTGAGGTTATCCATCTTTCATGCATTGTCGCCTTCTTTTTATAATGATTTTATAATTTTTATTGTAATGATTTCTTAGAAATCATTTTTTTATTTAAGTACTACATGTATAGAACATTAGTCAATAAAGTTTTTTGTTATCACTTGCAAACAACAGGAAGTGATGTTACACAGAGGCAGTTGGTGTTTGATTATGCCAGATGGATTTGGTTATTTACTATTGGCTAACTGGAGAGGAGGCAACTGCTCCTTGTATATAAATTGCACCATCTGGAACCTGAAGTGATGTCCTTGATGGCGCCCTGGAGGAGGGGGAAACGCATTGACGCATTTCTGGTTTCGTAAACCAGTGACGCAACTTCCGTCGTCAGTGGAACGCATGCCATCCAGTGGCGAACCCGGATCATACACTGATGCCTCTTTGAATTCTGGTGAGTGGGGTCACAAGAGGGGAGTGTGGCACTTGAACATTTTAATCTGAATCACAGAAGAACTTTATTTTGGAGCACTTAGCACTTTAAAATATTTTGAATTTGATAATATTATCACTGTCAATATTATGAGCACATTATCAATTTTTGTTTAACACTTTGCTAGCGCTGTTAATCCATATATTCATACATGGACTATTATCACCCCTGAAAAACTGGTCTTAGCAGCCAGCTGTATCTCAACTTTACCTTAGAACTTGAAAGTCAGAAATAGGATAAAAGGAGTGACGTAAGTCTGATTTTAATCCATCAATCCTTATGTCTAAAAAGAAGTCATACATTACAACTAAAGATTTCAGAGAGCTTTAGGCTTCCATTAAAAAAAATAAAAAAATCAACGTTTAAAGCACCCACCTGACCTCATTCTTAAATAGCTGAAGAGGCTGATGTAAGATTTGAGTGTTATGTAATGAACAGGAAACCATTTGCATCATATTTTTTTATTCTTCAAAATCTTGACTTTCTTTTTAATCAAATACATTAAAGTGTGTGTTTTCTCTGTAATTGCTCAGTGATTTTAAATTGGTTTTCATTGCTATTATAAGCTCGTCTTCTCCAAAGCCTGCCTTTTCCTACAGTGATTTGTGACAGGTGTTCTAGATGTGGCTGAGAGCGAGCTTGTGTTTCCATTTAGCGAGTGAAGGGCCAATCTGTGAAATGACGGTCATGGTTCAAGGAGAAGAGAAATTTCTTCAGCTGCAACTTTATATCAGAACAAATTGCCCTATTGTACCTCATTGACTAGCAATATCAGAGCTTGCAATTCCATTTACAAGATAACTCCAAGAACCAAAGCACTATTTACTGCACACATACATAATCCTTCAGTGCAAAATGTAAATTGTACATTTGACATGTACAATGCAGTATAAACTTGGACTTGAACATGTCCAATGTACTATTTACTTTTTGCATGTCTATGTTAGCAGTAACACTCTTTCTATTTGCCATCATTTTGTGTAAAAGAATATAATGGGACCATTTTATAAAAGAAGACATTTGCCAGCTGCTAGGAAGCTACAATAGCAAACTAAATTGCAGTAACAGCGCAACTACCTTTCTTAGAAAGTGTGGATGGAATTTGCATGAGGTTATGTCTACCATGGGCCATTGAAATACTGCCATCCATAAAGTAGAAACAAAGGCTAAATGTTTTCTTTCGTTTAGAACAGGGGTCTCCAAACTTTGTAAACAAAGGGGTATAGTTTACTGTCCTTCAGACTTTAGAGTGGACAGACTGTGGCCAGTGGGAGTAGAAAATGATTTGGCATCAGTGGGAGTGAAAAATGCCTCATCTTTGGTATTAGTGGAAGAAATAGTGCCCAATGATTGGTGTCAATTGAAGGAATAGTGCCCCATTATTGGTATAAGTGGGAGGAATGGTATCCCATTATTGGTGTCATTGTAAGGGACAGTGCCCCATTGTTGGTGTCAGTGGGAGGAATAGTGTCCCGTTATTTGTCACGGATACCTCATGCAGGCATCCAGCAAGATAATCAGATCAGTTGGCTGCACTTAAAGGAATCAGGACCAGATGAGTGAGTGAAAATATATATTTATTAAAGATAATGACACACTTGAAAACCATGTGAACACACATAGGCAGAACAAGAAAGGGACAAGAAATAAGGGGAACAGGAAGCCAGGTACTGGGAGTGAGAGGTAAGTAAAGGGAGCTTGAAGCAGGTTCCTGGGGACAGGTTTCTGGATCAGGGTACAGGATAAATGACAGGAACAGGACAGGCTCAGGCAGGAAAAAGGCTTGCAGGGAAAATACTGAAGCCCTGAGCCTCAGTGAAAGGCAGGCTTATTTACTCCCAGCAGTCCATATCAGGAGCAGCCTGATTACCTGTATGTACCTCTGCAGAACTACACCCTTTGGTGCTAAAAACAACAGTGCCACCAGCAGGGGACCCAAGCAATGACACAGGCCCTGACATTATTGATATCAGTGATAGGAATAGTGCCATAGTGCCCAACATTGGTGTCAGTGGGAGAAATAGTGTCCCCTCATTGGTGTCAGTGGGAGAAATAGTTTCCCATCATCCATGTCAGTGGGAGGAATAGTGACTCACAAATATAAGATGCATTATTCCTGACACTAGGGACGGAGTAACCAGTACACCGCACTGGTGTAGATTCAAACCAGGTGTAAACCAAATGATTGTCTCCAAAGGTAAAGAGCCCCAGGTGCTGGCTAATGCTGAGTCATGCTGGAAGTGTGCAGAAAAGTCCGGACAACCACACACCGGGAAAAAAATCAAAAGTCTTTATTGTAAAATTGGGATCATACAGTATACAGGACACTGTGACAAAAAAGTACAGGCAATCAGCTAACGCGTCTCGCACTTATGCTAAGTGCTTACTCAGCTATGAAAAGGAAAAAAAGTCATTTAAAACTACTTGCGGCTATTAATGCATTGCTGGTCAGACAATACACATAGAAGTTCATTGATAAAAACGGCATGGGAATTCCCCACAGGGGAACCCCGAACCAAAATGTAAAAAAAAAATGACGTGGGGTCCCCCTAAATTCCATACCAGGCCCTTCAGGTCTGGTATGGATATTAAGGGGAACCTCTGCCAAAATATTTTTTAAAAAAATGGCGTGGGGTCCCCCTCAAAATCTATACCGGACCCTTATCCGAGCACGCAACCTGGCAGGCTGCAGAAAAAGAGGTCACATACCCTCAACATTGGGAGGGTGCTTTGGGGTAGCCCCCCAAAACACCTTGTCCCCATGTTGATGAGGACAAGGGCCTCATCCCCACAACCCTGGCCGGTGGTTGTGGGGGTCTGCGGGTGGGGGGCTTTTCGGAATCTGGAAGCCCCCTTTAACAAGGGGACCCCCAGATCCCGCTCCCCTCTGACGCACGGTGACTTGACGGGACTTCCCTGTGGCATCACAGGGAATGCCACAGGGAAGTCCTGTCAAGTCACCGTGCGTCAGAGGGGGGCGGGGATAAGGGTCTGGTATAGATTTTGAGGGGGACCCCACGCCATTTTTTAAAAAAAATTTGGCATGGGGTTCCCCTTAATATGCATACCAGACCTGAAGGGCCTGGTATGGAATTTAGGGGGACCCTCCACGTCATTTTTTTTTTTAATTTTGGCCGGGGTTCCCTTTAATATCCATACCAGACCTGAAGGGCCTGGTATGGAATTTAGGGGGACCCCCCACGTCATTTTTTTTTTTAAATTTTGGTTCGGGGTTCCCCTGTGGGGAATTCCCATGCCGTTTTTATCAATGAACTTCTATGTGTATTGTCGGACCGGCAATGCATTAATAGCCGCGAGTAGTTTTAAATGACTTTTTTTCCTTTGAAATGTCATTTTGCTGTCAGACTGTTCTAAACATGGGAAACATGCGCCCCTTTACAGACATACTATAGACACCCCCCAGGTATGAAATTTAAAGGGATATTACACTTTTATTGATTCACTTTAAGCATTATTAAAATCACTGCTCCCGAAAAAAGGGGCGTTTTTAAAACTTTTTTTTGCATTGATCCATGTCCCCTGGGGCAGGACCCAGGTCCCCAAACACTTTTTATGACAATACCATGCATATAAGCCTTTAAAATTAGCACTTTTGATTTCTCCCGTAGACTTTTAAAGGGTGTTCCGCGGCATTTGCCACGAACACCCCAAATTGTTCGCTGTTCAGCGAACTTGCGAACAGCCCATGTTCGAGTTGAACATGAGTTCGAGTCGAACTCGAAGCCCATCACTAGTAACCGCCAATGTAAGCATGGATTTACACTGACCACCAATGTAAGGGGGACATTCACACTGGCCACTAGTGTGAATGAAAGGATTCTACACCAAGCACCAATGTAATGAAAAAATTTACACTGACCACCACTGTAAATGAGGCATTTAGCCTGCTTTTACATTTGTGTGTTTCGGGAAAGAATGCAAAATAACTTTCCTAACACCACAGAAACGTGCTGCCCTTTAGCGGATACACAGCTGTGCCATTAATTGTAAATGACACCCTCACGCATCTGCTGACATGTGCCTTGGCACTGTGTGATTTTTAAAAAGGGTTTGGGACTTTCTTCCGCATTTGTAGCGCATAGAGCAGCCCATTGAAATAAACGGGCTGTCCTACATGCGACCTACATCTTTATCCACCCTGTCAGTACACCTTTGCATCCTAAAACCCATGCTAACCTCTGAACCCCAAATCTCCCCAATCCTCTCAACTCCAATACCCCTCCCCTTTAACTCTACCTGCCTCCTCTGCTCATCTTTGCACCCACCTTCCTTATCTCCATACATCCCCTCCTTGCTCATCTGTGCACCCCAAACTGTAATTCCTTCTCTGCCTACCTCTGCACACCCCACACTATCCCTCCCCCCCCACTAATTAGTTTACCTTTGCAGAACAGGCTGATGGTAGGCTTAATGACCACAGTTGTAGGCAGGACTTTCAAGCATGTCCCTTTATCTCCCCAGTGGGCAGCATTCAGTATAGGTGATGGTGGATATGACCTCAGGGGGGCATGATATGCATATGAATACTACCTCTATTTGCATATAAATGCTGTCGGTCTGCCCTTATTTACATATGAATGCCTCCACTATTTATATATCATTGCCAGTATTTACATGTAAACACCGGGTCTGCAGGTAAGTTATCTGTACACAACAATAGGGCAGAGCTGAGCAGCATTAGTAACAGAACTTCACACTGAGATATCAGGACTTAAACCTCAAGGGACGAGGGAGTTTAAACTGGGATAGTTGGCAAGTATGAGGCAGCTGCTTTGGGCCCCACAACAATGACAGGACCCAGGGCAGCTGCCCCCTTTTTTCCCTGCCTTAAAGACGGCCCTGACATCATCCACCTTTCAGCAAGATCCAGTAAGAATCTAAAGTAGCCCAAAGCATAGAACATTCCTGCACTGTGCTGCAGTGCCTTCTTCCTAAACTTAGACTACTCAATATTCCTTGTGTTCTTGTTGGCAGAGTGATGACACCCCTGCACCACAGAAATTCAACTGGAAATATTATTCAAAGTTTTAAATATATTTTTTTTACAAGGTTACATAATATATTCAAACTTGCTTTTCCTCATTGCTCAAATTTCTTTTTGATTTTTTTGTCTATTAGTTTCCTTTAGGGACATAACATTTTCCATTCTCCATATCCGTTGGTGTAAAGGGCTTGATATTCTCCATAATACAAAATATAGAAAGTGAAAAGGGTTAGCACCAATTTAGGACTACTTAATAGTACAAAAGTATAAAATGCCATCGGGTCAGTGAGGCAGGGCTGCAGATAAATAATCTGGGGGAGACTCAGCTTTGGGAACTCATAGTGAAGAATAATTAGGTGGCATACTATGTGCAGCATGGTGATTTTAGGTGTGGCCAAATTGTACTCATAGTGGGTAAGAATGTTGTTAAAATAAATAGCCTGTTCCAGTGCTTTCTGTATCGTAGAGCAGAGATCTAGACAAAAATAGTATTGGTAGTCAAACTTCATCAACAGGCACATGTAAATATAAGGAAACCCAGTAGCAGTGGCAACCGGTCCATAAGGGGAGCAGGAACGCCACCCCCTAATTTCCATGCGGGGAGCCAGACTTATACATTTCTTTGAGTTTTTATTTTTTAAGCACATAATTAGGGCCTGAGGCTCTAATTGGCTTCAAAAAGGTTGGGCTCGGGGTGCAATCAGGACAGGAGGCAGATCATAAGACCATATTAGACGGGAGGAGAAATCGGGAAGCCGCGGCGACTGTGGATAGGGTGGGCGGACCTGATAGGGGGTTCTTTGCTTTCCCCCACCAAAAAAAATTGAGCACCAGCTGCCACTGGCCAGTGGCTATAAATTAATGCATTAGATGCTCTAGCTACACTGTACAGTTGTACTTTAACCTAATGCTGAACTCCAGGCAGATGTAAATATACAAATCTATGCTGTTCTGTATTCATACATCAATATACAGTAAAAGTATAAAGTTTTACAGAAAGTATTCAGACCCCCTTAAACTTTTCACACTTTGTTATATTGCAGCCATTTGCTAAAATCATTTAAGTTCATTTTCTTTCCTCATTAATATACACACAGCACCCCATATTAACAGAAAGACACAGAATTGTTGACATTTTTGCTGATTTATTAAAAAAGAAAAACTGAAATATTACATGGTCCTAAGTATTCAGACCCTTTGCTGTGACACTCATATATTTAACTCAGGTGCTGTACATTTCTTCCTGATCATCCTTGAGATGGTTCTACACCTTCATTTGAGTCCAGCTGTGTTTGATTACACTGATTGGACTTAATTAGGAAAGCCACACACCTGTCTATATAAGACCTTACAGCTCACAGTGCATGTCCGAGTAAATGAGAATCATGAGGTCAAAGGAACTGCCTGAAGAGCTCAGAGACAGAATTTTGGCAAGGCACAGATCTGGCTAAGGTTACAAAAAAATTTCTGCTGCACTTAAGGTTCCTAAGTGGTTAGTGAATGTAATCTTAATCTCAATCTTAACTTCATTCTATTTAGTCTTTGATCTTCATTTAATTTGTTTTCTCTGAGGAAGTAACTGATAACATTTTCCATTCCCAGTAACTGTTGGCAGATCTGTTCTGAAATTCTGCAGAACATGTATCATACTAGGTAAACAGTGCTAGCGCCAACATTTCTTTTTCCTTAAGACAAATGGAATGAGGAACCATTGGAAGGCACAAAGGGCCATCATTACCCTTACTTAGTATATCAGTGCCTTGTCCAAAAATTCTATATAGTGACTGAAAAAATAACTGCAGGTCATGGACTTTATGGTCACAACCACAACAACCACACCAATTCGAAATAAAATACAAAACTTTATTGATGCACAAAAAAAGATCAAGTATATTTATATGTAGCTGTTGGCTGACAGTATACAGACCTTGGCCTGGTGCTTATGTTTTATGGTGTTACCATGTGGCATGCTGTGGCATGTACCCAGCACACTCTGTGACCGCTGTGTCCTTCAGACATAGCTGATCACAGATCGGGGTAAAAGGCCAATCACAGTGGCCCCTTACCATGTAATCAGCTATGTCCAATCACAGCTGATCACGATATAAACACACTTGCCAGTTATCTGCATTTCTTTCCTTACCCTGTCACAGCGTGAGGAGGGGGGAGCCAGTAACTGGCTAGTGTGAAAGGGGACATCTACACTGATAATCAGGGCACTGAGTGTAGTCCCAACAGTGCCCATCAGTGCTGCCTATCAGTGCCAATCAGTGCCATCTATCAGTATCTCCTCATCACTGCCGCTTACCAGTGCCCATCACTGCTACCCATCAGTGCCACCTATCAGTGCCCATCAGTGCTGCCTATCAATGCCCTTAAGTGCTGTCTCTCAGTGCCCATCAGTGTCACCTATCAGTGCCCATCAGTGCAACATATCAGTGCAGCCTCATCAGTGCCTCCTTATCAGTGCCCACCAGTGCTGCTTCATCAGTGCCCATCAGTGCTGCCTATCAGTGCTGTCTCATTAGTGCCAATCAGTGCATCCTAGCAGTGCCCATCAGTGCAGCCTCATCAGCACACATCAGTGAAAGAGAAAAATTACCTGTTTGCAAAATTTTACAACAGAAACAAAGAAAAATGTTTGGCCTTTTTTCATTTGTTTAGCAAAAAATAAAAAACCCAGTGGTGATTAAATACCACCAGAAGACAGCACTATTTGTGTGCAAATTGTTATTCAAAGTGCAACAGTACTTAAAGCTGAAAATTGGCCTGGACAGGAAGAGTGTAAAAGTACTCAGTAGGCAAGTGGTCAATGTGGACATTTTTCAGCTTTTTATTGTGCATCAATAAAGTTTTTTTTTTTTTTTTTGAATTGGTATGGTTGTACCCATAACCTTCATGAACTGCGGTTCAAGTATTTTTTGCATATATAACATTTCTTTTCTCTTACTAAACTTTTCTTCATAGAGACCCTTGCTTGCACTATTACTCATCTGTGCCGTCAATCTAATGACATAGTTAGCAAGTGCTCTTGTTTGATTCCTTGCCTGCACACCGGAACAAAGGACACATGGTCCACGATGACATTATTGTACTAGCTCTCAAATCATTGTAGACAGCTTGGTACACTTAGCAGATCACAATGTAAGGTTATCATTAAGCGATGACAGACAAATCAATCAGAAACTCAAATATTTGATTGACTCATTAGTGCTCATCCGTGGGTGAGAAAACAAAGATGCATTAGAGGAGTGAGCACTCAAGAGCACTGTAAATGTGAATAACCTTTGCAGTTCCTGCTAAAGGTAACAAACATGGATCAACACAAGAAGGCTAGTTGTATGTCAAATTCAATCAGCTGCATAGAGCAATATCCTAGACGTTTAGCACTAAGCTTAGTCCTGCATGTACAAGGACCCTCAATTACTACAGGAATCAATAAATCATATCTGTTCTTTTTTTACTTACCAAACAATACCAAAGCCTTTTTACAGTACATATGGATATCAATACCATCATCATCTACCTTCTTGTAAAATACAATGAATCCTGCATTTACAAGGGATAAATCCAGTACAATATCTAGTGAAGATCAATCACACTGCAAGCAAAGTGAACAATAAAACTGGCACCTCTGTGAAAGAGACATGGGGCTATTCAGCTGTAGCTAAATGATATGTAGCAGAATCATTTTGTTTTCATTAACCAAAGCATACTGTGTGGCTAGTTTCCAAAAGAAAATGTTCAATTTTAAAGTATTGTATGAATGCAAAAAGAATCCTGCTTTTTTAATTGTTCTTGCATATGATTGGGTATTCTTTGCAAAGTGAATTTTCACTTTGTTTCACTTCATTCACTAAGATAAGATATAAGGTATTGCCTCAATCTAGATAATAGGAAATAAGGTAGGGGCGGGCACCATCATCCTTGAACTTGGGGGGATTACCCGTTCAGGGTGCTTCAAATTGTGCCGTCTGGTGCCCTTCCTTGGGCTTCCATTGGTAAGCCATGCCTTACTATAACACTCCAATATTATCTGATTTATCGTATCTATGTAAATTGTACTCCTTGTCTTTTTTACTGTTCGTATTATCTATGACTACATAATCATAAGACTGTATTTTTCAATAGATGTTTATGGTCGACTTCTCCTGAAGAAGCAACTTTTGTTGCAAAACATGTAGAGGATTACGTTTGGACCTACATCTTTACTCCCCATATACCAGTGGGGTTTACCTGTTCTCTTTCTGAACCACCTGTAACTGTATGCAATAACCACTTTATGTATTGTTGTATTCAATGCCTTTTATTCATGTTCTCTTTTTCAATAAATTTATATTTTTATATATTACCTTGTCTAAATCCCTGTGTACGGAGATAGTCCACAACAATTTTTGTTGTCGTGGGGCAATTTTTGGGTTAGCCCCTGACACACCCACTTTTCACTATTCACTAAGATAAGTATAAATTCACCATAAAAAAGTGAACATGCCCTACTCCTTTAGTATTTAGGTCAGTGTGTCTAAGTTTCTGAAATGTGTTGTTAATGTTTACCACAAAGTAAAGTAGTTTGGTAAATTTTACACATTTTTGTTTTAAATCCTTTAATTTTTGCTACCAACATAATTACAGTATTAGTAGTAAGACATCCATAAATAGAAAGTAAAACTGTCTCTGCTTTTTCAATACCCAAGAGAAAAAAACAATACATTCTCAAGTTGCTACATTAAAATTGCTTAAAGTATAACTAAAGTCATTTTTTTAATTGTTTTTAGTTTTAGATACAATTTGAAAAAGTTGGTGAATTAACCAAGCACTTTGCTTGCAGCTTTTCAATATAA
The DNA here is from genome assembly GCF_042186555.1 of Aquarana catesbeiana. Classification (NCBI taxonomy): domain Eukaryota; kingdom Metazoa; phylum Chordata; class Amphibia; order Anura; family Ranidae; genus Aquarana; species Aquarana catesbeiana. Next base: position 580,630,874 of record NC_133326.1, on the reverse strand, counting down.
CAAATATATATCTCAAGTATATTCAAAATAAAATGGCGCAGGGGCCTAGTGCATTACAATCACCTTTTATTGAAAATTAAAACCAAAAGAGTTCATGCTACAATGGCCATAGATAAACACAGTGATATACATAGACCCAAGTGGCAAGGTGGCCCTTGATTAGAGAAGTGCCCACCTCGAATCAAGGGCCATCTTGTCAGTTGGGCCTAGGTATTTAGCAGTTTTTATCTACTGCCATTGTGAACATGAGCTTGTTTGGTTTTGATTCTTAATAAAATGTTGGTAATGCGCTAGGCCTCTGTATGTTTTTGTTTTGTTTGTGTTGTTTCAAGATTTCCTGATCTAAAGAGGCCAGTATTGGTGCAGATTTTCAGCCCTGGATGGAGAGGGGACAATAAAGGGATATTTTTTGCAGTGTTTTGAGTTCTCAGTAATCCCATAGCGCTATGGTGTCAAGTTATCTTTGGTGTGTGAAGATATCTTAAATATATTCATTTATTTAATTACAGGTACTTATTAGGGATGAGCTGAACACCCTCCGGTTCAGTTCGCACCAGAACCTGCGAACGGACCGAAAATTTGCGTGAACTTTAGAACCCCATTAAAGTCTATGGGAAAAAAGTGAAATATTCCTTTAAATATCGTACCTGGGGGGTGTCTATAGTATGCCTGTAAAGTGGCGTGTGTTTCCCGTGCTTAGAACAGTCCCTGCACAAAATTACATTTTTAAAGGAATAAAAGTCATTTAGAACTGCTTGCGGCTTTAATGTAATGTCCCGGCAATATGGATGAAAATCAGTGAGACAAACGGCATGGGTACCCCCCACCCCCCAGTCCATTACCAGGCCCTTTGGGTCTTGTATGGATATTAAGGGGAACCCCACACCCAAATTAAAAAAAGGAAAGGCATGGGGCCTCCAGGCCCTATATACTCTGAACAGCAGTATACAGGCGGTGCAAACAAGACAGGGACTGTAGGTTTGTTGTTAAGTAGAATTTGTTTGTAATTTTGAACTGGTACATTTTTAAAGTGTAGCTCCAGCCAAAAAATCTATTTTAAGCTTTTTGGAAAACATAGGGAAGGGTTATCACCCCTGTAACATTTGTTTTGCTGTCTGTGCACCTCTACAGAAGATTTCACCTCACTTTCTGTCCCAATGACAAATGTTTTTAGAAAATTTGGGGTTTTTAGTGAAACAAGGATTGTTGATAAAGCATCAGTGGAGAGGAAACACGTTTTTCCCAAATTAACTCTTACAGGAGAGAATTTCCCTTCTAATGCCCCGTACACACGGTCGGACTTTGTTCGGACATTCCGACAACAAAATCCTAGGATTTTTTCCGACGGATGTTGGCTCAAACTTGTTTTGACTACACACGGTCGCACAAAGTTGTCGGAATTTCCGATCGCCAAGAACGCGGTGACGTCAAGCACGTACAACGAGACTAGAAAACAGTTCAGAACCAAGCGCGGCACCCTTTGGGCTCCTTTTGCTAATCTCGTGTTAGTAAAAGTTTGGTGAGAGACGATTCGCGCTTTTTCAGACTCGTGGCTTTCAGATCGTTTTCTGACGTTCAGTTTGTGCTTGTGGGTTTGTATCTGCTCTTCAGTGCGTGCAGCAAGTTCCGCGTGACTTTAATTAGTCATTGTATTCTTGTTCGTTCGTTACTGTTTTTAAGGTCGCTCTTGCGTATACGTACTCCTCATAGAGTTCGTGCTGTGCGGGGGCTTGGTGTTGGGGTCCTGACCTTGACACAAGTCCAGTCCATGAACAGGGTGGGGAGGAGTTCATGGACCAAGAATTGGTTGCTTCAGCGTGACCAGTTCTCTCATATGCCTTTGCTCCGTGAGATCCGTGAGAATAATCCTGATGATTTCAGGAACTTTCTCAGGATGACGGACCCCGTGTTTCACCGTCTGTTGGCTTCGCTGACCCCTTATATTAGCAGGCAGGATACCTGCATGAGGCAAGCCATCACTCCAGAGCAGTGGTTGGTCGCTACCCTGCGGTATTTGGCGACAGGGAGAAGCCTGCAGGACTTGAAGTTCTCGACAGGCATCTCCCCCCAGGCTCTGGGGATCATTATCCCAGAGACCTGTTCTGCCATCATCCAGGTCCTGCAGAAGGAGTATATGAAGGTAAGATTTTTATCCTTTAATGTCACATTTTATTGTATTGAATGTTTGCTAATATATTGTATTTCTTTCCTCATTACCTAATTACCATGATTGGAATATGCTGTGAATGTCCCCTTTCTCCTCATGCATGCTGGATTTTTATGTAATTATTATTTTAGGTCCTTCATACATATTTGCCCTTCAATAACCTCTCCAGCATGGTGTCTCCTGGCCCTATATTCAGCTCATGTAGTCACTTAACAATGTATTTTATCAGCTCCATAGTAGTGCTTTACCCCAAACACCCCCTAAAATGTTTTGAAATGTTATTTTTTCTTTAAATTCAGGCAGAGTGCCAGAGGCTTTTTTTTTGTGGCGTCCCTCCCCCAACTGCTAACTCAGCTGATCCCAATTCTCTATCTATCCTCAATCATCTATCTGCTGACTTTGCCAAACCCATACACACTATACCCATCTCTTTTGTGCTCAGATGTATGGATGAATTACCCAAAGCATGTAGTGCAAGGGCCTGCCTGTATACTTTCCAATGGTACTGTTTAAAGTTTTTGTATTCTATTATTATCTTGATAGGTAATAGCAGAATGTCCAAATGTCCTCAAATGTGTACAGTGTGTATTTATATCTTTGTATTATGACACTTCTTACCTGTCCAGTGGGCTGCCAATAGTGTAACTAAGGAGGGGCTGTTCCAAGTAATACCCATTATTTAGGCATTCATCTCTCAATGAAGTGAAGAGGGTTACCTGTCGAAAATTTCCACACACCCCATAATGTTAGAAATGGCCCATGAGAGGGGGGGAGGGGGAATATGATAGGTGTACCTTATACTTTGGCGTTGTTAAATTCCCCTTACTAAATGCTATCTGGAGGTTGACCCATAATGTTTGTGCCTAATCTGCTTGCCATGTTTCTGAGCAAAAATAGTAATGTTTTATTTTTTCCCTCAACAGTTTCCTTCCACGCCACAGGAATGGCAGACTGTGGCCTCCCACTTTGCCCAGCGGTGGGACTTTCCTAACTGCGGAGGGGCAATTGATGGGAAACACGTCCACCGTCCCACCACCCAACTCGGGGTCATACTATTTCAACTATAAGGGGTTCAATAGTATAGTAATGTTGGCGGTGGTGTTGGCTAATTACGACTTCTTGTATGTGGACGTGGGGATGAATGGCCGGATGTCCGATGGTGGAGTCATTGCCCAGACGGAGTTATACAGGCGTCTCCAGAATGGCAGCTTGGACTTGCCACCTCCAGAGGACAATGTGGAAGGACTCCCATTTGTGTTCGTTGCTGATGAAGCCTTTGCGCTGGGGGACCACCTGATGCGGCCATTCCCGATGAGGACCCTCACCCCGGAACAGAGGGTTTTTAATTACCGGCTGGCCAGAGCCCAAAGAGTGGTGGAGAACACATTTGGAATCCTGGCCAGCCGGTTCCGCCTATTTATGACACCCATCCATATGGCGGAGTATAAACTGAACCATATTATACTGGCGTGCTGTATTCTCCATAACATTTTAAGGAAACATTCGGCCAACTATGCTGGCTCAGTTGGGCCTGAGGCCGGAGTGATACCTGAAACACTGACGGTGCTTGAAAGCGGCCGTCGTGGCTTGCCCTCCCTGAGTGCCCGTGATGTCCGGTTACGCTACCTGGAGTTCTTTGCGGGTAGGGGGGCTATCAATATGCCAGCAAATCTGTGAAGCCTTTTTATAATAAAAAACAAAAAGAAATTCTTTGTGGACATTTATTGCTTGTGTTTGTTTTAGCTGACCCTGACAGAAATGTGTTGAGTGCAGAAAATGGCGTGATTGTGTAACCTTATACAAAGCACTGTTGGCTGTTATTTACTAAATGCAAAAACACATTTCACTACAAGTGCACTTGCAACTGCACTGAACCTGCACTTGTAGTGCAAAGTGGATTTGCCCTTAGTAAATAACCCCCATTTTCCCTGAAAACAGCAATTACATCACCCCAAAAGTTTTGTAGTGTTGAGACAATAATAATCCACACATTCTTGATGAACCAACTTTTTTATACCTGCACAATCACATGTGCATTTACCAAAGGTTTTTAAAACAAACCAACATGTTTGTTGTATAACAATTTTTTGGGTGGCATTATCAAAAATAGAAATGTCCATTTACGATAAAACAGGCCTGTGTAAAAACAAGAAGAAAGACAAAAAACTTGAACTTACAAAGTTCACATTAGGTAAAACCTGAAGGCAATATCAGACATCAGTATTTAGGAACTGTGTTTGATATTGTGTTCAGATGGGGGAAAATCACCCCTGGAAAAGCCAAATTTGGAAGATGCACAGCAATTTACGAATGTCAACATGTGCTAGCTGCCATCATGGGGGATCAAGGGACATGTTTTGGGGGAGCAAGCCCTTCCTCACCGCTACTTTATAATTGAGGAAGGGGTTGCACCCCCAAAACGCGTCCATTGATCTCCCATGATGGCAGATAGCACATGTTGGCACACTGTGTGCATCCTCCAAATTTGGCTTTTCAAAACATTGCAAAAAGATTTAAAACATTGTACCACAATCAAAAAAGTGATTTGGTGGGGTTTTAAATTCGCCCCAAAACATCAATGATGTTATTATTTCTTTTAATCACATCACTGATTTTTGTCTTTAGGTTCTCCAATTCCAAATTACACCCCATGATCTCCCTGATCATCATCTGGGCACTTTTGGATGTGAAAGGATCTCGATCACCTAAAAAGAGAGAAACCAAACAAAAACAGGTATCAAAAATCTGCCAGCATCCATCTCTTACCTGAGCCTGTGGTCACAGACACTCACCTGTTGTGGTGGCAAGTTCAACCACATCTTCTTCCTCCTTCTGCTCTTCTTGGGATGGTGGTATTTCCCCTTCTTCCCGAGGTGGGGGGTCTCTGTTCTCCTCGGATGAGGGGTGTCCTCTGAGTCTTCTCTCCCCTATGTAAAACAAAAATGGTATAATTAGCACACAGTGATTTGATGGCAGAACTATAAATAGGAAACATTGCTTGGAAGTGGGGTACAATTGTCTATTTTAGCAGAGTTCCAAGATGTCGCTTTTTTATTGTCCTTTGCCAACCTGCAATACTTTACCTGTTTAGTACAAGCTTCACAGATGGAGACCCCCCTATAGTATACACTGGAGCACCTGTGTGGCCCCCCTAATAAAAATGGTGTTCTTGTGTCCTACACTAGTGCTCCAGTGTCCAGATGTGAAAACAGCTATTGAGTGTCCTCTCCTTACACAGAATCTAGTTTGCATTTCATTCTAGTAACAAACCCATATACACAACCAAATATTTTTCATCCAAGTAGGCCCTAAAAAATGTGGGCAAATGCATATGGCAGAAACAATGTTGTTTTAGAGGGTAAAAAAAAATTTTGTAGACGAACGAATAATGGGCCCATGAACATTAACGTTGACAGTTTAAACTGTACAATTAAGATAAGCATATGGAGCAGCACGAATGTAATAAAGACAAAAAGAATAGGAACACAGCACAACTACTTACTTTTTTGCAGCACTCTCCGGATCTTTCGGTACTGCTCGGGCTCTCTTAATTTTAGGTCCAACCACCGCTTCCTGAGCTGATCTTTCGATCATCGTACCCCGAAGTTTCTGTGCAGACTTTTGATCACTTTAGCAATGATTTTGGCCTTTCTGATGTTGGGGTGGGGGTGAGGTCCATACTTGCCGTCATAGTCGGCCTTCTTCATGATGTCCACCATCTCCCCAAAGGATATATTTGTCGCCTTAAATCGTCTCCTTCTGGATCGGGACGTTTCCGGATCCGGGCTTTCCTCCTCCTCCTCCTCGTTGCTAGAATTAGCACGCACCTGCTCTAACTCCGCCATGTACTCTTCACCCACTGCGCCGAAAGAAAAGGGGCGGGGAATAGACTAGAAAGAATGTCAGGGGTGGGCGGAGTTACACGCATGCGCAGTGTGTATAAAGCGTAACACGCGTGCTTAGTACGTACGATCTGTGAGCGGAGGAAGGAGCATTGGACACGCCGATCGTAAGAACGAAGGTAAGAGACAAACTTGTGCCTATACTGCTTCTATATTGAGGCCTATATTGTAACAAGATTAGGAGAGTTTTATCTGACATTAGGCTTTGTCTTGTGTTGTGTCTTGCAGTGAACATGGATATGCTACTGAAAGACAATGACTTCATGTCAGTATTCCTAGATATGTTAAGGGAGCTGCCATGTCTGTGGGAGGTTAACCACCCACATTACAAGAACCAAGCAAAGAGGAAGGCAGCACTGGGGCATTTGTGTGAAATTGTGAAGCAGGTGATCCCCACGGCAGACATCACCTATTTAAAGATCTTAATTGGTGGCCTGAGGAGCACATATCTAAGGGAGCGCAAGAAAGTCCTGGATTCACAGAGATCCGGAGCAGCAGATGACATCTATGTCCCCAGGATGTTGTACTACGACAGGCTGCATTTTCTGGCAGGCCAGACTGAACCCAGGCCATCCCTCTCCAGTCTTCCTTCCACGCTTCCTTCCCCCCCGGCTGAGGCTTCTGACGCCCAACCTGGGCCTTCCAGGAGCCCAGCTTGAGCCAGGTATAGCATTCCTCTAAATATTTCTGCTTGTCCAATCAATGATGTTAACTAGATGTTAGTTGGGAGTACTAATTTAGGATTGTGATTGAGGAAGCAAAAACTAAAACCATGTCCCTTTTTCATACACAGGGAAGTCTCAGCCCGGCTGGCTGATCTGCAGGTCCCTCCACTCCCCCTGGAAAGAGAAAGTGGCAGGAGGAGGAGTGCCCTAGAGGAGGCTGCCAGAGGACTCTTTTGGAGGGCTACAGAGGTCCTGGGAGCACCACACACCATGGAGGAGGACATTGCTGCCACCATTGCCTATAAAATGCAGGATGGAGGAGGGCCAACAAGCCATGTGTGAGTTGCTCATATTGGAGGCTCTTAACAAAGGTATGAGGGGCCTAATTACAGCTCAGACACCCCTTTGCGATGGTCCTCCTCCTCCTTCTGCAGGTCCTCCTCCTCCTCCTGCAGGTCCTCCAGGTCCTCCCAGTCCTCCTCCTCCTCCAGGTCCTACTCCTCCTCCTGCCACATCTCCAACAGCACAGCCCGGAAGGAAGCGTGGAAGGAAGACCAGAAAGTGAGGACCCTGGATCCAGTCTGGTCGGCCAAAAAATGCAGCCTCTTGTGGTACCACAGCCTGGGGACACACATGTCATCTGCTGCTATCTGGATCTCTGCGAATTCTGGACCAGACTGCCCTCCCTTACATATGGACTCCTCGGGCCACCAATTTTGATGTTCAAGAATTGATGTCTGCCCTGGGGATCCCAGGCTTCGCTAATTTCTCCTGTTGATCCAGTGTTGCCTTCCTCTTTATTTGGTTCTGATCCCTTAATAAAGGATTTTTGTTTTGAATTATACTCTCCTATGTGTTTTACTTCAAAAAGGACAGTTTGTTTGTGAGGATTCAGGTACATTTCAAATATACAATGTGAAATTAACAAGGGACACCAACACCAAGCAATCTCCTTGAGATTAAATAATACAAGATATCAATGGTGTTGGGGTAACTTGACACACAAAACACACACAAAAATATTCTGGAGTAAAAATAAAAATAACATTGAACAAAGATCAGCCTTGGAAAAAATACAAACATTAAATCTTAAAAAAAAAAGGCTTAAAATCCCAAAAAAAAATAAAATTAAAAAAAACATTCTGTCAGATGTGACAACTAATAACAATATATTCAGGGAATCCCAATAAAAAAAACAAAAATAAAACTTTGTGAGAAGTGTGTGTGAATATGAGCAGCAAAACTACTTAATTCTTGTCACATTATAAAGAAGAAGAGAGTGCGCTGTATTAAACCATTTTTGACATTGCAGCGTGACGAAAGTGCTGTATCCATTGCGAACGCTAAGTTTACCAGAACGAGCTGTTCTGTGCCGGAATTTCTTCTGAGCATGCGTGGCACTTTGTGCGTCGGAACAGGCCATACACGGTCGGAATTGACGCGATCGGATTTTGTTGTCGGAAAATGTTATCTCCTGCTCTCCAACTTTGTGTGTCGGAAAATCCAATGGAAAATGTCCGATGGAGCCCACACACGGTCGTAATTTCCGACAACACGTTCCGATGTGTACGGGGCATTAGAGGTAGATTTCATCTCACTTCCTGTTGTCTCCTTCCGTTTGCAAGTAGGAGTCGTTTGTAAGTTGGATGTTTGAAAGTAGGGGGCCTGCACTATATACTCTGCAGAAATTGGGGCCTTAGGTGTTGGTGTTGCCACAACACTGTAAGCCCTAACAGTTACTCTTGGTGGGTGCTGGAATGGGCCCTGCTGTGAAATATTAGATCAAGAATTGTAATTACATGCACCTGTTGAACAGGGGCATTAAAATTGGGCCTTTGGTGGTGGTGGTTCTGGTGCCACAACACTAAGTCCTCATAGTTACTCTTGGTGGGCGCAGAAACAGGCCCTGCTGTGAAATATTAGATCAATAATTGTAATTACACGCCCCTATTAAACAGGGGCTCAAAAATTGGGCCTTAGGTACTGGTGCTGGTGCCACAACACTGCAACCCCTCACAGATACTCTAGTTGGAGTGCAGGAACAAGCCCTGCTGCAAAGTATAGCATCAAGAAATGTAATTACATGCCCCTGTTAAACAGGGGCTGAAAAATTGGGCCTTAGGCACTGGTGCTGGTGCCACAACACTGCAGCCCCTCACACATACTCTAGATGAGTGCAGCAACGAACCCTCCTTGCAAAATATTGCATCAAAAATTGTAATTACATGCCCCTGTTAAACAGGGGCTGAAAAATTGGGCCTTAGGCACTGGTGGCGGCGCCCAGAACCAAAAATATTCTTACAAGCTATCAGCATGATCATTGAGGAGGAAGAGGATAGTCACTCAGCATAACAGGATAGTCACTCAGCATCAGCATAGGCAGTCTTGAAGGGATCTGACTGATTCATTTTTATGAAGGTAAAAGGTAAAAAACCCTGTGATTGGTTACAAAGCCTCCAGCAGCACTGAATGTGCGTTCCGAAAGAACGCTGGATGCAGGACAGGCCAGGAGCTCAATTGCATACTGCGCAAGCTCTGGCCAGTGATCCATCCTCAAGACCCAGTAACCCTGTGGATTTTCGGTGGGAAAGGTGTCCAAGTCAGATTTTGCCCCTAGGTATTCCTGCACCATGTAAAACAGATGCTGGCAATGGTTGCTGGAACCGATCATACCTTGGGGCTGCGGACTAAAAAATTGTCTGAACGCATCGGTCAGACGGCCACCTTCTCCACCGCTCCTTCTTTGACTGACCAAAGCCTCAGCAACATGTTGTCCAGGAACAGGAGTTTGTAACATCCCAGTCTCTGGGAACGTGTTGCACAGACCTTTCTGCAAGGCCTCCCGAAGATGTTTCATCCTCTGCTCCCTCTGCGATGGCAAGATAAGGTCCGCAACCTTACCCTTGTAATGTGGATCAAGGAGGGTTGCCAGCCAGTAACGATCCCTCTCCTTGATACCACGAATACGAGGATCCTTACGCAGGCTTTGCAGGATCAGGGAGGCCATGCAGCGTAGGTGTGCTGAGGCATTCGGTCCAGAGTCCTCTGGGTCACTAAGGATGACATGATCCGCAGCCACCACCTCCCAGCCATGTACAAGTCCATGGGTTTGTTGGGACTGTAAATGATCCCTTTCCCTTGAAGACTGCTGCTGATGATGAGTGCCAGGCTACCTCCATGCTGACACAATCCTCCTCCTCATCCTCTTCCTGTGTGATCGGCAGGCACGCAGGAACACTGTCTGGATAAAGGAGGGCCTTGAGAGATAAGGAAGTCCTCCTCTTCCTGCCTCTGTTCTGCCTCAAGTGCCCTGTCCATTATTCCATGCAGCGTGTGCTTCAACAGGTGGACAAGGGGGACAGTGTCACTGATGCATGCACTGTCACTGCTCACCATCCTTGTGGCCTCCTCAAATGGTGACAAGACAGTGCATGCATCCCTAATCATGGCCCACTGGCGTGGGGAAAAAAAACAAGCTCCCCTGACCCTGTCCTGGTGCCATAGTCGCACAGGTACTCATTGATGGCCCTCTGCTGCATGTGCAGCTGCTGCAGCATGGCCAACATTGAGTTCCACCTGGTGGGCATGTCACAGATTAGGCGGTTCTGGGGCAGGTTGAATTCCTTTTAGAGGTCAGCCAGCCGAGCACTGGCATTATATGACCGGCGGAAATGCACACAGACTTTTCTGGCCTGCCTCAGGACATCCTGTAAGCCCGGGTACCTGCCCAAGAACTGCTGCACCACCAAGTTAAGGACGTGAGCCAAACAGGGAACATGGGTCAGTTTTCCCTGTCGGAGG